>NC_133143.1:24633093-24946343 GCF_048418815.1 Hemitrygon akajei
TTTCCAATAAATTGCAGTTTTGTCACAGTTAAACACTTGCTTATAGGAATAACCACCTTCTGTAATTATTTTCTTTAGTTCTGCTGGGAACTTTTGGCAGCTTCAGTATCAGCCAAAGCACTCTCTCCAGTAAGCTTTAAGCTGTGAAGCTGCCCTCGCCTCAGAAACCGATATCAAACCACCCATGACTACCTTTAAATTCCACTTTCACAACACTTTCATCACCATTGTCCGGTGCTTTCTGTTTCAGCTTATTAAAAAGACTGACTGATTTCTCCTTAAGAACAAGATAACTTAACGGAACACCACGCTTTGTACACCCATCAGTCCACTCAAGCAATAGACTTTCCATTTTATCCATTATTGGATGCCGACTAAGAGAGACCACTTTGCTACGAGCAGAACCTACAGTAACATCGGCAGCTTTCGAGATTCTTTCTCTCTGCGTATAAACAGTGTGAATGGTTCAACGCGCGGACAATGTCCTTACTTCGTTCACCACGATCAAAACACTTAATTATGTCTAGTTTTATGCTAAGTGTAACACCCTTATGAGCTCTTTTAGGCTTTTCCGATACCTTAGAACTCATCTTCAGATTCAGATTCAGTTTATTGTCATTTAGAAACCACAAATGCAATGCAGTTAAAAAATGAGACAACGGTCCCCCAGAATGATATCACAAAAGCATATGACAAAACAGACTACACCAGAAAATCCACGTAACGTTTGGCAATTCCCAATCCAGAGTCCGGAGAGGCTGCTGCGTATAAATATCGCGCTACCGTCTAGCGCGTTCCCCGGAAAGGAGCTCCAAATCCACCAGACAAAAACTAAAGCTACAAGACCTGCAGAAAACCACATAATTACAACATATAGTTACAACAGTGCAAACAATAGCATAATTGATTTAAAAAAAACAGACTATGGGCACAGTATAAATAGACCAAGATGTTAAAGGACTGTAAGTTCAAAATAAATCACCACAGTTTCCACAAGTCCCCAGGGTCCTGACAGACTCGCCATCCCACGCCAGCGGCAGAAGGGAATACCCCCGCTATGGACTTCCAAGGCGCCGCCCGACTCAGCCTCACAGACGCATCACACAATGGAAGCTCCTTTGAAACCAGCCTCGCAGACACAGCACACACCGAAAGTGACCTGAGTCAGTCGAACCTCCGAGCCGATGACCATCCCCTCCGGCACAGCTTCTCCGAGCACCATCCTCTGCCAAGTGTATTAAGATGGCCCCGCCAACGGCCATCGGCAACATGACCCCGAGGACTGGGGGCCTGTTCTTCCCAGCAGAGTCCCAGACCTCACAGCAGCAGCAGCAACGAAGAAGGTCTTCCTGGAATTTCCCGATGTTTCTCTGTGCTTCCACGTCCTTTTTCAATTGATTATGATTGCACACGGCACCCCACTTCACAAATAACAGATAATCAGTTCCGGAGCGGCCGCTGCAAGCTGCGTCGCACCGCATCTTGCTAATGGATGCACAAAATAAATCGACATAAAGCACAGATGCTCACAGACATGTGTTTAAGCTATGGCGGCTAGAATGCAGTTCCGGAGGAGGAGCTTGGCTACTCCAGGCACGCGCTGCCTTTTCTCGTGACAGTGAAAACACCTTCTGTTTGCGAAAACAGGTAACTAATGTAGGTCTTCGTAACAGCGAGGTGTCGTAAAGCGAACGTTCAAAAACGGGGGCCACCCGTACACTACATCTACTGCTGTACCTTCATCAATGTGTTTAGTCACATCCTCAAAACATTCAATCAGGCTCGTAAAGCACGACCTGCCTTTTGCAAAGCCATGCTGACTATTCCTAATCATATAATGCCACTCCAAATGTTCATAAATCCTGCCTGTCGGGATCTTTTCCATCAACTTACCAACCACTAGACTTACTGGTCTATAATTTCCTGGGCTATCTCGATTCCCTTTCTGGAAGAAGGTAACCCTCCAATCCTCTAGAACCTCTCCTGTCCCCACTGATGATGCAAAGATTATTACTAGAGGCTCAGCAATCTCCTCCCTTGCCGGTACATCTCGTCTGGTCCCGGCGACCTAACCAACTTGATGCTTTCCAAAAGCTCCAGCACATCCTCTTTCTTCATGTCTATATGCTCAAGCCTTTGAGTCCGCTGCAAGTTATCCCTGTAAGTGCCAAAATCCTTTTCCATAGTGAATACTGAAGCAAAGTATTCACTAAGTACCTCTGCTATCTCCTCTGGTTCCATACACACTTTTCCAATGTTGTACTTGATTGGTCCTATTCTCTCACGTCTTATCCTCTTGCTCTTCACATACTTGTAGAATGCCTTGGGGTTTTCCTTAATCCTGCTCACCAAGGCCTTCTCATGTCCCCTCTGGCTCTCCTAATTTCATTCTTAAGCTCCTTCCTCTAGCCTTATAATATTCCAGATCTCTATCATTACAGTACCTAGTCTTTTGAACCCTTCGTAAGCTTTTCTTCTTGGCTAGATTTATCAGGTTTTTTTTGTATTTCAGATTCCAGCATCTACACTTTTATTTGTTTCCCTTCCCATTAGAGAGTAGAACTGGACAAATGCAGGGTACTCTAAGGATTGAAGCTGGAGATTACTGAAAGAATAGGGTGGAGCCATGGAGCAGTTTGAAAATTAAGACCTTTAAGTGTATTTCAAACTTACTATACATTAGAAACATAAGATATCAAGAGTATTTGGTGTTGCCAAAGCACCAGAAATGGGACACCAGCTTAATACCTAGAAAAGAACAGCACATCAGCTGAAAGTATGTATCATGCAATAATGCAGTGGTAACTTCTGATGGCTTTGAGCAAACTTTGTCCACATCTTCATTTGTTTGCTACATAATTTGGAATGGTACCACAATCTCGTAGATCACCCAGCAAAACACTTTTAGATAGATAGATAGATACTTTATTCATCCCCATGGGGAAATTCAACTTTTTTTCCAATGTCCCATACACTTGTAGCAAAACTAATTACATACAATACTTAGTAAAAAATATGATATGCATCTAAATCACTATCTCAAAAAGCATTAATAATAGCTTTTAAAAAGTTCTTAAGTCCTGGCGGTAGAATTGTAAAGCCTAATGGCATTGGGGAGTATTGACCTCTTCATCCTGTCTGAGGAGCATTGCATCGATAGTAACCTGTCGCTGAAACTGCTTCTCTGTCTCTGGATGGTGCTATGTAGAGGATGTCTTGTCTTGTCTGTTTCCATAATGGTAGATTGTCTTTGATCTATAATAGTTTGATATCTTTGATAGTATGTTTGATCTATGGGCTACTGGAATTTTTTTATTCTGCTCGTGCAGTCAGTGGAAAGTTGCACAATTTAAGATGTTTTCAACTAGACTCTTAGAATCAAATTCTCGACATAATTATTTTTCTATATGTTAGCTATTTATCAATTGCATACTGTTTGGCATCTGTTGCACCAAATGTGAATTAACATCAATCCAGGATCTTGGGCTGAGGAACCAGGACGCTGCTGTTTGTGGGATCTTGCTGTGCACAAATTGATTGCTATGTGTCCCTTGTAAAAACCATGACCAGATTTCAAAAATGCTTAAATTAAAACACAGTATGCTTATGGCGTTCAGCAGGTCAAGCAGCATCTGTGGAAAGAAAATGGAGTTTGTTTCAGTTTGGAGATCCTTCATCAGAACAGGGAAAAACAGATGAAAATAGAAATTTTAAGACTTAAGTTAAAGACGTAATTTCTGAAAAAGGTTCTTGGATCTTTGCATCTCTTTCCACAGATGCCATCTGGCCTGCTGAGTGTTTCCAGCATAAGCAGTTAATTGATTTTCAGAAATACAGTGGATTCCTGTTAATTGGACCATCAGTTAATTGGGGTGCCTATTTATTTAAGACAACTCTTAAAGTGCAAAAACTAATCGAGAATATAGCCAGGATTCCCTTCATTTATTTGGGGTACTCTGCTGCTTACAATTGCATGTGTTTGATTTTTAAAAGAACAGTGATTTTTGTCACTGATGTTTGGTGAGAAATAAGCATTAAGACACCTCAGAACTGTTTTGCTCACTGCGTTTTCAAGTATTCGGCCTTGGAAACACCAGAAACAGCCAGGAGTGAAAATAAAACAATTTCACTATTTCAACAAGTTAGGAAATATGAAGAATTTGAAGGCTTCGACAATCACCTTGAATGTTACAATGAAAGTGAAGTTTTAGAGTTTGGAATCACCAAAAGCTTTGTATGAAAGCAGTCCATTATTGGCACTGGGTATCTGCACTGATTTTGTTCATTTACAGTCAATCAAAAGAGATTGACTGAATGAATTCCTCCATTGTTAACTATTAGGAACTAATACATTTTTATAGTACTGTAGTAGTATTGATAACATTCTAATATTTTCTGTATTTCATTTAAGTACTTAATTTGTTACTCAGTTAAATGGTAGTTTGTCTTTTTATATACCTTTTTAACTATTTCCATGAAACTCCGGCGAATTAAGACAGCCACTTAATTGAGCAAACGTGCTGATCTTGATACGTGCTATTAACTGGGATGCACTGTACTCAATTGGCTGCAAAGTTTGTTCGGAAGTCTGAGGGAATGGAATTGGACTATATAATTTTATATCTTTTAATTTTTCCTTCAGCTTCTCCTTGGATTATAAAGCACCCATTCGTATCAATGTCATGAATTTCCTTAAATGTATTTTTGTACTGTCATAGCTAGATTGTTAAATTACTCCCTGTGAAAGTTTGACATTTTTTACTGTCACAATCAACATTGGAGCTTCAGAAATTTATGTAATGTGAATGTAATGTTGCTTTGGCATTTATAAGTTTTCAAAGAATTTTTGTAGCTGATATAATTGAGTTTACATTTGTTGTTTCAATCTTAACTTACTGGGAGTTGCACTTAAATCTAACTGAACAATGGGTAGTACCTCTTGGCTTTTTCAATGCAATACTTTAGCAAGGTGCTGAAATTTATGTGAATGGCTGAAATACACCATGCTCAAAGACCGAAACATTCCAATGGCAAAATGGAACAGCTGTCATCAGAGAGCCAGGCCACTAGTTTTCTGGCCAAGTGCACAGCCTTCCTTTACAAACGAGCAACATGGCATTTTCAACACAAAGTGACCATGTTGCTAGCAGATGGTCATAAAATCCCAACTGTTCCAGAAAAACCCTTTAGGGAAGGAAACCTCCCAACCTAAACCTGACTTCAAGCCTGCATCAACTACCTTGACTCTTAACTGCTTACAGGGTACCTAGATGTTTCAAGTCAAAACAATCAAGTATGACCTGCAAAGGATGGACTTTTATGAAACAGCACAGTCCAAAGAAAGCAATTTAAAAAGGCATTAAGGATGCTTTGGAATTAACCATGAAAGAATAACTCACAAATTGTACCTATACCAACAGGAGATTGTGTGGCATGTCACTTTAGTACTGTCTATAGTCTCTGTAGCGGCCAAATACCAAAACTGTTACTGCTAGCCCACAACCACTACAGATTTGTTATATTTGTGTGACACACCCCAGCTCCAATGATTGCTCCAAAAGCCGAAAACTTTTGTCAATCCTTTATTAGCAATTGACAAACATACAATCTTGAAGTGCTGAAACGTAAGCGTACCCAAGTGTAGGCTAAGAACTATTGAGCAATATTAAGCGTTATCTCAGCAGAAGGTACAACTTCTGCTGCCGGTTCCAAGTTACAAACTGCATGGAATACGCAAGAATGTATAACTTATTCCCTTCGGTTTTATTACACACCGCCTCTCCCACTAATGTGACTAGTTACCATAATAAACGTGCAACACAGAATACAAAGCAGATGGAGAACAGATGCATGGCTCCTACAATTTCTGTGGTGGAGTATAAGACAACACGTGCATGCATCCCTTGAACTGTCACATTGAAGAGTATATAAATATGAATTAGTAGTAACTTACAATATAATATAATATTTTGTTGCTTAAATTTTATACCTCAGATTGTATCTAACTATAGAATAAAGACTTTGAATATGTTGGCCCTTATTACTTCACTTTGGTTCAACTTCTAAGTGAAGTATTTGAACATTTTCAATGACACATACATGTGAGCCTGTGGAGGTAAGAACTGGCAGATGGGCAGTGAACCTGGAACATCTGATTGGAACTGTGGTCTCAGTATTGTGGAACTGGCATTCTTGGTGAACCTCCTGTAATGAAGACTAATTACTAAAACCATCAGGTGCGAATCTGTATCTCGTGGACCAGTTTCATATTCGCACATTAGTATTTAAACAGATGGTCAGAACAGGTCGACATTTTGTAGAGACGGAAGTATTGGCACAGAACTTCCAATCCCAACACACTTATAGTAAATTTGCCTTGTGTTATCTAAGTAGTCATTTATTCCAAATGTGGATTTTGCTTCACTGCCATATGGTCAAAAAGATAATGAGACTTCCACAATCTCACTTTCTGTATTCTACCTCCTTCACCTCACCCCCACAAATGACTTTCCTTGAAAATTAAACATTCTTGAATAGTGATGACATTGTTATTGTATAAAAAATATGAAGTAGAAACAGGAATTGACAGTTCAGCCCATCTTGCCTGCTCTGTCATTCAAAAAGCAGGTAGTGATTCCTTTGTCCCCTGTAGACGTTGGATGTTCCAGCAATGAAAGTGGGTCAAGTAACACGATCTTTTTTTATAGTAAAAATTGACAGCTGCATCAAGTAAAACAGATGATCGCAATGTCTTAGCTGATAACTCGTTTTATTCTGTTTGTCTGCTTTTTACATTGACTGCGGAGTGCTTATGCAACATATTGAGTTTATGAAAAATGCTGAGTAAGTACATGTTCCTTCTCTCACAGGGGACAAAATGATGGAAACACTAGAACACCCTTGTCTTTTGAAAGCTAGTAAATGTGCAAGCTTTGTAAGTTAAATAGTACATACATCATAGCTTCAATTGTTCAGAAAGAAAAGGAGTACAGTGACCGAAAGGAGAAAGTCTAACTGTTCAAAGCCAAAGTTTGGTTGGCCTTTCTAAAGAGTTCAGAGATATAATGCACAGAAAACTTCAACATTTCACTCTTAATAGCAATAATTTTAGATAGTATTATGCAGAATTAATAGATATGAAGCAAGAAGAGTTTAAACCTTTAAGTAATGGATGTTTTATTTTTGTTCATATTAAACTTTCCATTAAAAATATTGCAACACTTAGTAGTCATGTGCTTATTTTCATTCATGAATTTACACATCCGTTTACAACACTTTTAGTAATATTGATAGATGGTGAACTCCCTACCAATATACAATTTACCTCCAGTAACTCGTTGATTTTTGTATTAATGCAAACTTCCTCAATGCGTCTGTTGAAGGAACTTTATATCTGCCCTTTGCTTAAAGCATCAAAGTGAATTAAACCTCTACACTCAATGGCCACTTTATTAGGTACATACTGTACTTAATGACATGGCCACTGAGTATATGTTCGTGCTGTAGACCATCTACTTCAAGGTTCGATGCATTGTACATTCAGAAATACTCTTCTGCACGCCACTGTTGTCGTGCATGGTTATTTGAGTTACTTTCAACCTTCCTGACTACTTGAACCAATTTGGCCATTCTCCTCTGACCTCTCTCATTAACAAGGCGTTTTCATCCACAGAACTGCTGCTTACTCGATTTTTTTTGTTTTGCACGTGATTCTCTGTAAATTCTATTTACTGTTGTGTGTGAAAATCCCAGGAGGTCAACAGTTTCTGAAATACTCAAACCATCTCATCTGGCACCGACAATCATTCCACTGTCAAAGTCACTTAGATCACATTTCATCCCCATTCTTGTGTTTGGTCTGAACAACTAAACCTCGTGACCAAGTCCACATATTTTTTATGCATTGAGTTGGTGCCACGTGATTGGGTGGGTAGATAATTACATTAATGAGCAGATGTACAGTACAGGTGTACCTAATAAAGGGGCCACTGAGCATATGTGTTTCATGTATCTACAGTGCCTATAAAAAGTATTCACCGCCCCTTAGAAGTTTTCATATTTTATTGTTTTACAACATTGAATCACAATGGATTTAATTTGGCTTTTTGACACCAATCAACAGAAAAAGACTCTTCTGTGGCAAAATGAAAACAAATCTCTACAAAGCGATCTAAATTAATTACAACTATAAAGCACTAAATAATTGATTGCAAAAGTATTCACTCCCCTTTACTATGACACACCAAGTCATCACTGGTGCAGCCAGTTGGTTTTAGAAGTCATATAATTAGTTAAATGGAGAAATGTTTTTGGAGGCAGACCTGTGTGCAGTCAATGTGTTTAAATTGATTGTAGTAAAAATACATTTGCATTTGGATGGTCCAACTGCTGGTGAGTCAATATGCAGGCAAGCTACACCATAAAGAGAAAAGAACACTGCAAGCCACTTCACAAAAAATTATTGAAAAGCACAAGTCAGGAGATGGATACAAGAAAATTTTGAAGTTACTGAATATTCCTTTGAGTACAGTTAAGTCAGTCATCAAGAAATGGAAAGAATATGGCACAGCTGTAAATCTGCCTAGAGCAGGCCATCCTCAAATCTGAGTGACCATACAAGAAGGTCTCTAGTGAGGAAGGCCACCAAGAGACCTATGACAACTCTGGAGGAGTTACAAGCTTCAGTGTCTGAGATGGGACAGACTGCGCATACAACTGTCATCTTGGTGCTTCACCAGTCGCAGCTTTATGGGAGAGTGGCAAAGAGAAAGCCACTGTTGGGAAAAAAACTCAAATGAAATCTCAGCTACAGTTTTCCAGAAGGCATGTGGGAGACTCTGAAGTTGGCTGGAAGAATGCTCTATGGTCTGATGAAACCAAAATTGAGCTTTTTTGACCATAAAACTAAACACTATGTTTAGTCTGTATCATGCTGTGGGGATGCTTCACTGCAGCAGGCCCTGGAAGGCTTGTGAAGGTAGAGGGTAAAATTAATGCAGCAAAATACAGGGAAATCTTGGAGGAAAACCTGATGCAGTCTGCAAGAAAACTGCAACTTGGGAGAAGGTTCATTTTCCAGCAAGACAATGACCCCAAGCATAAAGCCAAAGCTACACAGGAATGGCTTAAAAAGACGTTAATGTCCTGGAGTGGCCAAGTCAGAGTCCATACCTCAATCTGATTAAGAATTTGTGGCTGAACTTGAAAAGGGCTGTTCACTCATGGAATCTGAGAGAGCGTGAGCAGTTTTGTAAAGAAGAATGGGGAAAAATTGCAAAACTGATAGAGATCTATCCACACAGACTCAGGGCTGTAATTGCTGCCAAAAGTGCATCTGGTAAATAATGACTTGAAGAGGGTGAGTAATTAGGCAATCAATTATTTTGTGTTTTGTACTTCTATTTTTAATTAATTCTGATGGCTTTGTAGAGATCTGTTTTCACTTTGACACAGAAGTGTCTTTTTCTGTTGATCAACACTGCTAAAAGCCAAATTAGATCCACTGTGATTCAATGTTGTAAAACAATAAACATGAAAATGTCCAGGGAGGGTGAATACCTTTTATAGGCACTGTAAATTTCAGTGCTAAAAATCACACGTCGTTATTTCTCTCCAACCAAAAACTGATGTATTTGTTTGAATGCTACACTTAAAATCGTTGATATAACATTGCATTGAACAATGCTGACTATGACAGTGGTTTTCAAAGTGAGGGCATCAATCATGGATGGGGCCTGGAATATTAAAAGGTGGATGGCTGTCTTTGCTTCTTTAACAAAATGCTGATCTTTGCATTGGAGGACTCACTGTTAATCTGTCATCTGTGAGAAGTATTTGGTTAAAGTCGGGTGCCTGAAAAAATGTTTGTGAACCATTAGTCTAGGCAGTTGAAGAAAATTTAATGATGCATTCTAAAACCAAATAAAAGAAGTTGGAAAGAATATGCATACTGTACTGATAAACACTTAAAATCATTTGAAACTTTTATGAAACCACAGTCCTATTTTATTATAACTTCACGAAACACTTTACAATCAATGAGGTACTTTTAGCAGTGTTGCCAATACTCTGCAGTAGAAAGAACAGCAGCAAATTTATGCATATACTCCCACAAACACAAATGGAAGGAAAACCAAATATATTTTTGGTAACTTTGGTGGAGGGATAAAAGTTGGCTAGGAAATTATAGAAAACTCCCTTTCAAATAGAGCAAGTGTTTTTTTTTATTGCCTGTGAGGGCAAAGTAGGCTTAGCTAAACATCTCATCTGAAAGGCAGATAATCTTAACAATGCAGCACTCCCTTATGACTATGCTGAAATATTAGCTGGCATTCTTTGTATCTCTGCTGGGGTCTTGTACCTTTCACCTTATGCCTGAGACAAGCTGATTTTCTTTAAATGCAAACCCCATCAGCAAGGCAATAATTAGTAATTCAAACCAGCAGTTTTATGACATCAGAAAAACTTTATGCAAGGTGGTGTCAATCAAACCTTACAATCTGAAAAACTGTGGACTTTTTCAAAGATGGCTGTACCTTTGATCTTTTATGCTGTTAGGTTGCCACACACATGAACATAGGTAGAGCAAAATCTCCTATAGGGGTGAAAATGTGCAGGTCTTAAAGCGTTACTTAACAAGCAGAAAATAAACAACACATGAAATGGGCTGTGAGCTTGCTGTGTTACTTCTTTAATCGTTCCTACTTTTTTTTTTCTTATAGTAGTTCAATTTCCCAGTGACTTAGTGAATGCTGATCATGTGTGGAATGAGCCTGAGCTTTAGTCCATAAGGCTTGCTGGAAATTTTCTTGGTGTATACTGTTGATTTAACTGGATTGGGAGACGGAGGGTCTACAGTTGACTTTAGACCCCACATCCGAAAAAAAAATTGGTGTTTCCTACTGCTGGCCACTATCTTGACTGTCCAAAGTGAGCAATTTATAGAAGTCGATATTACTAGGGCAAGCTGTCATTGACCCTAAAATCAAACAGTATGGTTCAGAATCTGCAAATCTGACTTCATACAATGAACTCATTGCATGAGGCTTTCATGCATGATTTTTTTAAGAAACAAGTCAAAATTGGGTAAAAAAAGAAGCATGGAATATGTCTCTACTGCAAGGCACAGGTGTGTTCCTTCAGGCCTTATCCCAAATGAACAAGAGTGAACTTAGATTGCTTGTAATTCTCTGTTTCTTGTGTGGACAGATGGTTCTGGAATGTAATGCATACTATGGCCTCATTGGCTTATGATTTATACCGGTGTATGATTATTTACAATTTGTCTGGTATTAATGTCTAACAGTGAGTGGCTGATATAATACTAGGAGTGCCCAGGGATTAACGTTTCTGTGCAGAGAAGCACAACGTACCTTCTTAAGTTTAACAGATTTCCATGTCATCTGAAAATGTTGGCATTCAGTCCCTGTCTAAGTTAAGTCAGGCATGCTCCAGTCCCTTTCAACATTTGTGCCATTTGTAGGAACATAATTAAAATACTGCTGCTAGCTTGTTTAATTATTATTCAAAATACACAATTGAGCATTTTGTCTGAAGCAGGAAAACAAGCTTGTACAAGTAAAAACTGAAAGGATGAAATGGATTGCACATTTATTCCTGTAGAAGCGAAATGTCATGCATCAGCTGAGGACACAGCCTGAAATGGTGTTATGCTGCTGCCTTCCAAGAATTGGTGCAGATCTTGGAGAAAAATGTTAATTATAATAACTGCAGACTATTAAGTAAGAATGTTATCTTCAGCCTATTATTAAAGTTATTCTGGAGTAAAATTGCTATAAACACACTTTTGTAGCCATAATTTTCATAGCAATATACAAATAATGATAGCTTTTTCTGGATGTATATGCAAAAATACTTTCAGAAGGTAGCAACAAATTCCAAAGTGCTAGATAATAAAACAATCTGGATCTATTTTGAAATCCGCAGAAAGAACTTCTCTACTTAACTGTAAACAAATCTGTCATTACTGGAAGTTTCACTGATGTGAATTTTTGGATTGGTTTGTGGATCTATGTTGTGAATTGTTGATTCAGAAAAGGACTAGATCAGATATGTGCTCATATTCTGTTAATGCATTTGTTAGATCAGCTTGAAGAAGCTTTATTTCTGTTTTGAACTTCTTTCATGTGTCTGCTCAGGATTTTTTGTTGTTACAGACTGTCTTCAGGAGGAAGAGCCATTTGCCATTGACTCCCTGATTACAGCAATCTTGGTTACTCTTTATTAACAGAGATACAAGGATTCTTGCTTCACAGCCTATGTGCTTCTTATTGAGCATGTTGATTCCTAACTATGCTCCATCCCTCCAGTTTTTATTTTGTTTGAATGTGTTCGGTATCCACATCTGTCAGACCTGCACAGGAGGGCACCTCCCAGTCTCCACCCACCTAACAGGAAACACCTGCCACTTGTTTCCAACTCATCACCTGCAGCCTATTTAAACCCAGTTCTCATCCACAGTTCCTGGCCCCTTGAACCAGCCACAGTTGCTGCTAGCCTTCAGTTAACTTGTTGCCTGTCATATTTGAGTACCTGTTCTCTCCTGTGGTCCCCTCATGGTTTGTTATTTTGTGGTATACTATTAAAGTTACTGTTCGTCACTGAATCATTTCCGCTGCGCTGCTTTTGGGTTAAACCTCTACATTTCCTGACAGGACGGGTGAACCATTGATTCACCCAGCAGAAAGTTGCCCAAAGAAAGGTGTCCGCCGATGCAAGTACATGACCAGAAGCAGCAGGAAACCATTGACCATCTGCTTTCCACTTTCATCCAACTCTCAGTCTCATTGCAGCGACCCTGTGCCAGTCAAGCTCCAGTCTTGGAGCCCCAAATTCTGTTGCCCAAATGTTTCAATGTATCCCCAACCAGATGCCACAACTTCCTGTCCCAGTCCATCTTACACTTTGAGCACCAGCCTTCTCTGTATCTTATGCACCAAGCCAAGACTGCCTTCACCACCTATCTCTTGACTGGACGAGCTCTGACCTGGGCCAATGCTAAATGGGACAATAGAACAACCATTGGCAATAATTTTGAGGATTTCACTGCCGAGATGTGCCAGGTTTTCAACATCTGGGAAATGAACGGGAGGCAACAGATCGTACATTTCACCCACGTCAGGCCTCACATTTGGTGCTGGATTGCACTGTGAAATTCAGGACCCTCGCAATGGAGTGCAGCTGGACTGGGGAAGCACTGCTGGCCCATTACCATCATGGCCTTTTGGAGCACTTGAAAGACAAGTTATCTACCTGGGAGATGCCCATCAACCTCAAAAGTCTCATCACTCTGGCCCTCAACATTGACAAGGCATCTAATGAAACAAGCCTCCAGATCATCAGCCCGAACCTCAGTTCCATTCCCAGAACCATTTCAAGGCCGCAGGACCTTCATTAGTAATAACACCTCAGTCATTTCCTTCCTGGGTTACGTCCTGTCACCCTAAAGCATAACCATGGACCCAGAGAAAGTGCACTGTTGTTAAATGGCTCCTACCATACTCCCTCTAACAGCTACAGTGCTTTTTGGGCTTCTCCAAATTCTACCACAGTTATGTCAGGAACTACAACCAAAATGTTGTTCCTCTCCACATTCCTCACCAAATCATCTACCTCATGGATAACCTGGTCTGCTACCACGGACCATGCTTTAGGAGCTCAAGAGACACTTCATCACCACTCCCATTCTCCTTCATCCAAACCCCTCCAGACCTAGAGTGGTAAAGGTGGGAGCCCTGACCGTCCTCTGTCTGTGAGGTCCAGACTTCGAAAGAGAGGTTGTTCTTGTTGCACAATTTATCCAGACTTTCAATCTTCCTCCTATATGCTGATTTGCCCAACAATAGTGATGACATCAGCAAACTTAAAGATGGCATGGAAGCTGGAGTTAGCCTCATAGTCATAAGTATACAGCAAATAGAGCAGGGGGCTAAAGACACAGATGTGGTGCACCTGTGCTGATGGTGATTGTGGAGAAGATGTAGTTGCCAATCCAAACTGACTGGGATCTGCAAGTAAGGAAATTGAGGATCCATTTATACAAAGAGTTATTGAGGCCTAGGTCTTGGATATTATTGATTAGTTTTCAGGGGATGAATGCATTGAATGCAGAGCTGTAGTCAGTGAAGAGCACCTTATACACCTTCACTGTCCAGATCTTCCCGGATTGAGTGAAAAGCCAATGAAATTGCACCTCCTTTTGACCTGTTGTGACTGTAGGCAAACTGGAGCAGATCCAAGTCACTCCTCAGGCAGGAGGAGTTATGTTCCAGCACCAATCTCTCAAAGCGCTTCATCAGTGGATAAAAATACTACTGGACAATAGTCATTGAGGCCAAATACTGCGTTCTTCTTGGACACCAGTATGACCGAAGCTTGCGTGAAGCAGGTAGGTCCCTCAGACAGGCGAAGCGAGAAGTTGAAGATATCAGTAAACACTCCAGCTGGTTCATTAGCACAAGTTTTCAGTACTTGACCTTGTGCACTTCGGCCAGATGCTTTCCGTGGGTACACCCTCCTGAAGGATACTCAGTGACTAAAATTGCAGGGCCATCTGGGGTTGTGGGAGTTGGTGAAGGTTCTATTGGTCCAAGTGAGCTTAAGAGGCTTTGAGCTCATCTGGAAGCGAAACCTTGTTGTAACATATGTCGCATGGTTTTACCTTGTTGAAGATGATAGCATTCAAGCTCTGCCACAGCTCGCGAGCATCCTCCTGTGATTCATGTTTGGTCTGGAATTGCCACTTTGCATGTGAGATAGCTTTCCGGAGGTAGCAAGACCTCTTGTAATTACCTTAGTCACCAGACCTGAACATCAACAATCTAACTATCAGCAGATTTCAGATCTTTTAGTTCATCCGGAGCTTCTGGTTGGGAAAGACTCTTAATGATTTTGTGGGGATCATTCTTCATGTAACTTGTCCACAAAGGTGCTGATTAGGTTTGCTGAGGTTAGTTGTTCTGAGTTTGTATGTAGATCTTTATTAATAATATTTACTGTTAATAGGAAAGGTGGTTATGCAAAAAAAACTTGTGTGGCTTTTGCATATTGGTTGTCTTTTGCACTTTAAACATTGGTTGTTTGTTAGTCTTTGTGTGTGGTTTTTCATTGATTCTATTATCTTGTTCTACTGCGAGCCTGTACAAGGAAGTGAATCATTATCAATTGTGAGTACTACAAGACACCTTTAGCTTTTACTGTTTACACGCTAACCTTCTGATGTAAAGCAAAATTGCATTTCGGAATGAATGAGAAGTAATTCCCATTTCCATTGTTCTTCTGTGAATAATGAGAAGACATTATTGCTGTTTTATTTGTTTTGTTTAGGCAAGACAACCATCCTCAACCAAATCTATGCAGATGCTTGAGCATGAGAAGATGGTCTTCTTCTGTCCAGATTATATGTCAAATGTGGCCTTTGTTCAAATCACATTTATAATGTTTCTACGTTAGTATTTCCAAGAAACATAAAATGTCTCTGGCACTTCGATTATCAAGTGGTATTTGCCCGTCTCTGGCTAGTAACTGTTCTCTCATCAGCCATGGCAAGACTGATTATGTTTCTGAAAAACAGGTTATTTTGCAAACATAAGAAAATCTGCAGATGCTGTAAACCTACACAAAATGCTGGAGGAACTCAGCAGGTCAGGCAGCTTCTATGGAAAAGAGTAAACAGTCAACGTTTCAGACCAAGACCCTTCTTCAGGACTGAGAGGGAAAGGAGCGGGGGAGGTGCCTGCATTAAAAGGTGGGTGGACAGTAGAAGAAAGGGAAGGAGGAGGGGACTGGGGTGGGGGCATGATAGGCAGGTGAGAAGTAAGAAGTCAGAATGGGAGATGGAGAGAGGGGTAAGGGAGGGTTTTGTTCACCAGAAGGAGAAATTAATATGCATACCATCAGGTTGGAGAGTACCCAGGTGCTCCTCCATCGTGAGGGTGGCCTCATCTTGGCACAAGGCAAGCCATGGATCGACACATCGGAATGAGAATGGGAAGTGGAATTAAACTGTTTGGCCACCAGGCAAGTTATTTTACATGGCATCTTGCAAACTTTGGAGAACTAGTATTTGGCTTCTTGATTCTGTTCCATTCAACTAGCTGTATTTCAAGAAAAAAGAAGTGGAAAATTTGAATATCTGACTCCAAACCATAATATGCTGACTTCCTCATATTAAATTGGGGGGGGATAGCATTGTAATATTTTTAGTACTGTATTTCATACCCTACTTGTGAAAGCATGTACATTTAGGACTACATAAAATCTGCACCATTTCCCTTTGTCTTCTGTAATTTACACTTCCGCTGCCCAGTCAGATGTTTGACCAAATTTAGGGTAAAAATTTTGAACATAGTCGAGGCACTTCTTGCAAGGGAAGTTGATGAGTGGTGTGCAGTGGTTTGTTCTTGTGAAATTAATGAGAAAGTAAATCGCTGAAGAAACGAATGAGTTATCCAAATCATTATCCATAATAAATGTTTACATTGTGGCTCTTGGAATGAAGCTGCTGCCTCCAGGTCCTTGATGACACTTTATCATTAAGTGTCATAGTTTGACAGCATTGAAAGCTATGAGACTTATCCCCGCTGGTATGACTTAGCTTTGAAGACTCTTCGCATGGAACATGCAGTAGGATAGCAAAATGTAAATTTCAAGCTCCACCAATTACAAAGAGCACTCAGGAATTAAATTAATGAGTTTAGGCACTCATCTTGTTGATGCCTCTGTAATCTTCTTATGCCAGTGTCAGCAGCTGAATCTGGTTTAAACAAAAAGATAGTAATTCCATGCTCAGAATGGAATCCTCCATTTTATGAAGATCAGAGGTCCTTTACAGACTGCTGGGAATATATGCCAGTTAATAATGAGCCTGGGGACTGGCTGGAGGTTGCAGTGCAGTCTTAACAGGAGTCCATGCATTTTTTTTCATTTTCACAAAGACCTTGAACCAGTAAATCCTGTTATCATCCCTGTTTGCATGGTGCGTCTTTGCCTTAGTGTCTTCGCTTTGCTTCTTTGCTTGTTTAACAAGTAGGCTGATGACTGCCCAAGCAGCAGATTTACAATGACAGGGTCAGCTAATATCTGGGACAGAGCTGTCACCATTCTTTGCAGTTATTTAAAGATGAGCTCTGGCTGCCTAAACAGATTTTTAGTCAAAAGAGCACTATATTGATACAAGAACTAAGATACAAAATAGATTAGAATATGCAGTATACTGCCCCAAAGGTTTTGAAAAGCAGTATCCCGAATATTTTTTTTCTGTTTATCATTTATTTTACAACATGAAATGATTAACCGAATGCACTTCAAGACGGTTTAGATCAAGTTCCTGATTCAGTGCTAAGCACATTCAGACATTGCAGTTCAAAATTAATGATGTGCAACTCATTACTGTAGTATCTTAGTTCTTCACCTTGAGTAACTTGGCACTGGTACGTTTGGGATTACATATATCTGAATCCAAGTATCTGATTTTGGGGAGATTTTTTTAAAAATGTATTGCATGCAGCCTCAATAGAACTAGTGGCTGTATAATTTTTTTACTGATTTAATGAAAGTTATATATGTAATCACAGAATAGCTAAACCTATTAAGTAATGATGCATTTGTAATTACTTTCAAGCTTTCATCTCAGCCAGTAATAATGCTGTTTTTTGTCTAAATAAAGCACATTTTATTTGTAAGTCTTAGATCCATGAAAATAAAGAATATGCCCATTTACCCACAAGGTTCCATGAAAAGCAAGTAACAGATAGAAATGAAATCCCATCTTCCAGTGTTGTTCCTCAGAGCTGGATGCACCACATTTATCACTTTCGTCTTTAATGCACTTGTCACATTCACGCACCAACTACCACATGCACAATCATCTGTGAACTTGTGTATTCACATCACAACTTTTATTCTTACCATGCCTTTCCCTGCCCTACATGAGTTTGTCAATAATAACCTTAAGAACTATCTTGGCTTGTTTTCAAAATATTTTAAACATGGTCAAAAACAGAGCTGCAGTTAAACAGAAAAATAATCTCTAGCCTTTCTTTTCAGTCAACATCTATATTTTATTAAAGCTCTAGATGAAAATATAGCCCCTTTGGAATGTCTGAAATTCCTTACTGGCTAACTTGATAAATTATCTCTTTTCTAGAAATGGTATTCGGGGTTGTTTCATTTGACATGAACAGTTTTGAGAATTGGAGTCCTTATGAAGATTCTTGGCCCAAAGAATCGACTCTTTACTGTTTTCCATAGATGCTGCCTGACCTGCTGAATTCCTCCAGCATTTTGTGTGTGTTGCTTTAGATTTCCAGATCTGCAGATTTTCTTGTGTTGCAAGTAACAAGAGTAAATTCAAATTAGTCCTCTATACAATGGTTTTTTAAAGTCATAAGAAACTGACAGTACTCTTAAAGGAAAATCATTTTTTAAAGTAATGTAATGAAGTCAGTTGATGGTTATTTAAATTCCACTTGTTAACTTATTTTCATGTAGGAGAGTTAATTTCACTGTTGAAATTACTGTAGCATTGTTTCACTGTTTTACCCTAAACCCATTTCACTGTTGATTTACCCATAGTTCTCAGCAATGAACGTTGTCATAGCAAGCCAGGAAACCAAAATAAATGAATACAAGGTATCATTGTTACAGAGTTATGACACCTGAACTGTAAGAACATGAGAAATTTATTAATTATTTACATACGCTGCACTTAATTCCTTTCCCAAAAGTATTGGTTAGTGTACCTTAAAGCAGTTAAGAGATAATCAGAATTTATTTTCACTGTGCTAGAATTCTCTGATTCTAGTGAAGTTCATTACATTAGGAAGAAATGCAATGAAATGTGCAGGAAAAACAGACACTAACAATTTGGCTCAAATAAAAGAGTCTGCATTTAACTTGAATGATTTACAATTTCCATTCTATGACATAGTCCATAAAGTACATAAAAATAATTGACAAATTCATACACCAGGTCAATGTAGGCTCTTTGGAAACTGTAGGCCTGTAATTTTCAAATAAAAACAGGAAGAACATAATAAATAGGAGCAGGATTGGGCCATTCAGCCCATTGAGTTTCCTCTACCATTCCATCATGGCCGATGTATTCTCCCTCATGACCCCATTCTCCTGCCTTCTCCCTGTAATCTTTGGCATCCTTGCTAATCAAGATGCTATCAACCTTCACCTTTTATATACCCAATGACCTGATCCATAGTCATCTGGCAATGAATTCCACAGATTCACCATCCTCTGGCTATAAAAAATGCCTCACATATCTGTAACAAAGGGACCACCTTGTGTTCTGCGGCTGCACCTCTGGTTCTAGACTCCCCCACTATAGGAAACATCCTCTCCACATGCACTCTATCTAGGCCTTTCAATATTTGATAGGTTTCAATGAGATCCCCTCCCCCATACTTGTAAATCCCTGTAGGACTTGAGGACCAGAGTTATAGGGAAATGTTGAATACATCAGGAGAATAAGAGAATAAGGGGAGGTTTAATAGAGGTTATATAAAATCATGATGGGTATAGATTGGGTAAATGCAACCTTGTTTTCTCCCCACTGAGGTTGGATGAGACTAGAACTAGAGGTCATGGGTTAAGGGTGAAAGGTGAAATGTTTAAAGGGAACATGAAGGGGTACTTAAGTGGTAAATGCGGGTTTGATTTCAATACTTAAGAGATGGTTGGATAAGTAGAGCACGCCACGTTGGCATAGTGGTTAGCACAGTGCTTTGCAGTGCCAGTGACCTGGGTTCAATTCCCACCACTGTCTACGAGGAGTTTATACCTTATCCCCATGGCCATGTGGATTTCCTCCCGCAGTCCAAAGACGTATTGGTTGATAGATTAGTTAGTCATTGTAGATTATCCCGTGATTAGGTTGGGGTTAAATTGGAGGTTGCTGGCCGGCGTGGCTCAAAGGGCCAGAAGAGCCCACTCCATGATTTACCTCAGTATAATACATAAATGGGAAGGATAATAAGGGCTATGGGATTAGGCAGAATAATAGCTCAGCATAGACTAGAAGGGCTGAAGGGCCTGTTTCTGAGGTGGTGTGTTGTCTGACTCTACAGCAGTTCACAACCCCTTGCTTAATGATATTGGTCCATGGTATAAAGAACTCCTGCTCTTGAGGCTCAAAGCCATAAAACACACTCATATTTTAACCCTATCATTGTCACGAACATCCTCTGGACCCTCTCCAAAGCCAGCACATCCTTTCTTAGAAAAGGGACCCAAAACTGATCACAATACTCCAAATGTAGTCTGACCAATGCTTTATAAAGCCTCAGCTTTACACCCTTGCTTTTATATTCTAGTCTTCTCAAAATGAATGCTAACATTGCATGTACCACTGATACAAACTGCAAGTTAACCTTTAGGGAATTCTGTACAAGGACTCCTAAGTCCCTTTGCACCTCTAAATCTGCTCCCCACTTAGAAAATAATCTTATCCAGAGATTCCCAACCTTTTTTATACCATGGACCCTTACATTTAACAGGGGGGTCCTTGGAACCCCTGATCTAATCCTTTATTCCTTCTATCAAAGTGCATGACCATACACTTCCCTGTATTCTATCAGCCACTTCTTTGCCCATTCTTCTAATCTGTCTAAGTCCTTTTGCAGACTCCCTGCTTCCTCTACACTACCTGGCCTTCCACCAGTCTCCGTGTTGTCTGCAAACTTGGCCCTAAAGCCATCAAGGAAAGTCTGGAAATACGGTATGTAGTAGGTCAGGTGGTGTCTGTGAGGAGAGAAATATGGATGGTGTTTCAGGACAGTAAACAGCTTGTTTCAAGCTGCTGGAGTTGGATTGGGGCAGGACAGGCTAGGAAGTGAAGAGAACATGTGGCATGTCTGTGATAGGGTGGAATCCAGTTGACACAACATTTGCAAGAGGGAAATGGATGCTTTTTTTATCATGTGGATTTGGAGGAGAGTTTTAAGATGATAAACGGGGACAATTAGAGAGATGTTTCCTTCATTCATCTTCTTGTATTATTCCTCCTCTAGACCAATCAGCTGTGATAATGTTGCATTCATTTGCCTGAGATTCCCCTGGTAGTAGTTGTGCCTCCTGGATGTTCTTGTTCTCTACTCAATCACTGCCCAAGCCGTTCTTCCCAAAACCGCTGCCCAGCTCCACAACTTGTGTTCTAACTTCTTGTAGTTCTGATGAAGTCTTCAACCTTAGATGTTGACTCTGTTTCTATCTCCACAGACATCTCCTAGCCAGCTAAAAACACCTTGCATTTTCTGATTTTTCGTTCAGTTTTCACCTATCTGCAGCTTTTTGCTTCAGTAAGTTGTCACCCGTTTTCTGTGTGTGTCCATTCAGTGCATGTATTGAGTGAAGCCTTGGCGCTTTCTGCCTGAACTCATGTAAAGCAGGTCTGCCTACTTCACAAAAAGTCCTTTTGTTTTGATATAGGAAAAAAAACATCTTCATACCCACCTCCCAAGAAACAATGCAAAAATTGCTGCAGAAAGAAAGAAAATTGTATGGAATCATTGGAATTGCCCAGGGTCCAAGCATTCCAACTTAAAAACCTATGCTCAGAGATATCTCAGTATATTAAACCTTATGCTATCACATTTTCATTAAGTATGTACATTAATTAATCAATCTTTCATTTCATCTTATTAGAAGAAAATGAAGTAGCAAAGTATTGTAATTAATGGAGCTCCTGCCTCACTTTTGCTCAATACTGACCTCGGTGCTGTCTATATGGAATTTGCTCGTTCTCTCTGAAACTACACGGGATTACTTCAGATGCTCCAATCTCGTTTCCCATCCCAAGGTTGTGTGGGGTATAGGTTAATCGCTTACTATAAACTGGCCCTAGTGTTTAGGTGAGCAATAGAATCTGGGAAGTATATAATTGAATCAGCGTTGAAGATTGGTATGGACTCACTAGGCCAAATGGCCTATTTCCATGCTGTATAATGCTCTAGAGGCCCTTTAGCTATTTCTTTTTTCTCCACTTAGTGTTCTATAAAATACTTGATGCAAATGAAAAAGGATATCAGCAGTTGACAAACTTTGTAGTTTAGCATCGGCCAAAATGCAATGCTGAAGTCAGGAATGCTTGATGGTGTGCTGGGCTCTGAACTCAGTGTTGAGTCAAGAGGCACTTTGTATCTGGCCCCTCACCCTCACATATGCTGCAAATACATACATAAGTATGAAGGGATAAATGCCAATATGGACAGGAAAAGTAAATGGTTTGTATAACTCCTTAACCCTGATTAATTTTAGTAATTTAACCAATTTATATCAAGAAAGCTATTTAAATCAATTTTGGTTTTATCTGAATATTACCGATAAATCCATTGACCGCAGCTAGCTACCTAAAGGTATTTGGCCATGCAGGGCCTTACTGGGCTGACTGAAGCCCAGTCAGCACCTCATGGACTGACCTTCCTGCTGATTCTGTCCCACATGGAAGCCCCTTCCTCTGCATTGATTCTGTCTCTCCCTGACCTCTTCTTCCCACATTGAGTCTGCCCCTACAAGCCGTAATCTTTCCAATGATTCCGTCACTCTCCCTCCAACCACCTACCTCCATCCTGCATTAAATACGCCGGTTCTTGATTTTCCCCTTTCGCCATGATTCTGAGAGCTTGCACTTCCTGCTCATTGATTCTGTTGTCCCTGATAAATCCTTGTTCCCCATCCCTCCAGTGATTTGGTCATTGTGTTAAAACTTCACAAGTTCTACCACAGTTCCTTCAATCCCTTCTCCAGCTGCAGCCTTTGGCATTGTTCTCCCATAACTGGCCTTGGAATGCCTTGGGCCTTGTGCACAATGGGAAGTTTCCAACAGAAGACCACCGCCTGAAACAATTACTGTCTAGCATATCAATTAGGACTGGATTTCTAGACAGTGGTGTGTGTACATGTAAAGGACGGGATTCCATTGACTTTAGCTTCAAAATGTAGAGAATTCTACACTGTGGACATTTCAAAATTGTTTCACTGGCTGTAAAGCACTCTGAGCCTCCTGAGGTTATGAAATTTTGAATAAAAGTGTTGGTATTTTAACCATAATCAGCTCACTCTTGTTTTCACACTATACATGTTTGACTGTGTTGAAATTTTAAGTCCATTACTTTTAAGCATTTTTCAAGGCTGAAGCAAATATCTGTTTAATATGCATTTTAAAATAATATTAAACATTAATATCACATTTATCTCTTTTAATTAATCTAATTTATTCTCATGCAATTCCTTGATGATTCTGCTCTAATGCAACCATATGGCATTGGAAGTAACCTTCTGAGCCGATGCTCCCTCTTATTACATGAGCAATGAGCAGCGTCACAAAGCTGCTGGACTTCTCTGTACTGAACCCTGATTCGTTTGATTGGGGAAAAATTATATTGGAGCAGCAGGGTAACGGCGCAGTGTATCCTAATTAAGCCATTAAATGCAGGTGCATTGGTTTAAATGTGTGTGCCATTCACCCTGAAGCATGCACGAGAGGCCAAGAAAGTACATTAAACTGACCCTATTTCAACCCCCTTTTAAATCATATAGACCCTATTCAGGGTAATTGTAATTCAGTTGTCCATAATGAGATGCATTGCCAAACGTTCAAAGGCTGAAGCTTCCTTTTTTGTTATGTTAATCAAGCACTATTAGAAGCCTGACTGCGTTCAATTTTCAACTAATCCCTCTTGCCTTTCTCTTCCCCAACCCCACTCCCACCCTCCCCCACCGGCCTCCGGCACAGCAGGGCTGGCCTGAAGCAGCAGGCAGACATTTTTCTGGACAAGCAATTTGCATTCTGCTTTTCAGGAATGTGTATTTGCAGATTACAGTTAGATGTTTTATATGTTGAAAGATAAATTCAGAAGTATTTTTCTAGAAGATTTCATAAATTATATTTGCCAACAATAGGAACCTCGTCAATCAAGCACAGTGACCTGGCCATTTCACATGTTCAGGATTCTTGCTTGATCACGGAAATCCCTGGATGAGCAATGCCAGTGATTTCCTGGCTTTGCTTCACCACGACGTCAAGTTCAACATTGAAGCAGGTGTTTGCTGAGATTCCCCAGCACTTACACATTTATTCCTACCACAGGATATGTTTTCAGATCATTTTTAAATGGAGTAAACAAAATTATAATTGCATATTTAGTTTTAGCATTTGGAAGCCTTGGAAAACCTGGATGACTTTGATGGACAGGAAAGCAGGAGGTGCTTTTCCATTTGTCAAAGGCTTACAAAGCAGTTTCATTGGCAGGTCTTATTCTGTCGTGTTTGTCACAGCCAAGGCATGTTCTGTCTTCCCCTTCCACTCCAGGAAAACCCCATCATATGAGATCAGCCACACAGATCTGAACCTGGTGAGTTTACATGCAGAGATTAGGTCTTCCTCACAGATATCTGGTCAATGTGTCTTTTTTTAATTTATTTGTTCATGGGATGTGAACATCCTTGGCATTTATTGTCCATCCCTGATTGCTCCTAAACTGAGGAGGCAGTTAAGAGTCAGCCACATTGAACAGATGAGGACGGCAGATTTAATTCCTTGAAAGACATTAGTGAACCAGATGGGTTTCTGCAACAATCCAGTAGTTTCATGGTTAGCTTTACTGAGACTTGCTTTTTTTTAAATAATTGCTTGAAGTTAAATTTCCCAACTGCTGTGGTGGGATTTGAACTCAAGTCTCTGGATCAGTGATCCAAAAATCTGGTTGCAAATCCAACAATTTTAACCATTACATTACTGTACCCTCTCACTATTACATGCTTTTACTCAAGGTTGAATCTGATTTTTTTCTAAATGTGTTCCTTGTTAGTAAGATATATAGAAAAGTGGTTTGATTGTAAGTGGTCTGATAGGCCTTTCCCTTAAAAATAACTTAATTGTGTTTTTACTACTCTTAATATTTTGCACTTTTCAATACAGTGACTGGAAGAAACTATCCTATACAGAGCTTTTTATATTTGAACTTTATTTAGTTTGGTGGTCCAGTGGAAGAGCCAGACTCGGAATGGTTAGTTACTGGAACACCATCCAGAAGCTTGGAGGTATGAGTTCAAATCCCACTATGACAAACAGGGAAAACTTAATTCTTCCGGACCTCACTGAGGGGTCAGTGGTGGAAAAGGCGAGCAGCTTAAAGTTACTGGGATCTGTCCTGGGCTGAAAAGATTGGCATAATCACAGAGAAGGTGTGTCAGTGTTGAGAGTGTGAGGAGATTTGGTATCTCACTAAAGGCTCTTCCAAATTTCCATCGATGTACAGTGGAGCGTATCATGTCTGGCTGCATTGCAGCATAGTTGAACAAGGTCACAAGAGGCTGCAGAAGGTTGTAGACTCTAAAGATAATTCCATCACAAGCACAACGCCCCGCCATCCCCCATCATTATTGACATCTTCAGGAGGCAGTGTCTGGAGAAGGAAGCATTCATCATTAAGGACTCTCACCATCTGGAACATGCCCGCTTCTTGTTACTACCATCAGGGTGGAGATACACTCAGTGATTACACTCGGTCTTCGGGTATCTGAGCAGTCCAGGAATCTTATGCCTTTACACTGTGCTGCTGCTGCAAAACAAATTTCACATCGTACAAGACAATGGTAATAAATCTGATTCTGGCTGCACAGCGGTGTAGCTAACAGAGCCACTACCTCTGGATGTGAGTGATGTGCAGGTTTTAGGTTAATTGGCCATTCTAAATTGACTAGTTTATGGTGATTGGTAGAATCTGGGAGTAGTTGATGAGAATGTAGGAAATATAAAAAACATGATTAATTTCAAAATAATCTAAAACGGGTTAATGCCAAATGAGTTGTTGATGGTCAGCATTGACTCAAAGGGACAAAGGGCTTGTGTTGTTTCTCTCAATGGCAGGTTTCCATTGCAGTTAGCATTTGTGCATAATGCACTGTTGGATGTAGAATACGTACTTTTGTTACTATCGATCTCATCTCAGCAATCTCCTCTGTATTGCTGAGGTAATTGTATTCTGGAGAATATACCTGGGGAATGAATCTGAAGATTTCTCCCGTAATCTGTTAAATGCTCAGTTTAAATGGACAAGGATGAGAACATTATTTGGTTCAGTAGTCGTGCTTATCCGTTTTTTACTGTTCCTTCAAGCATTAGCAATAAACAGAGAGAACCATAAACAGAATATAAGATATGTATTGAAGACAATAACTTTCAACGAAATGGCTGTACTTGGTACAGTAAGTAATGTGATGATACCATGTGGTGTATTTTGCTCTTAAATGAGCACTTGCAATCGTATACATCATATAGGGAGAGGTTACACAATCTAGGACTTAATTCCTTAGAATCCAGGAGACTGAGTGGTGGTGACCTTATAGAGGTGTAGAAATTCACGAGGGGCATGGATTCAAGATTGTTTATATCATTTCCAGTACACTAGTGTAAAGGAGAACAAAATAATTGTTACTCCAGATCTGACTTAGCATATTAAAAACACACCAAGATAACGAACGCAATAATAGAAACCAGTAAATATAAATACATAAGATAGATTGATTATATGTCCATATTATGACTTTAGATACAGAAGTG
The DNA here is from genome assembly GCF_048418815.1 of Hemitrygon akajei. Taxonomy (NCBI): domain Eukaryota; kingdom Metazoa; phylum Chordata; class Chondrichthyes; order Myliobatiformes; family Dasyatidae; genus Hemitrygon; species Hemitrygon akajei. The sequence continues at coordinate 24,659,687 of NC_133143.1, forward strand.
TCAGTGCATAAGATGACCTGGACAGGAAATGACCGAGTACTGGTGGAGGGGTGGGTTAGTGGTTGGGGTGTTGATCAGCCTTAGTGCTTGGGTAAAGTAACTGTTTTTGAGCCTGGTGGTTCTGGCATAAATGCTACGTAGCCTCCTCCCTGATAGGAGTGGAACAGATAATCTACGTGCAGGGTGGGTGGGATCCTTCATGATATTGCTGGCCTTTTTCCAGCACTTTTCTGTATATATGCCCTTGATGGCGGTAGGCTGGTGCTGGTTTTGGCTATCCATTATAAAGCCTACCTATCCGCCATGGCGCAGCTTCCTGCAGAGATGCAGCATGTTAGGATGCTCTCTACTGCACATCTGTAGAAGGTCATAAGTAGCAATGAGATAGGGTGAAAACAATCTTTCTTCCCAGGAAAAGCGAACCAAAGAAATAGAGGTCAATTAGTGCACACAGAATATGGCAGGTATATGCAGTGAGCTGATAAAGGAAAAAGTTGAGACGGGTACAGTGATAAAATGTGAAAGATATTTGGACAGGGAGATGGATAGGAAAGGTCTAGAGCAGGGGTTCTCAACCTTTCTTTAGTGCCATGGACCAATACCATTAAGCAAGGAGTCTGTGGACTCCAGATATCAGGAATGTATCCACGTTCCATATGCAGAGTGAAGGCTTGATTTCGTGCCTTTCAAACTCCCCAATATCAGTGGTATATTGACTCCCTGCTATTGTCACTGCTCTTCTTAGAAAATTCCTTCTCTGTTTCTATCACACCATATTATCATCTTCTTGTTTCCTCAGGGCACAGCAACCCAAATAGGTTGCCAGTCTTGTGTGAGTTTCTTTGTGTTGCTGAAAGCATCTCTGATTTGATAAAAATTAAGCTATAAACAAAACATCAATTATTAAAGACAGTCTCAATTAAATAGTGGCCGACAGGTACCACAACGTATCAAGATCAAACTATGAAATGCATTCAGTCCTTGTGTCTGCCTTAACACCTCAATACACAGTTGTAGATTAATGTAAACTTGTGTTCTGCCAAGTAATCCTCTCTCTTCAGTGACATACACTGAGAAACATTATCCAGGATATCAGGACAAATAACCACTGTGTTTTTCAGCAGTGCATTAGTATGACTGTCACTCATTGGGGTGGGGGCTGCACTGTTTCATGTCTAAAAGATTAGCTGAATATGCCTTCTAAGTAAAGAACTATCAAATTATGATGTTTGGCAATGTGAGGTCTTCAACTTCTCATTTCTGTGAAGCTAGCTGAATTTTAGATTGTAATCTTCCCAAATCCAAACCCAGACAGGCAGGGCAGGTGTCTGGGAGAGCTGATTGCATTCTGAAAATTGATTTTTCTACTAATGAAAACCTAAATAATGAATGATTTTATATATAAAAATTAAGCATTTTCCATTTCAAAGATTACAAAAACTCTGCTTTCTGATCCAAAAAGAGATGTGACAGTACTATCTGTACAGGGCTACATTGATGGTTTGATACTACATTGATACTGATTTTAGTGATTTTGGTGATTATGTGATTTGTACATTAGGATATTCCTTTGCAAAACAAAAATCAAAATTGACCAGCTGAAATTATGTTGAGCACTCTAATGAATATTAAGTCATTGTCAAGGATTTAGAATGACAAGTGGATGTTGTTCTAATATACTTTGTAAAAATATTGTTTCAATATAGAAATGAACAGAAAAATATATGTTCATTTCTGTATTAGAACAATATTTTCGTAAATGTGGAAGCAGCAATTGTAATTTATAGATCAGTACAGACTCATTTTTAAGTGAAGATGCTTGTTATGTCTAATATATTTAAGAACATATTTTTCTCTACCTCAGACAGTGTGTCTGAACTATTTATAACCTGTACTGAAAGTGCTCATTAATTCACTGCAGCCCATACCAACCTTAAATATTTTGATAAAGAAAAGACATAGCAGTGGAAAGTGGAGCAGGGTGTCCAGTTCAGTATGAAACCATATGTGCCTTGACTTTATGCTCATTAATCATACATTCCTCCCCATGCAGTGCTTCAGCTGACATGTTGTGCGTTCGTTATATGACAACATTTTAAATCAAAAAATCAGAAGTAATTTACAGTTTCAACTAAGTTCTGAAAACAGTGGACATGGAGTAGGCTTTCTGTCAGTGGTTCCAAATATTCCAGTTATAATCTTAAAGTTATATTTGGGTATTCTGGGCCTCTCTTCCAGTGGAACGTGTGCACCTGGTAGGTTATTGGGTACCTTATCAGGACATAAGGGCCCAGGCTTGTCCCTAGTCTTCTCTGAGATTGCTGAGCCTTAGCCAGCTCAGCAAGGAGAGTGCTGTAACTGGCCTTGGCAGCTCTCATGTTGCAGGAGGATTAAGCTAGAGGCCTTACTTCTCATTGCTATCCAGATATTACTGTTAGAAAATGTGTATTTTTCACTGTGTCAGGGGACAACAGATGGGACTAAACTCTCCTATCCTCTGTGCTTCCAGTATTCACACATGTAGAATGTTTACTCCGATGGGAAAATGATTGACTTTTGGTATAGGTATGGACAGAATGTTACCCCAACAATAGATGATATCATAGATGAGGAATGAGCTATTTGCTTACCTTCTAAACAGAATAAATCCCATTTCAACATAATTTAGATTAAATTTCAGTTACAATTTGATGATGGAGTTTTGGCCCCAAGAAAGATTTTGAAATCTGAATGTATGTTCAAATTGATGCAGTGTTTGCTCTGAGCTGCAAGGTTCCTATTTGGTACCAGTATTTTATCAAACAGTAATTGTGATATTACCATTGTTTCTGTGCCTCACAATTAACCCAGTTAAGAAATAACTCACTTTAAATATACTCATCCTTTTGGACCCTTCCGTAACTAGTAGCGTCCTGTTCAACAGTCCTTGCATGATATCTGTGGGCATCCAATTCCCTTTTGTATTCCTGATTTTAATGACTTCCATTGGCAACTTTACAGGCAATTGCTGAGGTCATCTGCACTGGAATTCTCTCCGCAAACCTTAGTCCCATTCTACCTTTCTTTATTCCTGAAAGAAGTTTCTTTAAACTTGTCTTAAAAATCTTGCTTTTGTTCATCTGCCCTGATATTTCATTTAGTGGTTCAGTGTTGAATTTTACTTAGTAGTACACATGTGAAGCACTTTAGAACATTTTGCTACAGTAAAAGTAGGTTTGTTGGACTTCCCCATTTCCTGTTGTGAGATTAAAGGAAATTCCATTGTCAGCTTCATGTTAGAGATCTCATTGCACTTGAAGGAATATTGCAGATCAAAAAAATTACTGTGAAAAAAGCACTGCAGTTTTGTTTTGAATTGGGTAGAGGTATGTAAATGCAGGTGTACACCTATGTTAAGGTCATTTACATTGAAAGAATTAATAGATTTCCATTCATTCATCTACTTTTCACATTTTTCCAGTCTACAGATTTTGTTGCATAAAGCAAGTATTTTGAGTGCTGAATGACTTGTTGAGGAACATGAACATCAACCAAGAACACCTTTGGTACAGAATAAGAAATTCACCCTGACATTCCCATGAGTGTATGCACAGACCATATACAGTACTGTACATCATGAATGGATGGCTTCAGTTAATGTTCAATATTCAATTGGAGGCTTCCTCATGTAATTGTATGGTGAATATGTAATTAATGCTCATTGTGGATCGCATACTGGAAACATGATCTTGTCAACATAGATGTGCTCTGGTCCTGGTTATTAAGCGATCATCAATGATTTGTAAGTTTTTTGAAGACTGAATTTTCTGTCAGTGTAAGGTGTTCAAAAGTTTTCACCAAGACATTGCAAAATGGTTGTTTTAGTAGTGATTCCACTGACTCTGTATCGAGAGCAGCTGGAGAGGTCTGGAAGCCAAAAGCAACTTGCCAGTGGAGCCAGAATGAGGAGGGTATGAGGGGTTGTAAGCAGAAGAATTTATCCCACAAGATTTGTTCTACACCACAATCTTACCAGCAGGTCTTTAAAGAGTAATAATACAGAAGCGAAAGCTTTCCAAGACAGCAGTGGTGATGGAGTGGTGTTATGTGCATCTAACCTGAGTTCATTTGTGACCTCCGGTGTTGCTTATGTGGGTTTCCTGCCAGAGACAGTTTGACTTTCCTCCCAGGTGCCATAGACATGCAGGTTGGATGGTTAAATGGCCACTGTAAGCTGCCCCTGCTGTGTAGGTGAGCGGTAGAGTCTGGGTGGAGTTAATTGGAATATGGGGAATAGGAAAAAAGGATTGATGTGGAATAGTGGAAATGGCTGCCTGATGGTTATTGCAGACCTGGTGAACCTGGGGTGGGGGTCTACTCTACGAGTAGTTATGGAGATTTGTCATCTTCTGTAGGCAGGATTGCAGCCACCTATCTGAACTGTTCCAGTTAATATCACTGTAACCCAGAGCTCCCGAGCTTCCAGTTCATTCCACGCAGCGGCTGCTTGATATATCCGGCATTTCCCAATTTGCATTATACTGTGCTATGTGAGGCATCATCAATGTTCTTTGTGCAGATGGAGGGAGTTTCACGTGCTAGTTCTTGAATAAAGAGAAGTAGGCATTGTAAGAACTTGGATTGCCAAGATTACAGGCATCTGGGAAATTCAAGGAATGATAGATTGTACCCAGCTGGCGGTCTGTGCTCATATACAAACCCAAGTGTTTACGAACTCCAAAGACTAGCACCCACTTAAAGTTCCCTCACACTAAGCACAGTTACAGTATGGAACTAGGTTCCTCAACAACTTCAGTGGAGAAAGAACATCTTCATCAACTACTGATACATTCCCAAGCATATAATAAATACAGGAACTAAACTGATCACATGTTATCATCTCCCTTGTCATATTATCCTAGACAAATCAATGGTTCAATAGCAATTTATTCAACCTTTCTGTAATTGTAGAGTTGTTAGCTAATCGCCCTTAGTGCCCATTTCCAAGTGCCCACTAATTGAATGCTGTCCTGTTGGCTGCAGCTTAGCTGTTGAAAGGTTGCTTCCTGCAGGTGGCCAGGTGAATGACTGTGAGTAGCTGTGGGTGTAAGAGTGTACCACAGGCTGTATTATATCATTGTGAATGATACCAGACAGCTGCAGAGGTAGTATTGGAAGTGCACTGAGGGATTCTGAGAGCAAGGAATTCATTTTGCCTCGACCTGTTCACAATCCCATGACCAGGATCATAGAGATGCTTCTGGATTCTGTGCTGAATCCACAGATTCTGCACAGTATTCAGAAGGTGCAGTCACAATCTTGATGCCATACCAATAGAGGAATCTAGTCTATGCCTGTCTGGCTGTAGACAGATTGGATTGCTATGGTATGAGCTACTTCTTGACTTTTCCTTTTTAACACTGTTGTGACCTTCAACTTCCGGCACTGGGACATGTTTGAATCTGCAAATGCTTTTTGACAGGCCAAACATCATCCTAGATTGTTTCCATATAAATTTTTATCATCCTTCATCAAGAGGCTGCCCCATTTTAATTGTCATCCAAATCCTCTACAGTCCTGTGCTACAAAGAGGAAGCACAAAGGCACACTTACCCACTGATCTGGCTGCAGACTATTTGCCATAGAATCATGGCCATACAAAAGGAAAACAGATCCTTAGGTCTACTGGGTCCATGCCAACCATAAGCATCTATTAGTACAATATCCTTCATTAATCCCATTTTAATCTCTTCTCTTTCTCATCAGCTTGCCAAGGTCTGCCTCTCAGCTACATACTACATATTACTGTGGTCAATTTACTGACCAACGTACACTTCTCTTGGATGTGGAAGGAAACCAATCCAAGCAGAGATAGGATTGTCGAGAACCTACAAACTCCACGCAGGCAGTGTTGGAGGTCAGGATAGAACCCAGACCACTGGAGCTATGAGACAGTGGTTCTACTTGCTTTACCACTGTGCCAAGTGGTTTTCCAAATGCTTATTTTTAGTCTAACTTACCCTCTCTGTTTTTGGAGCTGATGAATTGGGTGTCAATTGTTTTCTGGTGACGGTATGCTTGTTCTATGCCTCCACTTAGTCCTGTGTTTAATCGTGTAGGCTCTGCTCAGGTACAATGTCCTGTGCATCTAAAATGACAAACACAGAGGATGATCATAAGAGGCACGACAAGTGAAGAAGCCGATTGAAGCATTTGTATGCTATCATGCAAATGGAATTTTGCAGGGCTAATTGGATACAATTGTCCTCAATGGAGTCTGATCTTCCTTTGGTAATTGGCTGTGTGGCCAGTCCACTGATCTTTCCTCCAGGCTGGAAGCACCCTTCCTCCAGCCAGCTGAGCCACAGTGCTCAGAAGGGGCGCTCTGTGCTTCGTATGAAAACTTCTAACAAGAGAGGAGGAAGCTTGTAAGTGAATGTCCTGCATCATGTGCAAATAAAGTGACTGCATGATTGGATAACTATAATGTACTGAACTTATGTGACCATGTAAATACACCGATGCTGTGCTATAGGAGATAGTATTTATGGATGACTCCACCAAATTTACTTACCATATAGCACAGTTTACTAAATTACTTTTGGCATTAGCACCCTCCATATTGTCATTTTCTCTCAGCCCTGGATCAAGGTGGGGAGATCTGTGGACTCTCTGACTTGTAGAAGTTTTTTTGTTGAGAACAACCTGTTCTTTAGGAGTGTCATACTGCTCTCCCTTGCTGCCTCTCTTGAAAAGTGCATCTTGACAGCAGTGGTTGGATTGTTTGATCAGTGCACCTCAAAATGCTGATAATCCAATCTCCGTTAATTCTGATCATTCTAATATATACAAAGTCCTTGTGAAATTATTCTTATTTGATGTGGTTTGTGATTCAGATTTTTGAAGAAGGGGCAGATGGAGGCAAATAAAATTTTAAAATAGTGATTGAAGAAAGCTAGTTTTGAAAAGCATACATTTGCTTGGAAATAAATTCATTTAAACTAATTGAATTAAATCAACAAAAGTTTGTACTGACTGTTCTCTTGGCAGTCATTTCTTCTCATAAATTGCAGTGAAGTCATGTAACAGGAGCAGATTCAGCCAATGCCTCTCCCAGCCTCAGAAATCTAGCGGAGTTCACATTTTATTATTGAACTCCACATAAAATCTACCGGTTCATCACGTGGGCCACAAGAAGAATAGACTGCAATACAGATGACAACTCCACTAGGTTAAGCCTGCATGAGCACTAGGAATTGCAAGAAGAAACACGGATAATTCCAACAGGATCTCTGGTGCCCATGCAGAGGTCTGCTCCAGGACACCAATCAATGGAAGTAACTGCAAAATAGTAACCTCATGAGACAGAAGGCTATCCTTTGCAGTAATTTGATTGTGATTTTCAGATTGGCTTTGCATGGTGTATCTTTTACTTAGAAGAGAACAGAACCTAATCTAGAGAAACATGTTGTGTTTATAAACACTGAAATTATTCCTAACAGTTACCTAACATTATATCAGAATTTAGAAATTGCTCTTGAATGGGTGCTTGTTATTGTTAACAATATCTTTGTGTTTAAGTACTCAAGTGATCATTTTTCATTTTCAGTTTATTTTTCCACCTGATTACCATGGTTCGCCAGTCACAAAGTCAGGTGATTTTTATCACCTATAAATGCTGTATCCATTGTGAAGAATGATTAATTATCACATTATTGCTGCACTTCTACCAAAAAATAACTTACAGTTGATACTTCTCTCCTTATTCTTTGCCTTCTTTACATGAGCAGTGTAAGGAATGATATTAGAATTACTTAGCATATGCATCATGTAATGGTGAATTAGAAAACAGAGGTTACAAATTAAATACATTGGAAGTTCTCTTGAAAATGGAAGACATTGTGTGCTAGATCCAAACTAAGCCTCAAGATTTTTAACAAAATGAGAAACCTATAAAATTGTAAAAAAATACTTTTTTCGAAAAATCATCTATTCTGTACAAAAGATCGGGCCTAAGGAATTATCCAAAAGAAGCCTTTGCAATTATGGGGAGGTTTAATAGGACAGTCTTGGAAAAAAAAACTATTCTCTCGTGAGGTGCTGACAAAAAAAGATGGTCATAAAAATCCGATAATCCCTGTTAATCTAATTAGGAATGACAGGGTACCTTTAGCCGGACAGTGGTTAGAATATGTAAATTGATATTCCATAGGATAGTTAAAATATATTGTGTAAATCCATTTAACGTTAAGTTGGTAAATTGGTTAATTGTCACGTGCACCGAAGTACAGTATACAAACTTTGTTTTGCATGCCATCCACAGCAGTCCACATCATTACAACAGTGTGTTGAGGTGATATAAGGGAAAACAATAACGGTGCACAATAGAGTGTTACAGATAGATAGATTTGCAAAATGGGTCACGTGGAATGAATGGCATAATTCTGTGCCGTAAATTCTATGTAATTCAACATAGTTGTGAGTTGCCTTCTTTGTAAATTCGATCAAAGCCTCAACCTAACTTGGGTGAAGCTTGCTGATCCCTCATTGGTCTCTTCACATACCTTGATGTAACTGAGAACGAATCCTCTTTTCTACCTGAATTCCTATTTGAGTCCGTCAAAGTGAAAGAATGGACCTCAGAAACATTTGTTAAAAGGCAGTTTAAAAAAAAGCTATGATCTGCTTTGATCCAACCAAAGATAGTCAAGGGGCACGCTCATTGATTTTTCTTACTTTATATCTCCTTCAAAGAAGCAACGTATTTCTTGCTCTACAAACCCCTCTTCTTCCTGCATACCTTTTGCTATTGAACTCTCTCCATTGACTTCTTCTGTCTTGATTTTTCTTCTGAGAAGCCTCCAAATCCTCTTCTCTATAAACTTAATTTTACACAGACCACTGGTCCCATTTACTTATCATCATTGTCTTCACTGTCTTACTATGACTTGTGTTCAAATGTAAAATCCCTAGACTTGTATTTAAATTCCATTTCCCCATGGCCCCTTGCTGTATTTCAAAAGTTACCAAATGTGCTTTTTTCAACCTTTACCCCACTACACCCCGCCCACAATTATGTTCCTCCAGACTTTGCTAGAAGTCCCATGATTCCATTCCATAACTCATTGCCTCTTCCCTTAATAATTCGTAGCTCAAGCTTTTGGTCATGTAAGCTGGTATCTGGTGTCCTCATGCCTTGTGGAGCTGCACCTTGGGAGAATTTTCTATACTCTGTGTTGTTGGATGCTTCTAAATCCATTGCAGATGGTGACATCATCATTCTGTTCCAAGCTTTCCTTGGAAGGTAGCTGAGACAAAGGAACGGAATGAAGTCATTCTCTTAAAGCCATTTTCTGTAATTGGTGTGTAAGATATAAATTTTATAATATGGTTCCTTAGATTCTTCTTTTTTCTACCTCTTTAAGATACCGTTATGTTTTTTTTCAGGTTGGCGAGAGGCAACAAGTTTTGATAACAGAGGAATCATTTGATGGCCAGTACTACGTCGCACACAACAAATTTTATGAGCAGGCAAGTCAGCCAGGGTTCTCTTCCATTGTTTGGAGTGGATTGAAAATACTGGTATTTAACTGGCAACCAAAGATCCCTCATTTTTTTCATAGACTAATAGCCTGAAATCTAATAACTTGCCAACAAATAGAACTGTAAAATCTGTCCAACTATGCTAATGCAAATATTCAGTATACATTTTGACAGAGTTTGCTGTGATGGCTTCTGAGTGTATGTGATTGATATAAATGAATGGAATTGCTTTTTTTCTTGCTCAGAATGTGACTCTACTGTATTAGTGTGAGTTATGAGGACATTGTTACAGCTTGAATAACATTTATAATTTGAGTCTGAGATTTGTAAGCTGCTGCATAGCCTTTTCAGAAAGAGATTCTTTTGAAAGGTACAGAAGACCATAAGCCATAGGAGCAGAATTAGGCCATTTGGCCTGTCAAGTGTCCTCTGCCACTCAATCATTGCTGATCTTTTTTTTCTCTCCTCACTCCTCGGCCTTCTCCCTGTACCCTTTGATGCCGTGTCCAATCAGAAACCTATCAAGCTCTGCCTTAAATACACCCAACAACCTGGCCTCCGCAGCTGCCTGTGGTAACAAATTTCACAAATTCACCACCTTCTGGCTTAAGAAATTTCTCTGCGTCTCTGTGTTAAATGGATGCCCCTCTATCCTGAGGCTGTGCCCTCTTGTCCTAGACTCCCCCACCATGGGAAACATCCTTTCCACATCTACCATATCTAGACCTTACAACATTTGGAAGGTTTCAATGAGATCCCACCTCATCCTTCTAAATACCAGCGAGTACAAACCCAGAGCTATCAAAAGTTCCTCGTATGATAACCCTTTCATTCCTGGAATCATGCTTGTGAACCTCCTTTGAATCCTCTTCAATGCCAGCACATCCATTAAATTTATATTGAAGTCAGGTTGTGATAGTATGATTAATCATTTCATCCGGATTTGCTCATTCATGTGGAGAGGATAGTGTGATCGCATTTATGCATTGAGTAGCCAGATCACCCATGTACAGTTAAGAACCTCCCATGAACTTTGTGGCTGGTGAAATATAGGAAGCTGTACTTCTGGGATTTGAATGTTGTGTTTGTTCAGACGGTATTTTGGTCCAGTCTTTATTCCATTCATTGTCATTGGTGAAACAAGAGTACTGGAAAAGGTTTATTGAAACTATACCATGAGTTGGGGTGGGTATGGAGGATAAGGTGTATATATGGAGAGGCCCCTTTAAAAAAGGGAGCTGGGTGTTCTGATGATTCTCACAACCTGTTGTGTGAAAAATACTGCCTTCTTGCAACCCACCTGTTAAGTGGAATATCAAGGCTAATGTCATTGGAGCAACACTGGTATGTCAAGTTATCTTGGTCAACAGAGTAACGTTTGAAATCATACAATGGGTAAACCTTTGCAGAAAGTCACACTAAGTGCTTTCTGTTTTGCCAAGACACAGCCCCTGGTGTATTGAGCAGGCATTCCTTTCAAAGGTAATAACAGGTTGATTCTGAATGACAGCACCTCAATCATGTGAATCGTTTTGGAGAGGAAAGCAAACACTAAAGTCAATAATATCTGCATCTGAAAAGCACACAGGCATGAATGAATCTGCAGGTCATGTGCTAATGTGAATCACAAAATCACAGATGATCATAGGCAGAGAGGGAAAGCTACGTATGACATTTTGTTCCTCTTGCAATCATAATTTGTCATTCACGTTAAGAATACAGACACATAAATGTGAAACATTAAACCTGTTTCTTAATGTAGAAATCAAAAGAGAAAAGAAAAATAATCACTGATTTTTAAACTTGAGACCGCTTTAAACTTACTTTTTTAATATATTTAATTGTGTTGCATGGAATTAGACACCGGGGGAATTTTCTTAAGACATAGATCCAAGCAATCCCTGTGATGTGCAGACAGTCCCTGGGGGGTTTTAAGTTTTCATAGCAAAGGAGTAAGTTCCGAAGTTGTGGCAGGATGATGGAATCAGTTTAAAGGAACACTGTTCTCATGAAAGTGCACTTGAGAGGGGTTTTTTATGCTTGAGGAAAGACTAGTGAATCATCATTTTCATCTGATATCACAGAATTTGGAACAATTGACAGTGATATCACATGGAAGTAAAACAAACATTTCTTCATAAAGTCGGCATACTTTTAACATCATGTTGCCAAAGGCAGCGGCACTTCAATTTGTGGCAGCTTTTCATTTAGAATGAGAATATTTAACTAATAACATACTAGTATTTTCTGCCCCTCACACCCTTCTCTCTCTTTCTCTTGTCTCTTAGCATCAGGTCGATCAATTTCCATGGAACTGAAAATATCTTCATTGATTTTTATTGGCAGCTGATGTATGCTGCCCAGTTTTTCTGCAAGTAATAGCTAAAAGCTTTGCTAAAGGCCTGCACATCATCTGGAACATTGTTCTTCCCAGAAAAACTAATCCAAATGACAGGCTGAAAGCTGATTTTGATTATCAGCATGAACAGCAGAAATAGAAATTTGGCATAATCCTTAACGGTGCAGACATTTGTGAAGGAAATGACTGTGTGGTTCTTTCTGAAGTGGTCTCTCTTCCTTAAGAATGTGACTAAATCTAATTTGTGTAAACATAATTACCATGTGAAACCTCAGCTGTAAGCTTCAGTAGGTTGCAGTTTGATGATTTAGTTGCTCTAAATCCACTTCTGGCTTCAGTTTTGCTTAGATGCAGCTTATCCTCAAGGCCAACCAGTCTGCTTGAGGGCAGACTGCTATAAAGCTTTCTTTTAACCAAAAGGTCTTCATTGTGTGATTATATGGATTGATTCTGATCACCTGATGGAGTTAGAAGAGTTAGCTTTTGAATGATTATTTTTATCTCATAATTTTTCCTAAGGTTTTTTTTTAATCTGTGTTTTTCACTCTCATGTGAGATTATATGGTTGAAAGGATTAGGGGTTCAGGAATGAAGCCCTGGTCATTGTGATGTGGGCTGGGCTTGCCTCCTTCCCTGTCAATTTTATATGTATGTATGTATGTATATGTCTCAGTTTAGGTGCTACGATGGAATGTGCTTATTTGGTTTACAGCATGTCCAGACTTTGGCCTGGATAGTTCTGAAATGGGATCTATACTGTTTGTAACAAAGAGGTGTTTCCATAATTATTGATGGATTTCCATGATCAGGATGAAGGAAAATCCAATATTAAATGAGAAACCAAGGAGAAAGTGTATGTGAAGATTAAGTTGCAAAGGTAGGGCAGGAAAAAAAAGCATACTGAACGTTGACTAATCACTGAGTTGCAACCATGACATTAATCTGAACGAAACTTGCAGCACAGGTTTGAAAAGAAGCAGATTGCAGTTCCGTTGTGCTAAATTAGCTCTCTTGTTTAGTTTACAGATTTGTTTTTCCCATTGCCCTGAAACTTTATGTGCTTGAAAGTCTATGCCTTGGTTCCCTGCACTGGCTATCTTTAAATCTTATATTGTTGCTTTTCTGCTTTCCCTTAAGGTGCTAGTGCCTAAGCAACCAGAATTTCTGGGGAAAATGATTGAGGTTGATATTTATGAAGCAGGGAAGCATTTTATGAAGGGAAAACCAGCAGACAATGGAAAGATCCACACTCCTTCAATTGTCACACCATTACTGAAGGGTGAGATTTCAGGCCTCACAGAGGTATGTGGCAGTCTTTTCTTCACTTAACATTTTCATGTTGTAAAACTTGATGGAGTGTGAAATTAAACCGTGTATCTGATTTCTGAGCATCATTTGATCTTGTCTGTGAGTGCAAATGCTTTTGAGTTATTGCCTTGCAGAAGTGAATCCATGCACGAGAAAGTATTTGCTTGTCTAAGTCAGAACAAGTAATTTGCTCTAAAAGGCTAACATATTTACTTTTATTTTTAAAAAGGGTTGCAATATTAATATGTTTTAAAAAGTATAATAAAGTTTTATCTGCCTTTAATAATTAAAAATGTTCTCAACGAAAAACCTGAGAGCATTAAAGTGTTTTGCTGTAAATAGGATGATAATTTTCTGTAGCAAAAGCAGCTACCGATTACTAATGCAGACTTGTTTTGTCTGCGGAGGAGTTCAGTTTGAACAGGCACTGCAAATATTGCAGACTTACTGTTGAACTCAGTATATCTTTTTAATACATCCTGTTACTGTTTGAAAGTTGCTTTCCCTCTGACATTATATTATGAAAAGTGACAATGGATTACTAAAATTTGCATTTCAGCTACTAGGTGAGTCCTGAAGTCCTAAAGCACAGTTAGGCCCTTCAGCCCATCATTGAGTATCTTTCATCCTTTATTATTGCCAGCAAACTATATGCTCGCCATTGCAGTGTATTGTTTTAGGTGTGATAAGTGCTACCTGAGCATTATTACTGCAAAAGTGCTGGAAAAAGCATTTGTGAAAGGCAAATGGATCAGGGAACTGAATAGTCTAATCCTGTTACAATGTTCCAAGCACAGTATTCCAGAAGTGAGTGGAGAATGACTGCGACTGACATCAAAGCAGTGCTTGACTGAAATCTTGACTGTAAAGGGGTACAAATAAATCAGAAATCTTTGGCAACTGGTGGCAAATCTCTCCAGTGGATACAGTTATATGTGGAACTTGAGGGGGGCAGGCAGTAAAAGTGAGCCCCTGGCTCCATACAAAGTCCTATTCCCCCAAATGTATCACATATATGTTTGGGTGAAACAAACGATGCCCTTATCATCTCCAGGTACAGTTGTATGTGTCAATCTCTATTTGCCTGATTGTGGCCCTCCTTTGAGTTTTCCAGAGCAGAACTAATCTGTGACCTTGTTCTTCAAGGAGCTGGCAAAGAAGCTCCCCTTTCTCCCTGGCTTTGCGACAGTTCAATGGTAAATCATCACATGTATATTGTGGAGAAATGTGCAGTTATCCATTTTGCTAAGAAGAATAGAAAACTAGTATGTTGTCTTGAGTGAGAGCCATGTGGATGTTACTCTAGAGAGGGATATGGGTATCATTGTACATAAAACACAAGGTCAGCTTGAAAGTATGGAAGGACTAATGGAATATTTCCCTTTTATTTGCAAAGGATATGGAATATCAAAGTAGGAAAGTCCTTGCTACAGCAGTACAGGACACTGGGGTCATGCATATGGTTTGTTCTTTGTACTTAAGGAAAGATATCAAGTGGATTTTGGTTATTCAGGGCAGTAACATTTGGGACAATGCTTAAAGAACAAAAACTAATTGAGAAAATTGCCGGGATTCCCTTCATTTATTTGTGACATTACACTGCTTAATTGGGGCTGGAGACTATTGCCGATCAAGTTCCAATTACATTGGATGAATTCCTCCATTGATAACTACTAGGAACCAATACAGTTTTATAGTACTGTGGTACTATTGGTGGTGTTGTAGTTTGTTCTATATTTCATTTATATGCATAATTTTTTTACTCAGTTTTTTATACTTTTTTTTCAAAAAATCTATTTACATGAAACTTCGGCTAATTGGGCCAAGATGTACTGGTTCCAATGTGTACCAATTAATCAGAGTCCACTGTACTTGCATTTAACACAGTTCAGAGAGGGTTGCAGGTTAACTTCTGGGATGGAGGCAAAATCTCTAAGATGTGTGTAGTATTTTTGTAGTGGTTAGTATGTGACCCTATGATTGTTAGGCTGGACTGTTGTTAGTTGAGCATTGAAGGTATGCCCCATGAAGAAGTAGTTGTGTATATTTTGGTCTCCTTCTGCGTATCTAAGGACAATGTTACATGTACCAATCACCTTGGTCACCTCCGTCTTTTGACTGTTTTTGTCAAAATTATTCATGTGCTGCTATCATGCAGGACCTCTCTCCAAAACTCCATTTCATTTACCAAAATTCAAAGTATATTTATTATCGAAGTATGTATGCGAAGTATTTGTGAAAGAAGGCTCTAAGTCAAGGGTGTACAGCGCAGGCCCACAATCAAGCATACTTTCTTCAGCCAATGATTGGTGTGTCAATGCCGACCTGGATGGGAAAGGCAATTTCCCGGAGCAAATAGCTTTCACCACATTGCGTCCAGATATAATCGTCTGGTCTGACACCAGTAGAGAAGTGGTTATTGGTGAACTCACAGTCCCCTGGGAAGACAACATCGATGAAGCCTATGAGCGCAAGTTAACCAAGTATGCAGAGTTAAGATCAGAGTGCAGAGACAGGGGGTGGAAGGTCTCATGCTATCCATTCGAAGTAGATTGCCGTGGCTTTATTGTGTTCACTTTCCAGAAGTGGTTGCGTGATCGTTGGCTTTGCTAGAAGAGAGATCAAGTCAACTAGCAGGGCTGTAGCTGAGGCATCAGAGGCAGGATCATCATGGGTGTGGACTAAGTACGTCCAGAGGGACAGATAGTCGGACAGTGTATCCATCTTTTGTAAACTCTTCAGTAGCTGCATAGACACCTGAAGAGTAGACTATCTGTTGGATGGAAGTGACCAGCAACTCTGATAGAGGCAGATGCTAAGTTGTTAAGCTCACCAGTGGGAGGTGGTGCTTTAGCACTGCTGGCCCACCACCTCGAGGGAGTCTTGATCATAAGCAGGCTGAAACTCCTGAAGACAGGTGGCAGATCAACTGATGATCCCACTGGTGATAGCACAGGACAGTTAACATCTTAGTCCACGTGTATTTTCAATTCAATTCTGCATTATACAATCCTAAGATTTGTCTTTTCAGAGACAGCCATGAAACAAACACCAGAAAAAAAGAACAAATCGCACAAACAACAAAAAAGAGCAAAAAACACAGAATTTAAATTATCAAACCACAGAGACATAGAAGCAGTCTAGGAATGTTCAGTCAGTTCAATTTAGCTCTGTGTTGTTCACTAACTGAAGGCCGCGGAGCCAGTCCGCCCGATCAAAATTGCACAAAATAGCAATATGGAGAGGAGTAACCAGGTATCAAGGATGGTGTTGAAAACAAAGGCTGCCTGTTCTCACATCTCTTTTCTGTTGGCTAAACTCTCCTCCCAAAGTTGCACAATGATCTCTGGTAGATGTTCAGGTCCATTTTATGAAGTGATGTGAATTAGTGTCAGTTACTATCAGCTTCTCAAATTGCACACAGTTAATCTATGCTGGTCAGGGGCAGGGGTGGGGAATGAATAGCTTATTATTAGATTCTTTGCATGAGATGTGTGTATGGCACTATGGCAGTTCGGTATGGGATCACTCAGTCTTTTAGGTTTCATCTGAAAAGGTGGAATTTGCTAAAGATTATTTCCTTCAGGTGTGAAGGGAGAGAGATCTCTCCACTCATGGTGTTTTCCCTGCTCGCCCATTTTCAGACACCATGTTTTCTATGTGAAAAAACTTTTATCTTGCTAATGGAGGCAACATTGGTTTTGGATTGTTAGAGGGATATTAGAATCATTGTGTTTATTTGACCTCAAAAGCATGAGACATAGATGAAAAGAAATCGTGATTTATCTAGATTTGACTTACCAGATTTACATGTAAAGACTTGGTTTAATAGTGCTCTTTCTAAAAGGATTCATACAAGGGAACATCCTCATTCAAGCGTTTGGAGTTGGCCCATTTGGTTATTGGTAAAAGCAGGTCGGCTAAGAGATTCAATGATTTGTTTCTTTCATAGAGTTCATAAAGCACGTCTCAGATGCAAACTTGTTAAATTCCTCATTATTACTGCTGCTATCATCATGAGATGACACAAGTAAAGTTATTAATGCAGCCAGTATCCTACTGGGGAAAAAGAAAACTGATGACTGAAGTTTGGCTAATGGTCCAGAGTTTGCTCTCACTTTGTGCTCAGTGAGAAAAGATTTTACCTGGGCTTGCAGGCCAAGCTCTCACAAATGCTAGTTCATTATAGTGCCCTCCACACCAAATTTATATTCTCTGAACAGAATAGGCTTCATTCTTTTACCAATTAGATTGTAGTTTGCCCATTGAGCCATACACCAGCCAAAGTGAAACACAGGAAATAAAAAAGCTATTTAAATCATGTACACAATGCAGCATTAAGGTTGGGAAACAAAGATGATATAAAGGAAAGAACTACATAGAATGAATAAACATAGATTTTGTACTTTTTGAAGTAACCACCTGATTGATTTTCTTTGAGGAGAGGAGTCTGCACATTTAATTTTGGCATCAAGTTCCTTCATGGTGGAGTAGCTCCTAGTCCCGCTCTGGTTAACTTTGTTATTAGTCCTCACAGCCACTGGGATCTAGTGAGGAGGGTGATCACAGGGCCAAATCAAGTTACAGTGCGCCTCACAGAGTTGTATCTGACAGAGAAAAAGCCACTATGCTCTATCTCAGTCCTAGGGTAGGGTCTGTCTGAACCATCAGAGAGGGCTGTAGAGTGGATATTGATGATGATCTCCAGGGGGGTAAAGGGAGAGAGAGTAGATTTGGTGTTGATAGTGGGTGTGGGAGTAGATGGAAGTAATCCTGAAAATCCTCAACTTTGATTTCAGTATCCATAAAATTTCAAGACATCAAACACAGAGACATAATGACTACCACATCTTTCAGATGATGAATCTATTTTCCTTCTTATTGAACAGTACTTAGAATAAGAACTGCAAGAGGCAATGACACGTAATATATTCTGCATTGGGGACTTAATTATCCATCGTCAAGCTGGGTTGCATCATTACTGAATTTGCAGAATGTGGAAAAGGTTTCGACTGTGACGAAATAAGCTGCAACACCCTGAGTACCGACCTTGACCTACTCTTGTAGCCACAGTATTTCTGTTGAATTTCTGATCCTTGATGAGTCCTCAGAATGTTGATGGTGTAGAACCCAAAAATGGTAATGCTCTTGGGATGGGTAAGGTAGTTGATTGGACTGCCTCTTGGAGACAGATGGCACTTGTGTGACACAGATGTTATCTGCCACCTACCACCAATGATCCTGGCTGATGATTGCCAAAAGGTTTTGCCGCTTCATTTGTTGAGGAGCTGCGAGTGGAAGTGAATACTGTGCATTCATCAGTGAGCATATGTTTTTTTCCCAATCAGCTTAGTTTTCAGGTCACTCGCTGCTCGATAAAATAAATTATTGCATATTCATGTCACTCAAAACTTTGCACTTATTAGTTCTTGCAGAACAATACTGACTAATAAGACCAGGAAACAGAGTTTTATTCTTTGTACTGCTTTAGCTGATCCCAGCTTGAAAAGTGATGAATATGATCTCATTAGTCTCCTTGTTACAAGTGTGAAATGGGTGGTGATGTAAGTGTGGAATACAGAGGGGCTCTGTGAAGGTGGAGGGTAGGAAGAGAGAGAAAGAAAGAGAGGAGAAGTCAGTCTGCTTTCCCAACTCTGCCATTCCCATTTGTGTCTTAGTACTGGGTAAGTTCAAGCCCATCAGCTGTCAGGTCCTGAAATTTTTTAATCTACTTTCTATCCTACTTTCATTACAAAGGATCATCATTTTTATCTGGTTAGATTGTCTCAACTAAAATAGGCAAGATTGATCATTCTAACATGCACGTGTTGTAGCTGCCAGGATTTAGTTGTGGGAGTCACTGTTAGCAGTTATATTATTTTGTTATGGTTCTTGTAAAACTTGAAGTCTGGAACCACAGTTCTGAAAAGCCTCAGTTTCAGGGCCCAAATTGTATTGAGTGTGGTGATGCTGACATACAACAGTGGTGCTGCCTATATATCTTCAGAGTACACAGTCCCAATCACCACCCACTGATCTCCAGTGGTAATGAGTGCCTGCAGTATTAGCAGAAGAGGAGGGTGCTGCTATAGTCAAAGTCGAAATTCATTTCATACACAGGTGCAATGAAAAATTAACCTGCAGCAGCATCACAGGAACATGGCATTCGAGACACAACATTCAGAAGAACATAAATTATACAAATATACGCAAGAAGAACATAAATAGAATAAAAAATAGTCTATTATAGTGCAGAGTTCTCAGAGTGGACACGTTGTCACTCTGCTGAGGTAGTGATTGCCTCAAGAACTGAACAGTTGAAGAGAACTTGGTGGTGTGGAACTTCAGGCTTCTGTACTTCCTGCCAGATGTTAGGTACAAGAAGATGACGTAGTGGTGGGGATCTTTGATGATAGATGTTGTCAGGTTATCATGAATAATTCGTGGAAATTTGATTGACCAGTACCCAATTACAGGAATTACTGTCAGTAGTTTCTGCTTTTTGTTGTTGAGCCTGATTGAATGCTTTTTCATCAATTTTGGGGCTTCACCATTATAGGCACACAGCGAATAAAAGTAAGTCAATCAATCACATGAGCCTTGAATCATATATCATCTGAACCTCAATCTATTTAACAAACTCACACTATGTATTTTTTCTCTCTATTTCTTGAGTTAAAGTGGAACACAACCTTCTTTAGATAGTCTCAAGGCACCGGTCATCAAAGCCTGGCACAACTATTGTGGCTGTAGAAAACTGTACCCTCTACAGTCTAATTGTCTCTTGCTTTCAATTGGCTTCAAGTTCCTCTCCCACCCCCTCCCCCCAAACTTTGAACTAAAAAGCATCTTAGCTGACAGTGAGGGAACTAAAAGCAGTAGCGGGATTTCCTGGAATTTAACCCCAGAGAGTCAAAACTTCCAGCAGTAGGATCGAATTGAGAATTTACAAGGGGTGGGGGAAACATCAATTGTATTGTATGATTTACCTTTCTAACATCTATAATAGCCACTGTTAAGCTTAGCTGAGTGTGAAATGAAATGTCTGATTATAATTTCAGAGCATCTCCATTATAATTAGACATGAAATAAATGTCAAACCGCTAGCAATTTCAAGTAACCTGCATGAAAGAATTAATATTTTGTATTCTGTTGCATTGGGATTATATAATAACTGTACAAATTAGTATGTACTTTGATAAGAGTGAGATCTCTTGTTGTGATGTCAGTCCTTGCTCATATTCATTGAGGTAAACTAAAGATCCAGCAGATCGAGTCATGTGAATTAGTTAAGTTCTCCTGAGGCTGAAGCCAAAGCTAATATCTCACTCATTGCTTCAGTGCTAGAGAAGGTGCCGGTGTTTCTGCAGATATTGCCAGTTTTCTGCAGTTAATTCAGGAGGTGTAGCAGCACATCTTGTCGGCACGGTAGCGTTGTGGTTAGCACAGCGCTTTACAGTACCGGCAACCCACCTAGGTTCAATTCCCACCGCTGCCTGTCAGGAGTTTGTAGGTTCTCCCCAAGACCATGTGGTACTTCGGCTTCCTCCCACAGTCCAAATAAGTACCAGTTGTTCGGTTAATTGGTCATAGTAAGTTGCCCCATGATTAAGATCAGATTAAATCGGGGGGTTGCCTGGCGGCGTGGATTGAAGGGCCGGAAGGAACTGTTCTCTGTTGTATCTCAGTAAATGAATAAATGAATACATTTGATAGGTCACTAATATCAGCTCCCCGTAATGGCGGATGGAAGATGGAATAAATGGGTGACCTGTTGGCTTAAGGTCATTGAGAGCAGAAAGTTTATTCATCTTTGGGCTCCAGTGTATAGAACCATGAAGTGAGTATTGTTTGAAATTTGGAAAAGATGATGAGATAGTTTATTCAAAAATGATCTGATGTGGACGGCAAGTTGTTGCACAAATATTCTCAGTACTTTTTGTGTATTATAGATACTTATGGTAGAGAAAGGAGACAATTGTTTGTGTCCCATGACAGCCATAAAAGCACCAAAGAAGGTTACTACAGGTTTCCCCCCCAATCCGAAGGTAGAGTGTTCCTGTGAAACCGTTTGTAAACCGAAATGTCGTAAAGCAAAGAAGCAATTACCTTTAATTTATATGGGAAAAATTTTTGAGTGTTCCCAGACTCAAAAAAATAACCTACCAAATCAAACCAAATAACACATAAAACCGAAAATAACATGAACATATAGTAAAAGCAGGAATGATATGATAAATTTACACCCTATATAAAGTAGAAATATTGTATGTACGGTGTAGTTTCACTTATCAAAATCGGGAAGACAGCGAGCTAAAATCGATTTGGAGGAAAAAAATCGGCATGTACACGCATGTGCAAACAACTGCCCACACAAGGTTTCATGGTCATTGTAGTCTTTCTCGGGGTAAACACACATATAAAGCGGGCGTCATTTTTTCGTAAAAATGAAAATCCTCTTTGGTTAGCAAGAACAGGTACTAAGGTAGGTCTTTCATAACAGCGAGTTGTAAAGCGAACGTTCAAAAAATGGGGGATAGCTGTACCACTTCTCAGTTCTTAGTATGTGGTCATGAGTCATGGTTCTTCAAGTGCTCATCCAAATAATTAAACTAAGGTGAAGGTACCTTCCTCATGGCACTGACTTCAGGACTAAATGTTCATGATTTTCTTCCCCTTCGACTTCACTGCAGTCCTTTACAGTGCATCTTAAATTTTTGAATTAGTATAGTCAAAACAGATAAATGATTGCTGATTATATGACTATTTTAGGGAAATCGGCTGTATACAAGGAAGCAGGTGCTGATATCGACTACTTTGCACAATGCCAAAGCAAACTGACAGATGCCTTTATCTACTTAGTAGTGGCCATTGGTCTTTAAAAGTAGTTATATCAGACTCTTCCTTTATCATTGCTGTCCCTCTGAAGTTTTGTTGTTGATCTAGCTGAAGCTAAATGACATACTTCTCGTCTCTCGTTCATAACTTAATTGCATTTAGGAAATTTCAATGCCTCCTATTCTAAATTATCCTTTTCAAAAATGCTCTGAAACTGTTGAGTTGTGTTTTCCACAGTTTCCCTTCTCGTACAGTTTAGCTGCTTTCAAAACATTGGTATCTGCACTTCAGAGTTACTTTCCAATTCTTTTGTATCTTTTCATTTCTCTAACTTCTGTAATACTGTAAGCTATTCTTGTGGCTATTCTCTTGGAGCCTAAAATAAATTGTTGCTCTGTATTATGCAAGTGCTTCAAAAGAAGTTTCCTGAACTTGTGTATAACAGGACATGGAACAGGACTGCACAGGAAAAGGTCCTTCAGTCCATGATGTTATGCTGAAATACTAAGCTAATGACACCTAACCCCTTCTGCCCACACATGGTCTAGTTCATCCACATTCTTGTACCCATCTCAGAGCCACTGAACTGCCTCTATCATACCTGCCTGCACTACCACCCCAGGCAACGCATTCCAGCTACCTACCATTCTCTACATAAGGTACCTTGCTTTGCACATCTCTTTTTATTGTTCACCTTCCCACCTCAAGTATATGCCTTCTAGTATTAGACATTTAAAACCTGGGAAAAGAACTAGCAGTCTACTCTACAGTGCCTATAAAAAGTATTCACCCCCCCCACCCCGAAAGTTATCATATTTTATTATTTTGTGTCTTATATCTGTAATTAATGTAGATCACTTTGTAGATATCTGTTCTCACTTTGACATGAAAGAGTCTTTTTCTGTTGATCAGTGTCAAAAAAGCCAAATTAAATCCACTGTGATTCAATGCTGTAAAACAATAAAACATGAAAACTTCTGGTGAGGAGGAAGTGGTGAATACTTTTTATAGGCACTTTTTATCTGTGCCTCTCAAAATTTTATATAATTTTAGGTCTCTCCTCAGCCTCCTGAGAAAATAACACACCTTTGTCTAACCTGTCCTTATAGCACATACCCTCCAATCCAGGCATCATCTTGGTAAACCTCTTCCATATCCTCACCAAATCTTCTACATCCTTCCTATAATGGGGAGACCAGAAATTAATGCAGTACTCCATATACAGCCTAACCAGAGGTTTGTAAGGCTCCAGATTAACTTCCTGACTCTTGCACTAACGCACTGAGTCGTGAACTCAATGTGTGCCAAAAGTGTGTTGTCATTTTTATCCACTCTGCTCAGAAGGCCCGTGACTCTACCCTCAAGCCAAATGTACATCCTGTCTGGACTTGATAAGAACAGACCTCTTTAGTAGTGAAATACACATCCTCGTGCACTTAACACCAGCATGCATCTAGCACAAGCATATATTATTCTTTACCTGGACAATCGTAACAAGATGATTTTCCAAGTTATGGAGGTTAATGTTTTGGCTAATTGGCTGGTTGAGGTTTGGGCATTGTTCTGAGGAGATAAAGTTTTTTCTGGAAGAGGGAATGTTCTCTAAAGCTGAATGTTATGGGTTTCTGTGGTTCAGAACAGTTTAAATGAATCAAGGTGGATGACTCTTAAATAACCAGCACTAGAGTTCAGTGTCTTTTTGGTTTCAAAAATGGTTAATGATGCTTTGAAGATTGTGCCCTTTTTTCAAGCAAACATGTCATTTTATGTTACTTGATGTCCAATTATGACCCATGAGTGTAACTCTTGTTCAAAAGAGCTATGCAAAAAACAAATCTGTCAATGTTGGTATTGATAAGTAATCCTTTCAGCCATCATTGCTATTGATGATGTTCTCAACATGACCCCAAGGCCCAACAAAGCCACAGTTCCTGCATGGATTTTGTCTTTTCGGTAGGGGACTATGGATCTGTGATGAGAAATTGACATGTGAGAAATTGTGACACAGATCTACGCTACACAGTTGCACTGAACTGACTTTTAATCGATTGAAGTAAGATGGGAAGTGGGCAATCACTCACTAATGAAAAACTGAAGCAATATAGTTTAAGTTATGAAAATGCATTAATAATCTAGCTTTAAAAGATCAGTAATCCAGTCATACATCAGTAACTAAAATCAGTGCTCATTTATTTTTATTTTAAAATTCCATTCCAATCTGATAATCGTTGCCATTTCAATTTACAATTTATTGCATTTCACTTAACTTTGGGTACTGCAAAATACAACTTCATTTTTTGAGTCATGCGCTTATTAGCACAAACTGCCTGCCTCCTGATGCAACTCCAATTGGATAGTCATATTTCCTCACAACATAGAAGGAGGCCATGCAACCCATCAAGTCTATGTCTACTTAATTCCCTGGAAGCTATTTTTTCACACAATCTCTGTTTCTCACACCAACCATTAGCACTAGGAATAATTTACACTGGACAATTAATGTACCTATCTGCACATTATTTGGAATGGGAGGGAAACCAGAACATCACGCAGACGAGGAAGGGAGAAGCCATCGTGGTTACAGGGAAAATGGGCAAACTCCCACTGTGCTGCCTTTAAAGACACCAAGGCCGAGTTTTCATGCTACCTTTGAACTCACTGGAGATAAGTTTCCTTCCTCTTTGAATTCATCCGAGCTTCACGCTCCACACTCGCTTTAAAACTCTTGGCTCTGTTTCTGTTTTCCCTCTGAACTCACAGGGCCCTGTTTTCCATGATCTCTTTCAATTGACCTGGACCCCATTACCCATGTTCCCTTTACACTCACTGAGACTCTCTATCTACACTCACTTTAAACACATTTCATTTTGTTCCAATTCTCACTTTAAAAACATGGAGAAGAAATTAATTATACCTCTTCTATAACATTTAAAAGAATATAATTAAAATCTGTTGAAATATTCCTCGGAGTAATATCCAGTAATCTTCTAGTCCAGCACCACTATATTCCTTCGGGTACCAGTTTTATATATAAATTAGTGTCAGATTTATTTTTTTATCAACCAAAAGGACATAATTTCTCTTTCATAATTCCACCTTTAGGAGATACAAAAGGATAAGTTCACTAATAATGAGAAGCCTCCAGGTTTGAATGTAGTCTCCTGTTAAAACCTGTTAAATAAGAATGATGGGGCTGAGAGGGAAACTAAGATTTGATTATTTTACTTATTATTAGATAGGGCTGAAAGGACAAATTACACCATAAAGAAAGTACCTTGTATTGAAATAATTCTTCCAACAATTTAAATAAATATATTGCAAAAATCTTTCAGTGTTCAAAAAAATGAAAAACTTGATTTTCAAATCAATAGAACAGAGAAAGTGTAGGAAAGGAATATAGATCACCAGTAACTTAAGTCCTTATTCACATTTAATTTCTGCTATTCTGTTCATTCTAGAAGTTTTAAAATTAATCTTTTGGCAATTCCATCAACTTGTTATCAGTTTGATATTTTCAGAAAATTTGTATAGTTCCCCAGTCCTGATCAGTGGTTTCTTATCACCAAAATTGCTAGACTCTAAATCTGACATTTTACTTCCATTTTATTTCTTTATAATATCATTGTTCTAATCTCTTTCTGTGTTAAGAGGAAAGTTTCAGAAATTCGGACAACACTAATTTCAGAGTGGAGATGCAGAACAAGTTTTGATTGACTTAAATCAGGGTTAAGCACCATGTTAGTCAAATAACAACAGGTGCTTCAATTACATAGTCATAGGTCACAGAAACAAGCCTTACAGTGCACATTCCAGTTTTAATTCCTCCATGTTCCTATCAACTTCCCCCAGCCTTCCACTCACCTACACGCCAGGGCGAGTTAACCTATTAACCCAGTGTTTTTATGATACTGGAGAAAGCTCATGCCATCGCAAGAGAGCATGCAAACTGCACAGACCGCACCAGAAGTCAGGATTGAACCTGACTCACTGGAGTTGTGAAGTAGCTGAGTCCCCGTGCCATGCTGGGAAATGAGCAGAGGGTGGTTCAGAGATTTATCACATTGAAGATGTGGAGAGAAAAAGCTGAGGAGTAGATTTAAACAGTGGTAGGATAGATGCTGCCAGGCCTGCTGAACACCTCCAGCATATTGTGTGTTTTGCTTGGATTTCCAGCATTTGCAGATTTTCTCTTGTTTGTTAAAGACACAGCTCGTTTGTTCATTATGTGCCGTGTCAAATAATGTAAGCAATCACAATCATTCCATGACCATGATCTTGCCAAGTTGTTCTAAAGAAGTGGTTTGCCATTGCTTTCTTTTTTGTAGTGTCGTTACATTATAGGTGACCCCACCATTATGAATACTCTTCAGAAACTGGTGGTTGCATAACCAGAACTTGTAATATGCACCAACTGCTCATACAACTATCCAGCACCTGCTCACATGGCTTCATGTGACCCTGATCAGGAGGCTAAGCAGATGCTGCACCTTGCCCAAGGGTGACCTGCCGGCTTACGGAGGAAAGGAGCACCTTATACCTCCTTTGGTAGAGATGTATCCCCTCCCCACCACCCTTTACTAGCAGAATATTAGTTAAACATAAATTATGCAAAATTATAGCAGGAATAAGAAAATAAGAATGAAAAAATAAAGCCAGTTGTAGTGCAAAGTGGTTATACTACTGCTGTGCTGTCAACTTCTCTGAAAGAAGTTTAGAATCTTTAAAAAATTATTGCTGATGATCACTGGTACTTGTTCAAAAAATTGGATCATTGTCCTTTTAAGGAAGCACTGAATTCATGACAGGAGAATCTGATTTTTAGGTGAAATGGTGAATCATTTGGTTAAAGTGAGTCACCTAAAATATAGATTAAAGACTACCGCTGGATAGAACATGTAGAATAAACAAGGAGAACGGAGAAAAGCTTAGTTGGAAGGGAGCTTCAAGTGGATTAATTCAAGAAATCATTTTGTTACCATTGGCTTTCAGCTCCCATTTCCTCATCTACAGTTTGCTCGGTATTGAGAGAAGTTTATTTACAGCACTGATTGGAATAACAACACCAGAAGCCTCTGAATAAGATACATTCGACATTTTAATCAGGGGCATTGCTTGGAAGTCAGCAGTTAAAGCTCACTTTTATGCCTCATCTCACTACTGCAATCTCAGCAGAGATTAGTTCCTGTTTTTTAAGAGAAGCCACCTCTGTTGAAACAAAGGAACACAAAATGCAGGTAAACTGCCATGGAATTCAGAGCTGATGCAGATGATCCACAAATCACTGCACACTGAGAGTACGAGGTCTTTTGCAGTTGACAGGTTACCTTGATTTGGAAGGATTGAGTTGCCACTTGAATGCAGTTAATAATGAGGTATTCACCGCATTCAAGATTTGTGATAAAAGTGATTTTTTTTGTCGACTGTTGACACTCTTGGGAGAAGAATCTTAATTTCTGTGGCGGCAGTGAATCGCGGTCCGACTAACAATGCAAATATGGACCATGAAGAGGCTGGTGAGCAGATGGTGCCGGAATATACGAATTAATTCCTTGCTACAACTGCGAGTTCTAAGTGACCCAAAAATGATATGGTAGCAGAACATCCTCCTGAAATGGCCACATCGAATGGGTGTCGGGACCACCTAATTGAAACACATAATTCTTGAATACAACTCCTTTGATAAACGGAGACGGCTTTGCTGTTCGTGATGTATCTGCTGAATGGAATGGTACCAAGGACAGTGGGTTCATCTTCAATGGATTTGTCAGGCTGAAGATGACAGTGCCTATGCTGGTCTCTTTCATCTTGATGCACATTACAATTTTCATTGGGTGGTAGATGATCTTCTGAAAGGAAATGTAAATATTAGGGAAGGCAGTAAACCATTACAAATCCCCAAAGTATGAACAAAAATACATATAATTCATGATTAAGTGAAAATAATTTTTCTGTTAAATGAATTAAATTCTCGGTCAGAAACAAATAAACATTTGTTGTGTGTAATTGGTAAAGAAATGAAGTCAGATGTTGTAACAGAATTCACCAATTTTACTTTTTAATGTGTGTTTCAGATCATAATCTGTGATTGCTCTTAACAACATACAGTAATTTTCATATATATAATACCTTAGGGAGAGATTGCCTGCTGTTTGGTTGATTGACAGTTTCAATTTTCATGGTTAGCTGAGCTTATCTTGATGACATAATGATCCTGAATTAGGATGGAGCTAAATGATTCTGTTTCAGGTGAGGAATACTGCAGAAGACCTCAAAACATAGAAAGATATGTTAAAGAGTGCAGAGATAAGGTACTAATAAATGATGTGATGAATAACTTCAGATTATGCATATATACTAATAGAGGAAAAGATCAAGGAATTTAACTTCTCAGCTTTTTAAAGTTTTATGATCCTATTTAATGTGATTTCTTTCTTAAAAGGCTTTTTAGACTCAAGCCTGAACCTTTGTGCTTATTCAAATTCGGTATTAATATTCCTAGTCTGACAAACGGTGATATCAAATAACGTGCCTTCATTCTCTCCTCTCTCTCTTGCTCTTTTTTTCTTCTCTCTTTCTATTGTCCCCCCCTCTCTCTTTCTTCCCCTTTAGGAATTCAAGCCTTTCAGTGCAAATGGTACAGCTTCTCCTGCTCATCATTTCCGGGGCAATGAGAACTACTTCAGCACAAGCCTGTTGCCATGGAACCTGAAAAGCTCCAGAGTGAAGAAACTGTACATGGGTCTGGCTTTGTTGACAGTGATAACAGCTGTAACTATGGCAATATTCAAATAGGTCCCTTGCTGACAACTGAGATGCATTCTACATGTAAGGAGATTTGGGAGATGTTGTTTCAGTGTACACACAATACAGAGAATTTTTTAAGGTATATGTAATGTTGAACTTTGCAAGCTATCATTTTATTTAATTTTTATTTGTAAAAGCCAATTGTTTTATTTCTGCCAATGATAGTTTCAACATGTAAAATCATGTTTCTGGGTGTATACTGAGTCAGCCAGCAAGAAGAGTATTTTTATTCAAATTGAAAATTTACCTCTGAATTTTACATGTACAAGACTGTAAACTCAATAAAGCAATAAAGATTTGATATTCTATTGCCAGCTTTAATTGCACTAGCTTCCTTTTTTTGTTATATGTACAATCCTAGTCTATTCAAATGTTTAATCTCAAAATATTACACTTGGTTAACTGGTACAGCGTTACATTTGATGATACTGTTATGGGAGAAGAAAGGTCCAAGTAAACTGAGGGGCCTTCATCACTGCCAAACTACACATTTGTATAGAAGCAACGGCAAGACTTTCTGCTTTTCATTACAGTGTGACTCCAAGAATGAAAAAAACTGATCAATGGTGTGCCACTTTCAGTCAGATATAATGCCATACAACACCCTTCCATGTTTTTAATTTGGTAGGAATTCAAAGTACTTGAGTTAATTATTGTCATTTAAAATACTTTCCTTTTAAATGAAATCCATTGCCCATAATGAGGTTTACATTAACCATATAAACAGGATCAGGCAGTACATTGCAGTTTAAATTTTACCGGATTATATTTTATGTGCACTTGCTCATCTTAGACATATTTTTGTAACTTTTCTTTGCAGTTGTCAATGTTAATAAACCTTGTAATAGCAGAATTGGCGCCTTGTGGAAAGATCATGAGTATTATGTACATATTTGACAGCTATCATGGATTTTGAGATTTGCTGTCAAGATTTTGTTTTGAAACAAAATTCATGGGTAAGCTTGTGAAAAGTGTGAATTAACAATAGCCATGAAGTAAGTGTGCTTTGGCATTAACTTTCCTAAACCCTGAGTTAAAAGTTTACAGATTTTATATTTTCACATGGGGCATAGATAAAAGGTTAATTGTTCCAATTCATTCGAGATAACCATCCCTCTCACCACAGTGTGAAGGCACCGTTACCAAGGGTAGAGTTCCTTCCAATGCTAAGTCTGAAGTCAGAATCACGTTTAATATTACTGGCATGTGTCGTGAAATTTGTTAACTTTGCGGCAGCAGTACAATGCAATTCATGACAAATACAGAAAAAAATAATTAAATGAATTGCAGTAAGTATATATGTGTATATTAAATAGTTAATATAAATAGTGCAAAAACAAAAATTAAAAAAAAGTATTGAGGTAGTGTTCATGGGTTCAATAATAATAATAATAGGGATCCGTTAGTCTCGAGAGACCATGGATTTGTCCAGGCCTGTTCAGGGTTGTATGGGAGACCAGCAGTTGCCCATGCTGCAACTCACCTCTCCATGCCACCGATGTTGTCCAAGGGAAGGGCAAGGGCCGATAACAGCTTGGCACCTGTGCCGTCGCAGAGCAATGTGTGGTTAAGTGCCTTGCTCAAGGACACACACGCAGCCTTAGTCAAGGCTCGAACTAGCGACCTTCAGATGACTAGACCAACGCCTTAACCACTTGGCCATGTACCAACACGTGGGTTCAATGTCCATTTAGAAATCAGATGGCAGACGGGAGGAAGCTGCTCCTGAATCATTTGAGTGTGTGCCTTCAGGCTTCTGTACCTCCTTCCTGATGCTAACAATGCGAAGAGTCGTGTCCTGGGTGATGGGGTTCCTTAATGATGGACGCCGCCTTCCTGAGGTAACACTCCTTGTAGATATCTTATGATTGAATAATCATTACTTGTGCACAGTAATGTAACACAAAAGGAGAACATTTTACTTGCTTTGGTTGTTTGATGGAACTATTCAATTGCTCTTATTCTCATGCCCTCTCCCCATAACCCTTGTATTAAATGAAAGGATTTTTAAAAATAAAAGTTGTTACAGAGTCAGTGATATTAAACTTTTCAAGTCCTATTGTTTAGTTTGCAGTTCCTATGCTTCTGAAGTAATCACAGAATTATTGGAGTAAGTAAGGTGTATAATATGATTAATATAATTTTATTAGTGATTTATTTAAACAGCCAATGGAATATACAGTATTTGCAACAACTTGCATTTATTAAATAAAAGTCTGAAGGTTCTTCAGTGGATTATGACAAGATGAATTTTGACATCTTGGGAGCACCACATTGTGTAGTGGTTAGCACAACGCTATTACAGCTCAGAGAGTCAGAGTTTGGAGTTTAATTCCAATGTCATCTGTAAAGAGTCTGTACATCTTTCCTGTGCAATGCATGGATTTTCTCCGGTCCTCTGGTTTCCTCCCACAGTCCAAAGACTACTGGTTAGTAGATTAATTAACCATCATAAATTGTCCCATGATCAGACTAGGGTTAGGTTGGGGGTTTCTGGGTGGTGTGGCGGGAAGGGCCTAATCCACGTTGTATCTCTAAAATAAAACACCGAGTTTCAGAAGCAATTAGGACGGACGATCAAAAGCATGGTCAAGTGTAAGTTAGAAAGAAACATTGTAATAGAAAAGAGGAAAGGAAGGGAATGCTAGAACTCAGGTTTTGGCACCTGAAAATAATTGGGGAATATAAAAGGATATGAAAAATCTCGGCCCATGAAATTCAAGCAGACAAACTTAATGGTTGAAAATACAAGTAAATGGATCCTTTGCCATGGCCTAATGAAAAGCTGTAAGGAATAAAAGTTAAATCAGTGGTTTCTCAGCTTCTGGATGATATGTAACCTTTTAGTATGTGTTACTTTAAATTTCATGATTACAGCTCCTGAGCATATTGGTTGAACCTTATAGCTGCTCATAAGTCTGTAATGGTGCAGTGATATTGTCGATAACAGTAATTGTCACCATTTCTGCAAGAAGCCAATGTCAATCTAAATGTTCTGTGAATTCTGAAAAGTGAATATAACCTGATGTCACACCATAGCTTTTACCCAGAATCCTCATGACAAGGCCATAAACCTCCAGTCAAGGGAGGCAATTATAATTTCACAGTTTAAAATTAAATCTCTTCCCATGTGCTTCATCGTAATAGAAGCTGTCACATTGACACAACTTAGCAATTTTGAACTCTGAGAAACTCACTGGTCACAAATTAAATGTATTTTTCAAAGCCAAGCCAAGAAATGCCTACAAAAAATATTACCTTCAGCACCTATAACACTAGACAGAGTCAGCATTTAAGAGCTTGAACAGAAGTTTGCAAACTGTTTTTCTCCTAGATCACAACTAATAAAAATGTGACGTGCCCATGCATCACTGATTGTATTTGAAACAGTCAACTGACCTCCCATCTCATAGTTGCTTCTCATATATCAGTTTATGCCTCGACTATGCTTGTTTTTAATATTAAGGCATTAGGAGTATCTTAGCAAGGGTTTACTTCTCACATTTTTCAACCTACCAATAAAGTGGCAGCACACGTCGCAGTTAAACATGGGACTATTTCAGAATAGTTTTTGAAATTATTTTTTTAGAAAAAACAGCATGTGACACGCCAGATTTTCTGCTGATCATATCAATGTCTCATCCTTTACAAAAATAAATTCACAGGGAAATTAAATGTGCTCCTGGCGGTAGGCAAGTTAAATAGTGACAGGTTTTTCTATTAATTCCTATTTGATATCTGCAATGTGAGTTTGGAGACACTTAATCTTTAAAGACCTTTTTTAAAATTTGTTCTTGAGGAAATGCTATGCTGTTCACATGGTAGAATTTGGTTTTAGTTCCTCTTTATGATGCATGAAGAATTGCAGCTCCAACCAGTACCTAAGTACCTAAGGTACCTTGGGTACCTAATCCCAAGGATAACCTAAGATTGTTTTTCAGGATTATTGACATTATTTGAGCAAACTGAAAAGGAATTTCATCCATTTCATGATGAGAAATTTCAAGTGAATTGCTTGCTGAATGTAAATTATCATAGAGGTCATTTGTCATATTGTAGAACTTTGACAGTATGGATACAATCCATTTTCCCCTAACAGTCTGTGCAACGTTTATGCCTCACTGAAGCCTCTTCTAAGGCATCTGGACCCTCGTTACATATATGCTTGTGGAATCTCCACTTAAATGAACCTTGGTATTCACTTCATGTACATATATGTCAACATATACAACCCTGAGATCGATTTTCTTGCAGGCACACTCAATAATTCTATAGCCAATAACCATAACAGAACCAATGAAAGACAACACCAACCTGGACGTTCAACTAGCATGCAAAAGACAACAAACAGGGCAAATGCAAAAAGAAAGAAATGATAAATAAATAAATAATACATTTTGAGAAAATGGGATGAAGAGTCCCTGAAAGTGAGTCCATTAATTGTGTGAACCTTCCAATAGATAGATAGATAGATAGATACTTTATTCATCCCCATGGGGAAATTCAACCTTTTTTCCAATGTCCCATACACTTGTAGTAGCAAAACTAATTACATACAATACTTAACTCAGTAAAAAATATGATATGCATCTAAATCACTATCTCAAAAAGCATTAATAATAGTTTTTAAAAAAGTTCTTAAGTCCTGGTGGTTGAATTGTAAAGCCTAATGGCATTGGGGAGTATTGACCTCTTCATCCTGTCTGAGGAGCATTGCATCGATAGTAACCTGTCTCTGAAACTGCTTCTCTGTCTCTGGATGGTGCTATGTAGAGGATGTTCAGGGTTTTCCATAATTGACCGTAGCCTACTCAGCGCCCTTCGCTCAGCTACCGATGTTAAACTCTCCATTCCTTTGCCCACGACAGAGCCCGCCTTCCTTACCAGCTTATTAAGACGTGAGGCGTCCCTCTTCTTAATGCTTCCTCCCCAACACGCCACCACAAAGAAGAGGGCGCTCTCCACAACTGACCTATAGAACATCTTCAGCATCTCACTACAGACATTGAATGACGCCAACCTTCTAAGGAAGTACAGTCGACTCTGTGCCTTCCTGCACAAGGCATCTGTGTTGGCAGTCCAGTCTATCTTCTCGTCTAACTGTACTCCCAGATACTTGTAGGTCTTAACCTGCTCCACACATTCTCCATTAATGATCACTGGCTCCATATGAGGCCTAGATCTCCTAAAGTCCACCACCATCTCCTTGGTCTTGGTGATATTGAGACGCAGGTAGTTTGAGTTGCACCATATCACAAAGTCCTGTATCAGTTTCCTATACTCCTCCTCCTGTCCATTCCTGACGCACCCCACTATGGCCGTGTCATCAGCGAACTTCTGCACATGGCAGGACTCCGAGTTATATTGGAAGTCTGATGTGAACAGGACCGGAGAGAGTACGGTTCCCTGCGGCGCTCCTGTGCTACTGACCACCGTGTCAGACCTACAGTCTCCCAACCGCACATACTGAGGTCTATCTGTCAAGTAGTCCACTATCCAATCCACCATGTGAGAGTCTACTCCCATCTCCGTTAGTTTGTGCCTTAAGATCTTGGGCTGGATGGTGTTAAAGGCACTAGAGAAGTCAAGGAATGTAATCCTCACAGCACAACTGACCCCATCTAGGTGAGAGAGTGATTTGTGCAGCAAATACGTGATAGCATCCTCCACTCCCACCTTCTCCTTTTACGCAAACTGAAGAGGATACCGGGCGTGCCCGGTTTGTGGCCTCAGATTCTGTATTATCAGCCGCTCCATGGTCTTCATCACGTGCGACGTCAAGGCAACAGGTCTGAAGTCATTCAATGATGGGCAAGTTGAGTGAAGTTATCCCACTGCGTCAAGAGCTTGGTGGCTGAGGGGTAGTAAATGTTCCTTTACCTAATGCTGTGAGTCCTGAGTCTCCTGTACTTTCTTCCTGATGGAAGCAGTGAGAAGAGAGAAGTCCTGGATGGTGGGGCTCCCTGATGATGGATGCTACTTTCTTGCAACAATATTTCGAGTAGATGTGTTCAGTGGTGGACTGGGCTTTTTGTAGGATTTTCCATTCAAGAGCATTGTGTTTCCATACCAGGCTGTGATGCAGCAAGTCATTATACTCACCTCTACACATCTATAGAAGTTTGTCAATGTTTTAGATGTCATGCCGAATCTTCTCAAACTCCTGCCGTGCTTTCTTTGTAATTGCATTTATGTACTAGGCCCAGGACAGGTCTTCTGAAATAATAACACTGAGGAATTTAAAGTTGCTGACCCTCTCCAATTCTAATCCTCTGATGAGGACTGGCTCATGGACTTCTGATTTTGTTCTCCTGAAGTCAATAATCTGCTCCTTGGTCTTGCTGAAATTAAGAGATTGGTGTTATGGCACCACTCAGCTAGATTTTCAATATCCCTCCTATATGCTGATTCATCACCACCTTTGATTGTGGAGGAGATGTTGTTACCAATTTGAACAAAGTCTGCAAGTGAGGAAATCGGGGATCCAATTGCACAAGGGGGTATTGAGACCAAGGTCCAGGAGCTTATTGATTAGTTTTGAGGGGATAATGGTATTGGATGCTGAGCTGTGGTCGATAAAGAGCATCCTGATGTGTGCACATCTGCCGTCCAGATGTTCCAGGGTTGAGTGAAGAACCAATGAGATGGCATCTGCCTTGGACCTGTTGCTCCAGTAGTCAAATTGAAGCAGATCCAAGTCACTTCTAAGGCAGGACTTGATATGTTTCATCTGCATCTGGGTTGGTGGATTAATTAGTCACTGTAAAGTGCACTGAGAGTGAGTGAGTACTACAATCTAAGGGGTGTAGATGAAAACTGGGCTGAGTAAAACAGGCAAACACGAGGAAATCTGCAGATGCTGGAAATTCAAACAACACACACAAAATGCTGGTGGAACACAGCAGGCCAGGCAGCATCTATAGGGAGAAGCGCTGTCGACGTCTCGGGCCAAGACCCTTCGTCAGGACTAACTGGAAGGAAAGATAGTAAGAGATTGGAAAGTAGGAGGGGGAGGGGAAAATGCAAAATGATAGGAGAAGACCGGAGGGGGTGGGATGAAGCTGAGAGCCGGACCGTTGATTGGCAAAAGGGACACAGAGCTAGAGAAGGGAAAGGATCATGGGACGGGAGACCTATGGAGAAAGAAAGGGGGAGGGGAGCACCAGAGGAAGATGGAGAACAGGCAGAGTGATGGGCAGACAGAGGGAAAAAAAACAAATATATCAGGGATGGGGTAAGAAGGGGAGGGGCATTAACGGAAGTTAGAGAAGTCAATGTTCATGCCATCAGGTTGGAGGCTACCCAGCCGGTATATAAGGTGTTGTTCCTCCAACCTGAGTGTGGCTTCATCTTGACAATAGAGGAGGCCATGGATAGACATATCAGAATGGGAATGGGACATGGAATTAAAATGTGTGGCCACTGGGAGATCCTGCTTTCTCTGGTGGACAGAGTGTAGGTGTTCAGCAAAACAGTATCCCAGTCTGCATCGGGTCTCACCAATATATAAAAGGCCACACCGGGAGCACCGGACGCAGTATACCACACCAGCTGACTCACAGGTGAAGTGTCGCCTCACCTGGAAGGACTGGGGCCCTGAATGGTGGTGAGGGAGGAAGTGTAAGGGCAGGTGTAGCACTTGTTCCGTTTACAAGGATAAGTGCCAGGAGGGAGATCGGTGGGAAGGGATGGGGGGGGGGGGATGAATGGACAAGGGAGTCGCGTAGGGAGTGATCCCTGTGGAAAGCAGAAAGGGGGGGAGGGAAAGATGTACTTGGTAGTGGGATCTCATTGGAGGTGACAAAAGTTACAGAGAATTATACGTTGGATCCAGAGGCTGGAGGGGTGGGTAGGTGAGGACAAGGGGAACCCTATCCCGAGTGGGGTGGTGGGCAGATGGGGTGAGGGCAGATGTGCGGGAAATGGGAGAGATGCATTTGAGAGCAGAGTTGATGGTGGAAGAAGGGAAGCACCTTTGTTTAAAATAGGAAGACAGCTCCTTCATCCTGGAATGAAAAGTCTCATCCCGAGAGCAGATATGGTGGAGATGGAGTAAGTGTTAGAAGGGGGTAGCATTTTTGCAAGAGATCTGTCGGATCCATGCGTGCCTGTCCGTTATTTCATCCTCCATCGAATCCATGCGTGCAATCGCCATTTCTTTGACTTTATCTCGTCCTGCAAGGATCACAAGATCTTCCATCTGCAGACTCCAAAGCATGGACTTCATATTGCGGCCCCAGGCCCAACCGTCGATCTCGTCTGCCCCAGCTATGCCGGGCATGTTCACAACCTGGACTCCAGCACCATCAACGCGGGTTCCAACGACCATGGATTGGCCTCGGCAGTCGATCTCGGCTGCCCCAGCGTCCCAGGGCATTTTGAAACTCCGGACTCCAGCACCATCACCGCGGGTTCCAACGACCATGGACAGCTTCAAAGCGATTGCGCAGCCACCAACTGCGACTCCAGCCTTGAACTTCAGGCCGGGTCTTCACATGCTGCGATTGTGACTCCCGTCTCCCCTTCCCCCACCACCACTCTGCCATCCCCTCTCCCTCAGATCCCATCGTCAGCTCCTGGGCCCTCAGAGGCTCCATCTTCCTCTCACCCCAACCCTTCCCTCTCCACTGACACTACCAGCCTCCCTCCCCCCTCTGATCCCATCTCTCATCCATGCTGGGTCTTTACCATTCCCTCCGACCTTCAACTCTCTGAGGCAGAGCGCTCTGTCCTCAGTAAGGGCCTCATCTTTGTCCCCCTTCACCCACACCTCAGTGAGTTCCGCGTACGCCATGACGCTGAACCCTTCTTCCGCCGGCTCCGTCTCCAAGCTTACTTCTTTGGCAAGGACTCTCCTACCCCCATCGATGATCCCTTCTCCCATCTTCAACCCTTCTCCTCTTCATGGACACACCGCTCTGGTCTTCTGCCTGTTCTGGATCTCTTTATTGCTAATTGCCGACGGGACATCAACCGTCTCGACTTCACCACATCGTGTTCCAATTCCAACCTCTCTCCTTCCGAACGCTCTGCTCTCTGTTCCCTCCACACCAATCCCACCCTTACTATAAAACCTGCTGATAAGGGGGGAGCTGTTGTTGTCTGGCGTACTGACCTCTACCTGGCCAAGGCACAGTGACAACTCTCTGATACCTCCTCTTATTTACCCCTTGATCATGACCCCACTAAGGAGCACCAGGCCACTGTCTGCTATACCATCACCAACCTTATCAGCTCTGGGGATCTCCCACCCACTGCCACCAACCTCATAGTTCCCACACCCCGCACTTCCCGTTTCTACCTCCTACCCAAGATCCACAAACCTGCCTGTCCAAGTAGACCCATTGTCTCAGCTTGCTCCTGCCCCACTGAACTCATTTCTGCATACCTTGACACTGTCTTATCCCCCCTTGCTCAATCTCTTCCCACCTATGTTTGTGACACTTCTCATGCTTTGAATTTTTTCAATGATTTTAAGTTCCCTGGCCCCCACCGTCTTATTTTCACCATGGACATCCAGTCCCTATATACCTCCATCCCCCACCAGGAAGATCTCAAAGCTCTTCGCTTCTTTTTAGATTCCAGACCTAACCAATTCCCCTCTACCACCATTCTCCTTCGTCTAGCAGAATTAGTTCTTACTCTCAATAATTTCTCCTTTGGCTCCTCCCACTTCCTCCAAACCAAGGGTGTAGCCATGGGCACCCGCATGGGTCCCAGTTATGCCTGCCTTTTTGTTGGCTTTGTGGAACAGTCCATGTTCTAAGTCTATACAGGTATCCATCTCCCTCTTTTCCTTCGCTACATCAACGACTGCATTGGCGCTGCCTCCTGCACGCATGCTGAGCTCGTTGACTTCATTAACTTTGCCTCCAACTTTCACCCTGCCCTCAAATTTACCTGGTCTATTTCTGACACCTCCCTCCCCTTTCTTGATCTTTCTGTCTCCATCTCTGGAGACGGCCTATCTACTGATATCTACTATAAGCCTACAGACTCTCACAGCTACCTGGACTATTCCTCTTCCCACCCTGTCTCTTGCAAAAATGCTATCCCCTTCTCACAATTCCTCCGTCTCTGCTGCATCTGCTCTCAGGATGAGGCTTTTCATTCCAGGACGAAGGAGATGTCTTCCTTTTTTAAACAAAGGGTCTTCCCTTCTTCCACCATCAACTCTGCTCTCAAACACATCTCTCCCATTTCCCGCACATCTGCCCTCACCCCATCCGCCCGTCACCCCACTCGGGATAGGGTTCCCCTTGTCCTCACCTACCACCCCACCAGCCTCTGGATCCAACGTATAATTCTCCGTAACTTCCGCCACCTCCAATGGGATCCCACTACCAAGCACATCTTTCCCTCCCCCCTCTTTCTGCTTTCCGCAGGAATCGCTCCCTACGCGACTCCCTTGTCCATTCATCCCCCCCATCCCTTCCCACCGATCTCCCTCCTGGCACTTATCCTTGTAAGCGGAACAAGTGCTACACCTGCCCTTACACTTCCTCCCTCACCACCATTCAGGGCCCCAGACAGTCCTTCCAGGTGAGGCAACACTTCACCTGTGAGTCGGCTGGTGTGGTATAATGCGTCTGGTGCTCCCAGTGTGGCCTTTTATATATTGGTGAGACCTGACCCAGACTGGGAGACCATTTCGCTGAACACCTACGCTCGGTCCGCCAGAAAAAGCAGGATCTCCCAGTGGCCACATATTTTAATTCCACGTCCCATTCCCATTCTGATATGTCTATCCATGGCCTCCTCTATTGTCAAGATGAAGCCACACTCAGGTTGGAGGAACAACACCTTATATACCGGCTGGGTAGCCTCCAATCTGATGGCATGAACATTGACTTCTCTAACTTCTGTTAATGCCCCTCCCCTTCTTACCCCATCCCTGATATATTTAGTATTTTTCTCTCTCTCTGCCCATCACTCTGCCTGTTCTCCATCTCCCTCTGGTGCTCCCCTCCCCCTTTCTTTCTCC
Organism: Hemitrygon akajei; assembly: GCF_048418815.1. Lineage (NCBI taxonomy): Eukaryota > Metazoa > Chordata > Chondrichthyes > Myliobatiformes > Dasyatidae > Hemitrygon > Hemitrygon akajei. Next base: position 24,699,502 of record NC_133143.1, read on the forward strand.
CTAGGCCTCCCGTCCCATGATCCTTTCCCTTCTCTAGCTCAGTATCCCTTTCGCCAATCACCTGTCTGGCTCTCAGCTTCACCCCACACCCTCCGGTCTTCTCCTACCATTTCACATTTTCCCCCTCCCCCTCCTACTTTCAAATCTCTTACTATCTTTCTCTTCAGTTAGTCCTGACGAAGGGTCTCGGCCCGAAACGTTGACAGCGCTTCTCCGTATAGATGCTGCCTGGCCTGCTGTGTTCCTCCAGCATTTTGTGTATGTTGCTTGAGTAAAATAGGATTAGTGTAAGTGAGCAGTTGACATCTGGGGCAGGGGCATACTCGATAGGCTGAAGGGTTTGTTTCCACACTGTATCTCTCAATGGCTGTAAAATCTTTAACAATTTTAAAGGGCTCTATCAAGTCAACTGTTAGCAGTCAGTGTCTATTATTAAGGACCCCCAGCACCCAGGGCATTCCTTTTCTCACTGTTACCATCAGGGAGGAGGTACAGAAGCCTGAAGACACACACTCAGCGATTCAGGAACAGCTTCTTCCCCTCTGCCATCCAATTCCTAAATGGACATTGAACTTGTGAACACTACCTCACTTTTTTAATATATATTGTTTATGTTTTTGCACAATTTTTAATCTATTCAATATACAGTAAATATATGTGATTGACTTATTATTATTTCTTCTTTTATATTATGTATTGCAGTGAATTGAACTGCTGCTGCTAAGTTAACAAATTTCACAACGTATGCCAGTGATAATAAACCTGATTTTGATTCTTTCTCATGAAAGAGAGGGTAATAATGTCCCTTCTTTTTCTGATATGTTCAAACTAAATTGGTTTATAAATATATGTTACCATATGTACCTTGAGTTACATTTTCTTGTAGGTAATTACAAGGAAAAAAGAAATACAATATTATTTTGCAAAATGCTACATGTAAACAAAGACCGACAAGCCCCAAGATAAACTCTGCAAATAAAAAATGATACTGAGAATGAGTTGTAAAGAGTCCTTGGAAGTGAATCTGTCGAATCAGTTCTGAGTAGTAGTTTCATGCCAAATCTACGCAAACTTCTGAGAGATTAGAGGTGTTGTTGTACCTTATTTCTGATAACATTTATGTTCTGGTTCCAGGACAGGTCCTCTGTTATGTTGACACCAAGGAATTCAAAGCTACTGACTCCACCTCTGTTCCCTAAATGAGGACTGACTCATGGACCTTTGCCTTCTTCCTCCTACAGTCGATAATCATCTCTTTGATTTTCCTGGTGAGATCTTTGTTGTGGGACCACTCAACCAGATTTTCAGTCTCCTGTCTATATACTGATTCATCACCACCTTTGATTCAGCCAACAACAGTAGTGTCGTCAGCAAATTTAAATGCAGTGTTAAATATGTATGCCCTCATCTGTATGTAATCATCCTTGTAAACTCTCTCTACATCTTTCAAGTGTTTTATATTCCTACAGGGTGCATAGATCACATTTGTACACAGTACTCCCAAGTATGGTCTAACTAATGTATGTTCAGGTATAGCATAACTGCCTTGCTAGTTTTATTATTCTCTCTATAAATTAACTTTAGTTCTCTATTTTCATTCTGGAATTGTTAATAATGATACTAGTTTTAGTGATCTATTCTGACTATTATTACATGTTTTATTTATACATATTCTATACCCCCTTATTTTTTCCTACCAGCAATGTTCACATAACTTATCGTCAAACATATTATATTCCATCTTTTAAATATACTTCATCTAAAGTTAGAGGCCCAATGTCCGTGAATCCGTGAATCTGCAGGTCTGGATGGCCGTCTTGGGGGTTTGAGAACTGTCTGTGTGTGTGAGTGAATGAGTTGTGAAGGTGGAAAGGGGCTTGTTTTGCTGTTGTTGAACCTATATCCAATCTATAAGTGCAATGAAGACCTCCATGCCTTTGTCAAACTTCATTCTGGCTCTCCTTGCTTGTTGCCTCGTGTTTACATGCTACATGTTGACAGCTTAGACTCACCAACAAATTTGTGACTTTGCTTTGCTTCGCTTTTATCTGCAATTTCTTTTGTTCGGCTCTTAACTGGTCAGGAAAACTTGATCATCATTCTGAAAATGAGTCAAAATATAAATTCTCCTTTCAATGTTTAAGTTGCATCTGTTCTGCCCTGGTCTCTAAATGAATATAGTTCATTTAGCAAAAATCAACACATTTTCCCTCTACATGGTTGCTGCCAGACCTCCTGGACATTTCCAGTATATATTATTTTGCTTTTATTCCCAAAATTGATAGAAACATAGAAAACCTACAACACAATACAGGCCCTTTGGCCCACAAAGCTGTGCCGAACACATACGTACTTTAGAAATTACCTAGGGTTACCCATAGCCCTCTGTTTTTCTAGGCTCTGTGTACCTATCCAGGAATCTCTAAAAAACCCTATCGGATGCCTCCACCACCATCGCCAGCAGCAAATTCCACGCACTCACCACTCTCTGCATAAAAAACTTATCCCTGACATCTCCTCTGTACCTACTTCCAAGCAGCTTAAAGTTGTGCCCTCTCGTGTTAGGCATTTCAGCCCTGGGAAAAAGCCTCTGACTATCCACACGATCAATGCCTCTCATCATCTTGTACACCTCAGTCAGGCCATCTGTCATCCTCTGTTGCTCCAAGGAGAAAAGGCCAAGTTCACTCAACCTATTCTCATAAGGCATGCTCACCAATCCAAGCAACATCCTTGTAAATCTCCTCTGCACCCTTTCTATGGTTTCCACATCCTTCCTGTAGTGAGATGTTAGGAGAGGAAATGTAGGCTTGATATTGCAAGCTGCATTGTGAAACCAAATCCGTCTATGAACCAAAGCCTTGATTTGACATTTGATTTGGTAGAACTTGTATAACTTGCTTGTTAATGTACACTGAAAGCATGGTTATATTAAAATTCTACTTATACATAAAAGCCTAAGGCTTTTATATTGAAATATTATCAGCATTGCTTGGAAAATGTAATTAATAAATACCAGTTTATATCACTTGTGATTCAGACATTTAATAATGTCTCATCTTATGTATAATTCACAGTTCTTTGCAGAGTGATTTTAATTCTCGTGTAGAAATAAGCACAGGGTTGTATAAAGAAGCATTAAATTATTTAAAATGTGTGTTATTGAACTGCAACGAGATTAATGCAGGAAATTGAACAATGACTAAATAAAAAACAGAAAATATGATCTAAGATAAAAATACAAGTGCAATGAGTAGTGTGTAATTAAAACTGCCTGAGTGAATATGAATACAGTCTGTATCTTCAGTGTGGATCGGACTTACCCTGCTGGGTCCCTGTCTGATTAGCTACAATGCATCTGCTCTGCTTCTCAGTACCCATATGTAATGCTGAAGGGAATTGTTTTCTTATTGTATCAATCAGAATAATAACATCCAGAGATGTCAGCCCTGAATGACTCCAGATCATTGTATGGTGGGAGAGTGATTGTGAAAGCTTTTTTCTCAGACATTATGATGGCTGCATTTTTTCCCTCTCTTTTAGCACTGTGCTGTGAATCACATATGACATTTAAGTGTAGTAGCTGTCTCATCCCTTCCCGTACAATGACAAACCTAACCTAATTATGCTGCTTTCCCAGACAGGTTATATTAAGCTTGTGAGTGGATCAAAAATAAATGTGAACTTGACATTAAATTAGCATGTGGCAATAACAGAAGTAAAATAAAAGCTGCCCCATTCTAAACACACAACACATACTCCATGTCAAAATTTAGAGAAATTTATCTGGCCGTCGTCATGAGCAGAAGGCTTCCATGTGAATTCATTTTGTTTGGATTCCAACATCTGTCACGCTCTAACTCACTGTGAACTGCTCAGGCTGCAAGGTTAAGATCAAATGCACCATCGACTGGTACCAAATCATGCCATTTACCCAGTATTAGGCACAAGAGCAAAGCATTGGTTCCTGTTTCACCCACCCTACATTGAAATAGTGACCAGGAGAAGCCTCTCCTCATTTCCACCTCAGGTAGAACTACTTCTCGTGCTCTGATATGACAGCTATATTTTTATATGCCGTTATTAACTTGAAACATCCCCAGGCATGTCGCAGATCCTTCAAACCTAAGTAAAGACAATTCTCCCAGTGGCTGAGCAATAACAGACAAGGGGTGCAAGGGATTTTATCTGGAAGACTCCGGAGGGTGATAGTGTCAGAGCAGATTACTAAGGAGTGACCAGGTCACTGAAAAGAAATGAAATGCTAGTTCAGCAGGCAATGTGGGTCAGCAATCAACGGTGATGGGTGAGACATAATCCCAGATAGGGATGAGTATCAGTGTCTTCTGTCTCCAATGAACAGACAATATCACTTTGACTAAGCTGATGTGTGAGGTAGGAATTAACTATATTTTATAAAGAGAAGTATCGAGTAGGATCAGGGTTCATTGTGAATATGTATTATTAGGACCAACCTTACAGTTTGCTTTTGATGGCTTCTTTCTATGGAGAAATGCATTTTTATGATATCCTCATACTGAGGGGTGCCTATTTGTTACAAAAAGATATGGATGAGAGAACATTATTGCTTGCTTATATAATTATCGAGATCCAGCTCAGAGTGGGCCCTTTGAGCTGTGCAGCCCAGCAATCCCCCAATTTAATCCTAACCTAATCACGGGACAATTTACAACGACAGAGTAATCTACCAACCAGGAGGTCTTTAAATTGCAGGAGGAAACCAGAGCACCCGGAGGAAACCCACACGGTCACGGGGAGAACGTACAAACTCCTTACAGACAGCAGCAGGAATTGAACCCGTGTCACTGCTACTGTAAAGCGTTGCGCTAACTACTACGCTACCATGCCGCCACCACCCATAGAGTTCGGTTTATTCATCAGAAGACCCGTAGAAAACCAACTAGCCCCTTGTGCCATTTAATATGATCATTACTGATCTGTCATTCTCTGCCATACCCACTTGGTGATTCTATTAACTTATATTGGAATGCATTTGATGACTGAAATTACATGGGCAGTGAATTCCAAAGATTCATCACCCTCTCCTTGTTTCTGTTTTAAATTCCACTCATTTTGAAACGGTTCATTTAAGACCAGGATTGTTCTGTGATTTGACCTTCGTATTCTGCAGCACGATACCACTTTAAAGAGACTCAGCCCAATTATAGAAAGGCTTCACACACATTGAGATAGGCTAATGTTTCCCTCCAGGCTGTTTAAACTCAGAGCATGCCAGAGATCAGGCAAAGCACACCACCCATCACACTCGAAATCCTGTTTGCAGGGACAATATCTTTGGACAAGGTGTTATGTGAGCTAGAAATTTGGATCTAATGTAATCCTTGTTAGAGCTGATTAATTAATGCTAACTTGACTAACAAAGATTGGCCATTCAGATCTTAAAGCAGAAAGGGTGGAGAGAGCTTTAAATTGATGTTTCCTGTGGTTATATGCAACTGTTGCTTTGATTGCTAATCATTCTGGGATTAATTATTGGACGAATCAAGAGAGAACATGTATGTAGGGATAAATCTAGGGTAGTTTTGAAATAAGGGTGAGAACTTCAAGATTGAGGTGTTGCTTGATTCAGAGCCAAACAAGGTCATCATGCCAGGTTGATAAAGAAGTTAGCACACAAGCAGCAAAGATGTGGGGCAGCCCGGGCTGATAGTGGTGGGCAATGTGGAGGTAGGTTTGCAGAGTACTGGATTGTTCCAATCTGCTGGTAAAAAAATGTATTGGATGAGGTTTTAACCATGGGTAAATGAAAGCAGAGATGCTGGTGACAATGTTACAAAGGAGTGAAAATAGGCAATTTTATAGATTTTTTAAAAATCAGTTGAGAGTACAGCTCTCCTGACATCAACCAGGGAAGAAAGACCTCTCTACCAGCTGTAGCTGCAATGAAATGACTTGTGTCATGAGCACTGCCTGGCTTCATTCTAACATCTAAATATTTTGCTTATTTTCACAGCATAGAATTAGGCCACTCAGCCCATCAAGTTTGCTCTAGTTCTAAGCTGAGCAATCCCATCAGTCCCTTTCCATTTTTTCTATTCCTCTTTAGCTTATACAGTCATGAAGTCATACAACATGGAAGGAGGCCCACCAGCCCAACTCACCCATGCTGACCAAGATGTCCATCTGCTCTAAGCCTATTTGACTCAGGTGCCTCTAAACCTTTCCAAACATATACCTGTCCAAAATTCAGTTGAATGTTGTTAATGCCTCTCACATGGCCATCAATTTGATTCTTTTGCTACTTATCTACAAAGGAGGGTAATTCACAGAAGCCGATTAAGAGACAATCAGCTGTTTTTAGTGTTTTTGAATGATGCAGGAGGTGTTAGCAATTTCAATGAAGTAAGGTATGGATGACAGAGAAGAAATTATTCCACTTTAAGTGTGACACCTTATTATCCAAAGTGCACCAGTCCTGTGCCGGCTCGTTCTTTTTAAGGCATGTGTTTAATAGCTGTCAGTGGTTCTGCAGATCCAAGGGTTCCTGAATTTAGAGAATGGCAATTCTGCTTGTGCCTTTGAGAATAGAACTTGTCTCTCACCAACAAAGAGAGGAAAATGCATTTTCATATGAAAAACAGCATTCTATGCTACTAATAGTAGATTTTGATCAGTGTGTGAATATGGTTTGTTTTGCACTTGAAACAATGGCTCTCACCTCTGGAATAAGTTTTTTTTGTAACTACTATTGACTTTTTCTCAGCAGAATTGTTAACTCCCATGTTATATTTACCCTAGGCAATCAGAGGCTGATTTAAAACAAGTAATTCATCTTTATTTAGCTGTGAAAGCTGCCGTCAGAGATATACCCTATCTAGAGCAAGGACATGAAAGTCTTGTATAGATTCAATTTTAGGTTCTCTTATTAAATCACATTGCATTTATGGTACAAAACAGCCCACTGGGATATATTGCCACTTAAGCTCTAATTGATCCTCCTCCCATCACTTCACCCTATCAGTTTGCCTTTTAAATTCATCTCTTTTATTCCCTATAATGTTTGATAGATTATTCTATCAAACATTATTCTCTCAGAATGAAGAGATTTTTCCTGAATTATTTAAGTGTTTTACTGGTGGCAGCCACTTCCGTTTGGGCCTCTAGTTTGGTCAGTCTTTATTCCGTTAGATCTCCTTGTAATTTGTAAGAGCTCTTTGAAGTATTCTTTGGGGCTCCTTTCCCTTAATGTGCTCAGCCTTTCCAGGGAAGTATTTGGTGTCACCCTCGCTCTGGTTAGTTATTTATGGTTCAGCATTACAAGTTATGTAAACTTTGGTAATGGCAGGAGATCAAGATGTTCCACTCCTCCAGATTGATGCTTCTAGGTGAGGTCAAGATTCACCTGTATCCCCTCCAGCCTCATTCGCTGCTCTCAATGTGTTCAAGAGCAGACTGGACAAGTACCTGCCCTCTGCCTGCAGTAACCGTCCCAAACCATCTGTTGCAGGCCATTTCATTTCCACTTCTCATTCCCACACCGGCTTGTCCAAACTTCAGTCCTCTGCATTACTAGGGTGAGGCCCAAAGCAAACTCAATGAATAATGCCTTGTATTCCACCTGGGTAACCTACAACCCAGTGGCACGAACACTCCATTTTCCAATATTAGGTAACCCTCCTTTCCAGAGTGTTTTCCCTTGCTGATCCTCCTCTAGTCACCACATTTCTGACCCCATTCATACCCACATCCAGCTCCCTCACTATCCATCTATAGTCGTTGAGTAGACATAGTAGAAGCATTCCAGCACAAGTCTGGTGAAGAGCTTTAAAAACCCAGTCTCCACAAGAGAGGGGAACCGTCTGGTGGTTGTCATCAGAGTGGTCTGAGTCAGAGTGGTTAGGTTTTGGCTCAACAGGGCTTCGGTGAGAACAGGCAGAGGCAAGGTAAGTAGGTAAGTTCATTCCTTATTTCTTATTTAACTCTTGAGAGAATAGGGGGTATGTCTACAGGGCCAGTGTTCTGTTCTGGGTGCCAGATATGGGATTTCCGAGAGACCACCAGCCTTTCCAATGGTCACATCTGCACCAGGTGCATCGAGATACAGCTCCTTAGAGACAGTGCTAAGGAACTGGAGCTTCAGTTTGATGGTCTTCGGCTTGTTAGAGAAAGTGAAGAGGTGATAGACAGGAGCTACAGAGAGATGGTCACTCCAAGGCTACAGGGGACAGATAAATGGGTGACTGTCAGGAGAGGGAAGGGAGAATGTCAGATAATGGAGAGCTTTCCTGTGGCTGTCCCCCCTCAACAATAAGTACTCTGTTTTGTGCCTCTGGCACAGAGTCTGGCCCTGTGGCTCAGAAGGGTAGGGAACTGAAGAGGATGGCAGCAGTAATAGGGGACTCTATAGAGAAATACGAATGATAATTTGTCTCCCGGGTGCCAGGGTCCGTGATATTTCTGAACACATCCACAATATCCTAAAAGGGGAGGGTGAGCAGCCGGAAGTCAAGGTACATATTTATGAAGTCTAAGACACTACTAGACAGGTATATGGAGGAATTTAAGGTGGAGGGTTATATGGGAGGCAGGGTTTGTGGGTCGGCACAACATTGTGGGCCGAAGAGCCTGTAATGTGCTGTACTATTCTATGTTCTATATTGGTACAAGAACATGGGTAGGAAAAGGGAGGAGGTCCTGAAAACGGAATACAAGGAGTTAGGAAGGAAGCTGAGAAGCAGGACCTCGAGGGTAGTAATCTCGGGATTACTGCCTGTGCCACTCAACACTGAGGAGAGGAATAGAATGAGGTGGCGAATAAATGTGTGGCTGAAGAATGTGAGCAGGGAGCATGCATTCAGATTTATGGATCATTGGGACCTCTTCTGGGGCAGCATGACCTGTACAAAAGGGAGGGGTTATACTTGAATCTGAGGGGACCAATATTGTTTTGGGCAGATTTACATAGAAACATAGAAAACATACAGCACAATACAGCCCTTCGGCTCACAAAGCTGTGCCAAACATGTCCTTACCTTAGAACTTCCTAGGCTTTACCCATAGCCCTCTATTTTTCAGGAGTCTCTTAAAAGACCCTATCGTCTCCACCTCCACCACCGTCACCGGCAGCCCATTGCATGCACTCACCACTCTCTAAGTAAAAAAAACCTACCCCAGCATCTCCTCTGTACCTATTTCCACCACTTTAAAACTGTGCCCTCTCATGAAAGCCATTTCAGCCCTGTGAAAAAGCCTCTGAGTATCCACATGATCAATGTCTCTCATCATCTTGTACACCTCTATCAGGTCGCGTCTCATCCTCCGTCGCTCCAAGGAGAAAAGGCCGAGTTCACTCAACCTGTTCTCATAAGGCATGCTCCCCAATCCAGGCTACATCTTTTTAAATCTCCTTTGCACCCTTCCTATGGTTTCCACATCCTTCCTGTAGTGAGGCGACCAGAATTGAGCACAGTACTCCAAGTGGGGTCTGACCAGGGTCTTATATAGCTGCAACATTACCGCTCGGCTCTTAAACTCAATCCCACGATTGATGAAGGCCAATGCACCATATGCCTTCTTAACCACAGAGTCAAGCTATGTAGCAGTTTCAAGCGTCCTATGGACTCGGACTCCAAGATCCCTCTGATCCTCCACACTGCCAAGAGTCTTACCATTAATGCTATATTAGAGCATAGAGCAATACAGCACAATACAGGCCCTTTGGCCCACAATGTTGTGCCAACCCTTAAACCCTGCCTCCCATATAATGTGTTTACTCACATCCTCAAAAAATTCAATCAGGATCATTAGGCATGACTTGCCTTTGACAAAGCCATGCTGACTACTCCTAATCGTATTATATGTCTCTAAATGTTCATAAATCCTGCCTCTCAGGATCTTCTTCATCAGCTTACCAACTACTGAAGTAAGACTCACTGGCCTATAATTTCCTGGGCTATCCCTACCTTACTAGAGCTGTTGGGAGTGGTTTAAACTAATATGGCAGGGGGATGGGAACCAGTATGATAGAGCTGAGGATGAGAGAGCAGGTTTACAAGTAGCTGATGGATGTAACATGAATGCAAAGAAGGACAAGCCAATGATTGAGTACAAATGCAGACAGAACAGAGTTAAATTGTACCAGAGAGGCAAAATTCAAAAGAGCAAAGAATGCAGGACTGAAGATGCTGTATTTAAATGCATGTAGCATTCGGAATAATGTGGATGATATGGCTGGTATGATGTGGGCATCACTGAGTTGTGGCTGAAAGAAGGCCTTAGTTGGGAGCTTAACATCAAAAGATATATTTTGTATCGAAAGGACAAGCAGGAGGCATAGGCAGTGATGTTGCTCAGTTGGTAAGAGATGGGATTACTTAGAAAGAGGTGACATAGGGTCAGATAATGTAGAATCTTTATGGGTGGAGTTAAGAAACTGCAGGAATAAAAAACCATTATGGGAATCATATAGGCCTTCAAATAGTAGTCAAGGTGTGGGGCTGAAATTTCAAAGCAAGCTGGGAAAAGTATTTAATAAGGGTAATGTCACAATTGTAATGGGGAACTTCAACTTGCAATGGGATTTGAGAAAATCAAGTTGGTGTCAGATCGCCAGAGAGGAAGTGTGTCGAATGCTAATGAGATGGCTCTTTAGAGCAGCTTGTGTTTGAGCCTACTCGGGGTAAGGCTAACTTAGATTGAATGTTGTGTAATAACCCAGATCTTATTAGGGAGCTTAATGTAAAGGAACCCTTAGGAGACAGTGATTGAATTTGTACTGCAATTTGAGAGGGAGAAGCATAAGTCACATGTATCATATCGCAATGGAATAAAGGGAATTACAGAGGCATGAGAGAGGTGCTTGCCCAGGGGGTTTGGAGGATGACATTGGTGGGGTTGACAGCAGTTAGAGATAGCTGAAGTTTCTGGGAATAGTTAACAAGGTGCAAGATAGATGTGTCCCACAAAAGAAGATGATCTCAAATGGCAGTGGAAGGCAACCATGACTGACAAGGGAAGTTAAGGATGTATAAAAGCCAAGGAAAGGGCATCTAATGTAGCAGAAGTGAGCGGGAGGGAGGATGATTGGGAAGCATTTAAAATCCAACAAAGGGCAACTGAGAAGCTATAAGGAAAAGATGAAATATGAGGGCAAACTAGCCAATAATATATAGTACTCTAAAAACTTTTTTTCTGTTATATAAAGAGTAAAAGGGAGGTGAGAGTTGATATTAGACCACTGGAAAATGATGCTGGTGAGGTAGTAATGGGGGACAGAGGCATAGTAAAGAACTTAATGGGTACTTTGTTTCATTCTTCATTGTGGAAAACACTAGCAGTGTGCCAGAGGTCCATGAGTGTCAGGGAGCAGGAGTGAGTGCCACTGCTAATACAAAGGAAAAAGTGCTAGGCAAACTCAAAGATCGTAAGGTAGATAAGTCACCTGGACCAGATGGACTACATCCCAGAGTCCTGAGAGAGGCTGCTGAAGAGATAACGGATGCATTGGTCATGATCTTTCAAGAATCACTTGATTCTGGCATGGTCCCGGAGGACTGGAAAATTGCAAATGTCGCTCCATTCTTTAAGAAGGGAGGAGAGGAGAAGGAAGGAAATGATAGGCCAGTTAGCCTAACCTCAGTGGTTGGGAAAATGTTGGATTCTATTATTAAAGATCAGGTTTCAGGGTGCTTTGTGTCTTGTAGATGGTGGAAAGGTTTTGGGATGTCATGGGATGACTGACAGTGCAGGACACCCAGCCTCTGACATGCTCTTCTAGCTAGAGTACTTACATAGCTCAATCTTCTGTTTCCAGTTAATAGTGACCTCCAGGATGCTGACTGTGGGGACTCCAGCAATGCTAAAGCCAATGATTCTCAAGGACATTGTGTGGTCATTTTTCGTGAAATGAATTTAACTCCATTTGTTGGCTTTGTGCCAAAGTTTGTGGATGTTATGAAGATAGGTGGAGGGGTAGGGAGTGCTGAGGAAGCAATGTGATTGCAGCAGGACTTAGACAAATTCAAAGAACGGCCAAAACAGTGGCAGATGAATACAGTGTTGGAAAATGCTCAATAATGCATTTTGGTAAAAGGAACAATAGTACAGACTATTATTTAAATGGGGAAAAGGTTCAAACATCAGAGGTGAAGAGGGACATAGGAGCCCTCATGCAAGACTCCTAGAAGGTTAATTTACAGGTTGAGTCCGTGGTAAAGAAGGCAAATGCAATGTTGGCATTTATTTCAAGGGGAATAGAATATAAAAGCAAGGAGATAATGCTGAGGCTTTATAATACACCAGTCAGGTTGCACTTGGAGTATTGTCAATAGTTTTGGGCTCCATATCTCAGAAAGCAAACACGAGGAAATCTGCAGATGCTGGAAATTCAAACAACACACACAAAATGCTGGTGGAACACAGCAGGCCAGGCAGCATCTATAAGGAGAAGCACTGTCGATGTTTTGGGCTGAGACCCTTCGTCAGGACTAACTGAAAGGAAAGATAGTAAGAGATTTGAAAGTAATGGGGGGAGGGGGAAATGCAAAATGATAGAAGACCGGAGGGGGTGGGATGAAGCCAAGAGCTGGAAAAGTGATTGTTGAAAGTGATACAGAGCTGGAGAAGGGAAAGGATCATGGGACGGAGGCCTCGGGAGAAAGAAAGGGGGGGGGGGGGGAAGCACCAGAGGGAGATGGAGAACAGGCAAACAACTAAATATGTCAGGGATGGGGTAAGAAGGGTTAAGAAGCCTTTTTGTTGGCTTTGTGGAACAGTCCATGTTCCAAGTCTATACGGGTATCTGTCCCCCTCTTTTCCTTCGCTACATTGACGACTGCATTGGCGCTGCCTCCTGCACGCATGCTGAGCTCGTTGATTTCATTAACTTTGCCTCCAACTTTCACCCTGCCCTCAAATTTACCTGGTCCATTTCTGACACCTCCCTCCCCTTTCTTGATCTTTCTGTCTCCATCTCTGGAGACGGCTTATCTACTGATATCTACTATAAGCCTACAGACTCTCACAGCTACCTGCACTATTCCTCTCCCCACCCTGTCTCTTGCAAAAATGCTATCCCCTTCTCACAATTCTTCCGTCTCCGCCGCATCTGCTCTCAGGATGAGGCTTTTCATTCCAGAATGAAAGAGCTGTCTTCCTTTTTTAAACAAAGGGTCTTCCCTTCTTCCACCATCAACTCTGCTCTCAAACGCATCTCTCCTATTTCCCGCACATCTGCCCTCACCCCATCCGCCCACCACCCCACTTGGGATAGGGTTTCCCTTGCCCTCACCTACCACCCCACCAGCCTCCGGATCCAACGTATAATTCTCCATAACTTCCGCCACCTCCAATGGGATCCCACTACCAAGCACATCTTTCCCTCCCCCCTCTTTCTGCTTTCCGCAGGGATCGCTCCCTACGCGACTCCCTTGTCCACTTGTCCCCCCCATCCCTTCCCACCGATCTCCCTCCTGGCACTTATCCTTGTAAGCGGAACAACTGTTACACCTGCCCTTACACTTCCTCCCTCACTACCATTCAGGGCCCCAGACAGTCCTTCCAGGTGAGGTGACACTTCACCTGTGAGTCAGCTGGTGTGGTATACTGCGTCTGGTGCTCCCGGTGTGGCCTTTTATATATTGGTGAGACCCGACTAGGACTGGGAGACCGTTTCGCTGAACACCTACGCTCGGTCCGCCAGAGAAAGCAGGACCTCCCAGTGGCCACACATTTTAATTCCACGTCCCATTCCCACTCAGACATGTTTATCCATGGCCTCCTCTACTGTCAAAATGAATCCAAACTCAGGTTGGAGGAACAACACCTTATATGCCGGCTGGGTAGCCTCCAACCTGATGGCATGAACATTGACTTCTCTAACTTCTGTTAATGCCCCTCCTCCCCTTCTTACCCCATCCCTGACATATTTAGTTGTTTGCCTGTTCTCCATCTCCCTCTGGTGCTTCCCCCCCTCCCCCTTTCTCCCTAGGCCTCCCGTCCCATGATCCTTTCCCTTCTCCAGCTCTGTATCACTTTCGCCAATCACCTTTCCAGCTCTTGGCTTCATCCCACCCCCTCCGGTCTTTTCCTATCATTTCACGTTTCCCTCTCCCCCCACTACTTTCAAATCTCTTAGTATTTTTTCTTTCAGTTAGTCCTGATGAAGGGTCTCGGCCCGAAACGTCAACAGTGCTTCTCCTTATAGATGCTGCTTGGCCTGCTGTGTTCCACCAGCATTTTGTGTGTGTTGTTTGATATCTCAGAAAGGATGTGTTGTCATTGGAGAGAGTCCAGAGGAGGTTCATGAGGATGACTCCAGGAATGAAGGGATTAACATATGAGGAGTATTTGGCAGCTTTGGGCCTGTACTCACTGGAATTTGAAAGAATGTCTGGGAATCTCATGGAAACCTACCAAATGTTGAAAGGACTAGATAGGGTGGATGTGGAGTGGATGTTTCCAATGTTGGTGTATCTAGAACTCAAGTGCACAGCCTCAAAAATGAGGGGCGGCTTTTAAAACAGAGGTAAGGAGGAATCTTTTTAGCCAGAGAGTAGTGAATCTGTGGAACGCTCTGCCACAGGCTGCAGTGGAGGCCAAGTCCGTGGGTATATTTAAGGTGGAAGTTGATCGTTTCCTGATCGGTAATGGCATCAAAGGTGAGAAGGTGGGTGTATGGGGTTGAGTCGGATCTGCGATCAGCCATGATGGAATGGCGGAGCAGACTTGCTGGGCCGAATGGCCTAATTCTGCTGCTATGCCTTATGGTCTTATTCCAGACACAGACACACTTCACTCATTTCTGATGCACAGTTTCAATCCAAAACAGAGAGGGTTCCTCTCGGCCCACAGGTGCTGCGCAACCCCAGCAGATTGCTTGTTGTTCCAAAAAAAATCTCTTGTGGAAGAGTTAAAGAATAAATTAAAATGGCCTCTGAATAAAATGAATTATAAAATACTGGGGAAGAAAGCAGGTGTCCTGCATGACAATGCCCGTCAGCATTTGAATTAAAGGCTAGGCTAATGCTTTAGATGGACACATTCATCAAAATGTTATGAATATACTAAATGTGCACACACAGAGTTATCTTTGCTACAGCACATCACAGTACTGAATCATTGCTCTAATCAATGCTGTCTCCACAAGATCTTTCAGAGTCTAAGTCAAGTTTATTGTCATATACACAAGTAGATCTATGCACAGGTGCAATGAAAAACTTACTTGCAGCAGCATTGTGGGCATATACTGCAGCATCTTAAAATAACCTTTCAATTGAAACATAAATTAAACTTCCTTTTTTACAGGAAATCACACAATTGAAACAAAAAACAAAGTCTATTGCAACACACACAAAATGTTGGAGGAACTCAGCAGGTCAGGCAGCATCTATGGATATGAATAAACAGTCGATGTTTCAGGGTGAGGCCCTTCAACAGGAATGGAAAGGAAGGGGGAAGAGGCCAGAATAAAAAGGTAAGGGGAGGGGAAAGAGTACAAGCTAAGTGATAGGTGAGGCCAAGTGGTTGGGGGAAAGGGGGCAAATGTGTTGGGAGGTGATGGGTGGGAAAGGTAAAGGGCTGGAGAAGAAGGAATCTGACAGAAGAAGAGGGTAAGCCATGGGAGAAAGTGAAGGGGTAAAGGCTTCGGGGGGTGAGGGGAGGTACAGGCAGGGTGAGGAGGAGAAGAGGTAAGAAGGGAGCCAGGGTGGGGAATTGAAGGAGATGGAAGGGGGAGGGTAAAAATTACCAGAAGGTCAGAGATGATGTTCAGACAATCAGGTTGGAAGCTATCCAGACAGAATGCGAGGTGTAGCTCCTCCAGCCCAAGAGTGGCCTCATCATTGCAGTAGAGGAGACTGTGCACCAACATTGGAATGGGAATGCGGACAGGAATTAAAATGTTTGGCCTCTGGGAAATCCTGCTTCTTCACTCCATCTGCAAGATGCTTGACAAAGCAGTGCCCCAATCTATGTCAGGTATCACCAACGTAGAGGAGGGTGCATTGCGAGCACTGGATACAGTAGACAACCCCAACAGATTTGCAGGTGAAGTGTTGCTTCACTTGGAAGGACTGGTTAGGGCCCTGAAAGGGGGTGAGGGAGGAGGTGACTGGGCAGGTTTAGCCTTTCTTCCACTTGCAGGGATAAGTAGCAGGAGGGAGATTAGTGGGGGTCATGGAGGGAACAGTCCCTGTGGAAAGCAGAGAGTGGGGAGGATGCTTGGAGGTAGGGTCCTGTTGAAGATGATGGAAGTTGTGAAGAATGATGTGTTGGATACGGAGGCTCATGGGATGGTAGGTGAGGACAAGAGTAACTCTATCCCTATTAAGCAGCAGGAAAGTGGCTTCAGGGTAGACGTCCAGGAAATGTAGGAGATATGGGTGATTACAGCATCAATGGTGGAAGAAGGGAAACTCCATTCTTTGAAGAAGGAGGGCATCTCTGATGTTCTGGAAAGGAAAGCCTCATCCAGGGAAAAGATGCAGTGGAGACAAAGGAACTGAAAAAAACATACAGTTTTAGTGCAAAGGGCTCAGAGTGTTGCTATGCTGGGGCAATTATGCTTTACTGGTTGGTTCAAGAACTGAATGGTTGAAGTGAAGTAGTTGTTCTTGAAACTGGTGGTATGTGACTTCAAGCTTCTGTCCCTCCTAGCAGGGTAAATGAGTCAGCATTTCCCTGATCAACATCCCCAGTATCGGGGCTCTAATAAACTCAGGCAGGAATGAAGCCCCAGAATCCCAAAGTGGGCCCTTATCTCTGAACTCAGAGTTGGCAAGGGATTAGCAGGAGGATCATCTGAGAAAGATTTCAAGAGACTCCTGAAAAAGTAGTAACAGTCCCATTGAATTGTGGGATTGCCTAGCCCATCATTGCTCAGAATGGAGAGGAATTGTTGGGATGACATTGAGAACCTCGAGGGAACAAAAATACAGGCAAGCACAACCTGTCAAACCAGCCGGGCTGACAAGCACATCTTGGCCCACCTGTGGCAGAATCTGAGGTTCTACTTCACCTACTTCGATCTCGTGTTGAAAGGAGCCATAGAGTCTTGCAGAACAGAAACAAACCCTTCAGTCAATTGATGACTCCTGATGAAGGGTTTCAGCCCAAAACGTCGTCACTACCTCCTCCCATAGATGCTGTCTGGCCTGCTGAGTTCTGCCAGCATTTTGTGTTTTTATTTATTTCCAGCATCTGCAGATTCACTCGTGTTGCCTTCAGTCAACTATGTTCATGATGACCAAAGTGCCTACCTGAGCTTGTCCCATATATCTGCTTTTGGCCTACATCTTTCCAATCCATGTACCTGTCCCAACCTCTTTTAAATATTAGAATTGTATCCACCTCCATCACTTCCTCTTGCAGTTTGTTCAATACACCCACTGCTCTCTGCATGAAAAACTTGTCCTTCAGATCCCCTTTAAATTATTTCCTTAAGCCTATGTATTGTAGTTTTAAAATACCTTGCTCTGGGGGGAGAGAAAAAGTGACCATTCAGCTTGTTTATGCCCTTCAGCCTGCTACGCTCTGGGGAAAACTGTCCCAGTCTATCCAGTCCCTCCTTAGAACTCCAGTCACAATAATATCCTTTGTGAATCTTTTCTGCATCCTTTCCAAATTAATGACATCCTTCCTATAGCTGGACAACCAGAACTGCGCACAATGCTCCAAGTGTGATCACGTTCTTGATCCCGAGAGACTACCAGGATAAGAACTATTTTCTCATTCTTTTTCAACATGTCATTGCAGCAACACATTAAAGGGGATAGAGTTGCATGCTTTCAGCATTTTTAAACAAGAATGGCCACTCTTATTAAAATGATATCTTTATCCATGACAGACATTCCTGGGTACAGCACCCATGGACACACGACCAAAAAGCCTGTTGAAAGAGGTGTGCTTCAAGATAGCACGATGTGACTTTGAACAAGCCATAAAGAGACTAAAATTGTAGAAATAACAGGACTTTGTTCAAGATAAGGAGACACTTGGAAGAGGTCTGGTGAGAAAACCTTTCATCAGTAAAATTTCAGTCATTATAGCTACACAGATTCCTACAGTATTTTGAGTATCAACAAACTGTTCAGCTGAATTACAGATTTAACTGACAAGACCAGTGAACAGTTATGTTGGCATGAAGTGATTCACACGGATAGTCTAAACTGAAGCAATAATACAGAACAGGATCCCAGAATGAATTTAATTGTGACAGAGTTTTATGTTCTAAATGGCTTCGATAAGCTCACATTGGGGGATTTGATGTAAGCCAATTATGCCTGTACATTTGGACATCGCGTATGAACATGGGTGGTCATGTCAGTTTCCAAACTATAACTATTAAGTGGCTTTCTCCTGTGAACCAGTAGACTTCAGACAGTGCTTATTCAAACAGCCATTTTTAATTTCAAAACTGATTACTATTTAGGTTATATCTGAAATAAAGGAATGCTTACTTGCTTTCATGACTATTTCTTACACTTCATATTTTTTTGACAACGTCTGCTTCTCTCCAATAAAACACTGGGGTTTAGCAAGGGATTTCCAGGGAAACTTAAGACATGTTTGGCAACAGCAGGGCAAGAAATTGTTCATGTCAGAGCAAAGTGAACCCAGGAGTATTACACAGAGGAGGAACAGAAAATTGAGAGTCCACCTAGAGATTTAAACCTAACGATGAGTGTACTAAATCCGAAGTATAGGGAAGTCGTCCTTAGTCCAGAGGAAAGGAGATTGTGCAGGAAAGGATGTGTATGGCAGATGTTTGGATGTCCTGACATTTATGGCAAGAGAAGAAAGATCCAAGAGGAAATAGTCATTTTCAGATTTGATTATTGCAATTGTGTGGAACCTGATTTCTGTCACAAAGGGCTGAGGTTTCGGCAAGAACTGCAAAGTGTTTGGGATAGAGAAAACAAAGTCTTAGATTCAACTCAAGGTTGAATAAGATGTAGAGTTTTGAGCTATAAATAGACTGAGTGATGAAAAATGGCTTTGATATTCCAAAGGAAACATGAGCTTATATGTCTGTCATATTTATGCTCCCTAATTTTGGTCACACATACATGTGGAAATTCTCTATTTTATCAGACATCTTCATAATTCCTAACAGTTCTGTTGCATCCGTTGTCTGGGTATTGAATGGCCTGATTTGCAATAGAACCGTAAATAAACGTATAAGAAGAATTAAGACTTCAAACTCAGTAGTTTCTAGTTGCTCCAGCAATTTGTGTGTTAAAACAAAAAGTTATTTTCAATGAAAATTAGATTCATTTAAATATATTAACTGATATACAGTAAGTTATTTTAAATATTAATGAAAAGGAGATAAGATACCCAACTATTGTTTCAGTCCAGGCCTAAGGAAGGTGGAAGGCCTTCTGAGAACTGTATCAGGCCCTTGCCTGTGTGACGGAGCTCTGGCTCGACAGTGCAGGGTCCATGGGGGAGTGGGAGCTCCAACATGCTGGCACCTCCATCACGTATCCATGATACAATGTTCAGATGCTGTAAGTGGTAAAGCACTATTTGCTAATGGGTTTCTATAGGTCCACTAGGTACAGTCCAGAAGATGCTGGACCTTTATAACCAATGTATGGAATGCCCTTTCACTAAATCTCCCATAGTAGAGTAGTTTGCAATATGAGAAATCACCCATGCTTTCACTTAAACACAATAACATGTTAATTGAATACTTTAGGCGGCTGTGGGTGTTCTTGGGCAGGCTTCAGTTCATTATCCTGCCAGTGGGGGTTGGAGGAATTTCCAGACAATTGTAGGACTGGTGCACTTTCTGGTGTTTAAAACACATCCTGTTGGTGGTTCATGCCACTGGAGCATATTGTGGGGGGACAGCAAGACTGTCAGCTAGACTGTGACCTTAAAGGACACAAGAAAATAGAAACAGGGAGGGGTAAGCTACCTGGCCCTCCAAGCCTGCCCTAGCTTTCAGTATGATCATGGCCAGTTCCCCAGATCTCTCAAATATTTATCTATATCCACCTTAAATATACTCGATTATCTGGCCTCCACTACCCTTGGGGGCAGAGAATTCCAGATCCACCACCGTCTGAGAGAGGAACTACTGGGTTTAAGGTCTGGTGTGACATCTGGGAGATGGAGGGATCTTGGCTAAGTTTTGTCATCAGAGCCATTTATGACCTCCTACCCACACCCCAGAACCTGAACCAATGGTGGGGAGAAGACCCCACTTGCTCTCTTTGTCAAGCACCTGGATCACTTAGGCACATTTTAACAGGATGCACCTCGAGCCTCTGCCAGGGGCAGTATACTTGGCGGCATAGCCAAGTACTCAGAAGCTGGCATCAACCTTGGAACAGAGGCAAATCACCACAAATGTTCACATCACATGATTTGTACCAGCAGGCCAACCTCCAGAGCACCATATAATATCAAAAGAGGCAAGCATTCTGCAGGTTTCTCTGGACTGGAAAATGGACGTGGACTTGGAAAAAAAGCTTGTGTTTCCCCCAGACATTGTGGCTACAACACTCCGGCCAGACATGGTCTAGAGGTCCACAACAGTCAGACTGGCATATATTGTGGAATTGACAGTACCATGGGAAGATGGTGTTGAAGAAGCTTATGAAAGGAAAAAGACCAAGCACTCTGAACTGGCAACTGAAGCTGCTCAGAATGGCTGGAAGACCAAGATTTTCCCTGGAGAAGTGGGATGCAGGGGATTTGTGGCTACATCTACAACCAGCCTATTGAAAAAGATGGGGGTGAGGGGTTATTCACTCCAACAATCTTTCAGGTCCTTGTCAAATGCAGCAGAAGAAAGCAGTAATTGGATTTGGATTAAAAGGAAAGACAACAACTGGGCTGCAAGATAAAGACAGGAGGGTATGGAATTGAGCGGGGCTGTATCTGGGACGCCAGGTAGCACCTTTGAGCCCTCTGGAGACGTCGTGGGCTTATCATCGAAACGTCAAAGAAGGAGGGTGCCCACCTGATGATGCCGATGAGGTGCCTACCCTCCTTGTCACCACTCCAAGCCCACTGCCAATGGCGAGAGTGCCGACTTATCATACGGATTGAAGTATCAAGTCCTATTAGCTCTACTTGACCTTTGTATCTACTTTTGCTCAGACAGACAAAGACTGAGAAGTGACTTCTGAGGTGTGGAAGTTGGTCCAGTTTTCAACGTGTCCAGCGATGTCTTCCGCAGGCCTTACCTTGGAAATAGAAATGCAGTAAGAGATTCCAATGAGGACAGAGGAAATTATTTAAGAAGAACATTGTCAAAATTTCCCTTTAAAGAAAATGTATTACTCCGAGCGACCCTGGGAATCACAAGTCGACGTGAAGGAGAAGTACTCAGTATGGGACTGGAATCCTCACGTTCCTGTTTTGGGAGTCTCAGGTAAATGTCAGATGGAGAGCACCATCTCCCGAGCATCCTACTCATCCAGCTGCATTGTCACACCTGTGGCAGAGATCACCTGAGCCTCAACAGCCAACTCAGAGCCCACAAAACCAGAAGGGAAACAACTCATGCAAATCCAAAGAAGGAAAAGAATTCAGACTTTTCTCCTCTTTGTACAGGCTTAATTATTTCAAAATTATTTTGAAAAGAAACACAAAAACTGCTTTTGCAAGGAATCTGAACTAAAAATAGAAAATGCCGGAAACACTCGGCAGATCAGGCAGCAGCTGTGGAGAGAGAAACTGAGTTAACATTTCTGGTCGATGACCTATCATCATTAAGAAGACATGGCTTTGCCTTTTTGCAAACAGAGTTATTATCTGCAAAGCAAGGGGGTGGCACAGTAGTGTAGTGGTTAGCACAGCACTTTATAGTTCAATTCCAGCTGCTGTCTGTATTCTCACTCCTGTCTGTAAGGAGTTTGTACATTCTCCTCGTTTATCTGCAAAACCAGAACAGGATGACCAAAGTGCCTACCTGAGCTAGTCCATTTGCCTGTGTTTGGCCTATATATTTCCAAATCTCTCCTGTCCATGTACCTCACCCAATCTCTTTTAAATGTTCAAATTGTACCCACCTCTACCACTTCCTCTGGCAGCTCGTTCAATGCATCCACTGTCCTCTGTGAGAAAAGCTTCTCTTTCAGATCCCTCTTAAATATTCTCACTCTCACCTTATACCTACGTATTCTAGTTTTAAAATATCTTATTCTGCGGGGGAGGGGATGGAAAAACATTGAGCGTTCAGCTTGTCTGTGCCTCTCAGCCCTCTATGCTCTTGGGAAGACAGACCCAGTCCATCCAGTGCCTCCTTAGAACTCCAATCACAGTAATATCCTTGTGAATCTTTTCTGCATCCTTTGCAAATTAATGACATCCTTCCTATAGCTGGACAACCAGAATTGCACACAATGCTCCAAGTGTGATCACGTTCTTGATCTCAAGAGACTACCTCAGGATAAGGGCTACTCTCCTGTTTTCTTTTCCAAAATATTATTATAGCAGCATGTCAAAGGGAATAGGGTTGCACATTCTCAACATTTTTAAACAACAATGGCCACTCTCATTAAAAAGATATATTTCTCCATTACAAATGTTCATATACAATATACATCAGAGATGCAAATATGACCAAAAAGCCTGATCAAAGAGATCTACCTCAGAAGGGGAAGGATTCACATACATTTCACCAGTTTATACAGACTTAATAATTTCAAATTATGTTAAAAATTGCTTTTACTGGAAATCTGAAATAAAATAAATGCTGTAAACACTTGGCAGATCAGGTAGCAGCTGTGGAGAGAGAAACCAAGTTAATGTTTCTGGTTGATGACCTATCATCATTAAAAAGACATTGTTTTTCTGCGAGCAAGATTGTTATCTGCAGAACAAGGGGCTGGTACAGTAGTGTAGTGGTTAGCACAATGCTTTATGGTACCAGAAACCCGGTTTCAATTCTCGCTGCTGCCTGTAAGGAGTTTGTATGTTCTCCCAGTGAACACTTGGGTTTCCTCTGGGTGCTCCTGTTTCCTCCCACAGTCTGAAGACATATCGGCTAGTAGGTTAATTGGTCTCTGTAAATTGTCCCATGATTAGGCTCAAAGGGTCAGAAGGGGCTATTGCTGTATCTCAATAAATAAATAACATCCTCATCTCTCTGTGTCTGACCCTGATGAGAATACGAAAAGGTAATTGTTGAGACCTGAGGATCTGACGTGAAGGTGAATCATTTTTGGTGTCACTTGTCAACAAGAGGCTTAAAGTATCCCAAAATTCTGTAAATTTAACAGCGTAGTGCAATGCTTATGTGATTTGAGTGTGAGGTTGTTGTTGTGACACTACTCATCAGTCAACCTCTCTCACTCCTGTACATCTCCACAATCCTTAACACTTATTTAAGGAGCGTTAAGTATATTGTGCACACTGAATCAACAGTTGCTTTCTTCAAGGGCCTGTCATGGTAAAATTCATTGTATTTATGATGCCAGATATCACATGCATGTCCTGTTCATATCTATCCTCTTTTCCTTTGAGCGCCATAAGCACGAAGATCCGGATGCAAGGAGCTTGGACACGGACGTGGCATTTTACTGAAGCATTTAGGTCACTCATTCAGGAGCTTACCTTCACAGAACATGTGAAATCTCTTTCGCACTACTTAAAGTGGAGCTGCCAATGGAGCCCAATACTTGGGCCTGTGCTTTCAGAGAGAAAAATATTTAAACACTTTAGCAGCCATCTTTCAGGTCTGCTGCAAAATGTCCCATCCTTGATTGCCACTGGACCCCTTTAACAACTGGTCACATCCCATCACCACACCTCTAAATGCCAGCCAATCATGATCTCATAGTCACATCCAACTTCAGTCCTTGCTAGCCCTGCTCCACTGCAACCCCGTGTCACACAGGCCAAATTCTCAATCTTCCTTTTTGCTTCAGCTTGCACCACAGAGGAAAGATCTTTGAGCACGGTAAGTGTACACAACCTTTCTAAATACACATTGGATTTGACAGTGAAAGCCCACTAAAGGAGCAACTGTTGATCTACTGTCCGCAGTATGTTTAATGGCTCTTACTAAGTGCTAAAGACCAAGGAAGTGAGACACGTTGGCTGGTTGAATGGTGGCATCACAACAACCTTGCAGTCAACATCAGCAAGACCAAGGAATTGATTGTGAACTTCAGGAAGGTGAAGTCAAAGAACACACACCAGTCGTCATTGAGGGGTCAGTGTTAGAAGGGGTGAATAGCTTCAAGCTTTTGGGTGTCACCACCCCAAAGGACCTATCTTGGGCCCTACATATTGATGCAATCAGAAGAAGGCACGCTAGTGGCACTACTTCATTCAGAGTCGGAGGAGATTTGGTACGTCACCAATGATTCCTAAACATTTCTACAGGCGAAGAGTGGAGAGAATTCTGACTGGTTGTCTCACAGCCTGGTATGGAGGATCCAAATCACAGGGTCACAAGAGGCCACAGAGAGTTGTCGACTCGGCCCATTCCATCCCATGCACAGCTCACTCCACCGTGGCTTCCATCATTAAAAACCCTCACCATACCCTCTTCATGTTATGACCATCAGGGAGGAGGTAGAGGTGCCAGAAATCCCACACTCTGTTTCAGGAACAGCTTCTTCCCTTAACCATCTGAATGGTTCCTGAACCCATTGAGACTATCTCGTTGTTCCTCTTTTGCACTTTGTATTTATTTTTGTAAGTTCTAGAAATCTTTATGTCTTGCACTGTACTCTTGTCACAAAACAACAAATGGTAGGTCATGTGTCAGTGATAATAAACCTGACTCTGATTCTGAAATAAAAGCAATTTAATTCACAGGGCTTTCCGCACTCCCTGCCGTTCTCCGACTGTAATGCCCTGGTAAAGGTTTCACTGCTAATGTAATGGTCTTTCTGTAGAAGCAGTGTTTGGGTTATGGCTAGAGATAATGGGCGCTTTGGAATGTGAGCCATCCAATCAGGGGAGTGAGTTTTTTTCTGGGTGCCTGACACCGGTGTGAGCCGGGGTCTTTGTTTGGCAGGAGATGAATAGAGAAGATGCTGAAGAGAACCGGTCATAAGACTCGACTCTGTGGGGGGACCATGATTCGATTGTGCAAGGTGCGGAGGTCTATTGAGGATTCAGTGGATATGACTTTTGGAAGAGATGAGCTCCAACTTATGCACATTTGACTGTTTTCTTTACTAACCCTTTAGTTAAGTCAACGTTCATAAATATAATTCCTTTAATCGTACGCAGTGTGCTGCCTGTTACTTCTTGGCATGGAGTTGCAACAGGGTAGAACATTACACAGCATCCACACAGACTGGGGTTTGGGGTGGGAGAGCCGTCTCAATCTCACGGATCTGGTGGGACCGGACTGTGTACTCCCTAGGTTTAGGCAGCCCTGCGGTTTTACCTATTTAACTGCCTGTCTCTGATTTCTGTATCACATTCTCAAAATTTAAGATTGTTTAACATGATTTTGTGTACACAATTATGAACAAGAAGAAAATAATTGTTACTCTGGATACGATGCAGCATGAAAAAAGACACAATACGTTAAAGAACCCAATAATACAAAGCACGATAAATGCAAAAACATGTTAGTTTATATACATTGATTGTAAATATATTAAGGGACTCTAGGCACAGGAGGGTCTGTGCATAAGGTGACTGACAGGAACTGATAAGGTAGTGGTGGTGGGTGGAGGTGCTGATCAGTCTACCTACTTGGGGAAAGCAACTGGTGATCTGGTGGTCCTCGCAAGGATGCGCCTCCCTGAACAGCGACGATGGGGTCTTTAGTGATATTTTTGCCTTTTTCCAGCACCTTTCTGTATATACGTCCTTGATGGCAAATAGGCCAGTGCCTGCGATGCTTTGGACAGTTTTGACTACCTGTTGTAGGGCCTTCCTGTTCACCGGGGTGCAGTTTCTGTACCATGCAGTGAATGAGGCCATGAGTATTGACGTGCATAGTCCAGCTCTCTTCAGCCTCCTCAGATAGTAGAGGTGTTGGTGAGCTTTTCTGAGTGTGCTGGGACCATAAATGGCTCGCACCTTATTTGCCTCCCTGACGCTTGCGATCACACCACCCCTTGCCAGTCTGATTTAAACATTGGCAATGTTCTACACCCAGTGCTGAATAAGGTCTACACCCTGTCCTGGCCCAGCCACATTCTTCTAAACCACCACATGCAGAATCCAGCAAATCCTATTGTTGGGTCTGTTCACTTCTTTTCATTTCCTTTTGCTTCTCTAATCCATTATCAACAACCAAACTCACCAAGTGCTGTTGTCAAACCTTCGGTGAGCTTGAAATAGGCACAAAGGGCAATAAATAACAAGTCTTATTGTTCTTGTGTGAACAATATGAAGCAATCCACAAGACATCTTCCTAATATGAAATATTGTCAAGAAAGAAAGAATGCTTACTTTGAATTTATGCATTTGCTTCCAATTAAATCTCCCTCTAGATGGCAGGCTGATTTTGCTCACCTTTGGAAAAGGCAAAGATTACCAGATGCTGCGATAGTGGATGACTAGTCTGTAGACTGGCGATGGACAATGAGAAGACAATATCAATGCAATAATGTAACATAGAGATCAGCCTTCTGCTTGTGGCCCAGAGGCAGGTAATGCTTGGCAAGAGTTTTGAAAGTAGATAGGGGATTATATCTTTGAACAGGCAATGTGTATTCACATTTCAAAGGGGTATAACTAATTCAAACATTTTTCTTCTTGGATTTGTTCAGTATCAGAGAACTGAAAGCGTATGTTAAAATGGGAAGGCACTTGATGGAATGGAGAAGAACTTCATAAACTGCAGATGCTGGAAATCTGAAATAACAAACAGAAATGTTTAAACACTCAGCTGGTCGGGCCAAATCTGTGGAAAGAGGAATGGATAAGGCTTCATCAGAAATGGGAAAAGAGAGAATATCAAGTTAGGTTTGATGCAGGGTTTCAGCCTGAAGAATCAACAGTTCCCTTCCTCCCAATGACGCTGCTCGATCATCTGATTTCCTCCAGCAGGTTGTCTGTTGCTCCAGATTACAGCGTCTGCTGTCTCCCATTAACCTCAAGTCCGTTTTCAGCAGGAGGGGTGGTGTGGGGGAGAGAATGGTAGAACAAAAAGAATATCTGAAAGGGTGAGTTTAAATGGGTAAATGGATGCATTTAGCAGCATTTTAGCTATGTTGCCTCTGTTATGTGTCGTAGATGATAAAGCTGTGAACATGCCTGACAAACTGAGCTTACATCATAACAGACAGCAATGGTCAGTTCTGCTAAAGACAGAAAGAGTGAGACACCTAAAATTGGAAAAATTAATACTGATCTGTTCTTTTCTCTTTCTCAAACTGGCCTCATCAACCAACTCAATATTTTGAACTTCAGTGTAAAAAAAGTAACACTCAATCTCAAATACAATGTAAGAAAAGAACAGAAGGAAGGGACTTTGTTACTAAGCAACACACACAAAATGCTGGAGGAACTCAGCAGGTCAGGCAGCATCTATGGAAATAATTAAACAGTCGATGTTTCAGGCTAAGACCCTTCATCAGGACTGGAAAGGAAGGGGGAAGGAGGACAAGCTAGAAGGTGATGGGTGAAGCCACGTGGGTGGGAAAGGTCAAGGGCTGGAGAAGAAGAAATCTGAAAGGAGAGGTTCAAAGTTCAAAGTAAATTTATTATCGAAGTACATATATGTAATCAAATACAACCATGAAATTCATTTTTTTTGCAGGCATACTCAACAAATCCATAATAGAATAATAACCATAACACCTTGGTCTTGATGACTTTGACTAAGTGTTTGTTATTATGACACCACTCAACCAGATTTTCAATATCTCTCCTATATGCTGATTGATTACCTTCTTTGATTTGGCCTTAGACAGTGCTATCATCAGCAAACTTAAATATGGCATTGGAGCTGTGCTCAGCCACACAGTCATAAGTGTAGAGCGAGTAGAGCAGGGGCTAAGCTTGCAGCTTAGTGGTGGTGGAGATTGTGGAGGAGATATTGTTGCCAATCTGAACAGACTGGGGTCTGCAAGTGAGGAAATCGGGATCCAATTGCACAAGGACGCATTGATGCCACGGTCTCAGAGTTTATTGATTAGTTTTGATGGGATGATAGTATCGAATGCTGAGCTGTAGTCAATAACGAGCATCCTGATATGTGCATCTTTGCTGTCCAGATTTCAGAGTGAGGAACATCTGATGTGGACCTGTTGCTCCGGTTGGCGAATTGGAGTGGATCCAAGTCACTTCTCAGACAGGACCTGATATGTTTCATCACCAGCCTCTCAAAACGCTTCATCACTGTGGATGTAAGTGCCTCTGGATGACAGTCATTGAGGCAGGTTACCACTTTCTTCTGAGACACCGGTATAAGTGAAGCCTGAATAAAGCAGGTGGATACCTCAGACTGTCCAAGCGAGAGGTTAAAGATCTCAGTGATCACTCCAGCCAGTTGATCAGCTCAGCTCTTTAGCACTTGGCCAGGTACCCCATCTAGAATTTGAATCTTGCAATTACCCTTGCGAGGAATTTGGAAATTACAATTACCCTTGTGACGAATTTAAGATCACAGATAAGCTATGGTAACAAGGACAACTAACAAATATAAAAGCCTTCCTAAGAGGCAGATAACATTAATCTGAGATGGAGTATCCCTGTACAAGTCAAGTCAAGTCACTTTTTATTGTTGTTTCGACCATAACTGCTGGTACAGTACACAGTAAACACGAGACAATGTTTTTCAGGATCATGGTGCTACATGAAACAGTACAAAAACTACACTGAACTATGTAAAAACAACACAAAAACTACACTAGACTACAGACCTACCCAGGACTGCATAAAGTGCACAAAACAATGCAGACATTACAATAAATAATAAACAAGACAATAGGCACAGTAGAGGGCAGTAAGAGGGTGTCAGTCCAGACTCTGGGTATTGAGGAGTCTGATAGCTTGGGGGAAGAAACTGTTACATAGTCTGGTTGTGAGAGCCCAAATGCTTTGGTGCCTTTTCCCAGATGGCAGGAGGGAGAAGAGTTTGTACGAGGGGTGCATGGGGTCCTTCATAATGCTGTTTGTTTTGTGGATGCAGCATGTGGTGTAAATGTCTGTAATGGTGGGAAGAGAGACCCCGATGATCTTCTCAGCTGACCTCACTATCTGCTGCACGGTCTTGCGATCCGAGATGGTGCAATTTCCTCTACCGAGGAGCTGTTGATGTTCAGCGGGGAGTGGTCGCTCTGTGCCCTCCTAAAGTCAACAACCATCTCTTTTGTTTTGTTCTCATTAAGAGGCAGGTTGTTGGCTCTGCACCAGTCCATTAGCCGCTGCACCTCCTCTCTGTAAGCTGACTCGTCGTTCTTGCTGATGAGACCCACCATGGTTGTGTCATCGGCGAACTTGATGATATGGTTTGAGCTGTGTGTTGCAGCACAGTTGTGGGTCAGCAGAGTGAACAGCAGTGGACTGAGCACACAGCCCTGGGGGGCCCCCGTGCTCAGTGTGATGGTGTTGGAGATGCTGCTCCCGATCCGGACTGACTGAGGTCTCCCAGTCAGGAAGTCTAGGATCCAGTTGCAGAGGGAGGTGTTCAAGCCCAGTAGGCTCAGCTTTCCAATCAGTTTCTGAGGAATGATTGTGTTGAATGCTGAACTGAAGCCTATGAACAGCATTCGAACGTACGTATCTTTTTTGTCCAGGTGGGTTAGGGCCAGGTGGAGGGTGATGGCAATGGTGTCATCTGTTGAGCGGTTGGGACAGTACGCAAACTGCAGGAGGTCCAGAGAGGGGGTCAGCAGGGTCTTGATATGCCTCATGACGAGCCTCTCAAAACACTTCATGATGATGGATGTGAGTGCAATGGGACGGTAGTCATTTAGGCAGGACACTGAAGGCTTCTTTGGCACGGGGACGATGGTGGCGGCCTTGAAGCACGTTGGGATGACGGCGCTGCTCAGGGAGATGTTGAAGATGTCAGTGAGAACATCTGCTAGGTGGTCTGCACATCCTCTGAGCACTCTACCAGGGATGTTGTCTGGTCCAGAAGCCTTCCATGGGTTGACCCTGCACAGGGTTCTTCTCACATCGGCCACGGAGAGTCACAGCACCTGGTCATTCGCAGGAGGGGTGGACCTCCTCGCCGCCACGTCATTTTCCACCTCAAAACGAGCGTAGAAGTTGTTCAGCGCATCTGAGAGGGAGGCATCACCCGCACAGTCAGGTGATGTTGTCCTGTAGTTGGTGATGTCCCGGATGTCCTTCCACAAGCGCCGTGTGTCGCCGCTGTCCTGGAAGTGGCTGTGGATTCACTGGGCGTGTGCACGCTTTGCCCCTCTGATGGCCCGGGACAGTTTGGCCCTCGCTGTTGTTAGGGCTGCCTTGTCGCCTGCTCTGAAGGCGGAGTCACGGGTCCTCAGCAGCGCACGCACCTCTGCGGTCAGCCATGGCTTCTGGTTTTTCCATGATCTGCAAGCCCCTGGATCCTTACGGCAGTATTGTCATTCTTGAGAACGTGTACTCTGAGAGCACCATGCTGGCAGAGCAGTTAGAACCGTGCTATTACAGCTGGGGGTGTTCCAGAGTTTGGAGTTCAGTTCCAGCTTTGTTCCATAAGGGGTCTCCGTATGGCCTCCCTGTGGAATGTGTGGGTTTTCTCCGGTGCTCCAGTTTCCTCCTACAGTCCAAAGACATACTGGGCATGCTAATTGGTCATTGTAAATTGCCCTGTGTTTAGGTTAGCGTTAATCATGGTACTGGGGTTGCTGGGATGGCATGGCTCAAAGGGCCGAAGGGCTCTACCCTTAAATAAATAAAATCTGCTCTTAGAGTGGAAGTGCCAAGCCAGTGTACATCAATCGTCAAGCAATGGTGGTGTTGTCGTCAAGGCAGTATTATTGGGTGAGGAAACATCCAATATCAGTGAAGAATTACTAGGTTTGGGAAAATCTATCCTCAGAATTCTGAGAAAAGTCTAGTCTCAGAATTCTCAGTGTCCTCAGACTTTCTCAGAATGTCTGCAAGTTTGAGAGTCTCTGGGGCCAAGAACTGTAGGCCTGGACATAGCTTGTCCTGTGGCTGGGAGGCCTTTGTGTGTGAACGGGCGGGGAGGGGGAAGGGGCTTGCTTTGCTCTTGTTCTGTTTTGTTCCGTGTTCTTCTTTGTGTTGTTCAGATCTGTGTGTGGTGCTGTTCTGCTGAGCATTGTGGGCATATGCTATGTTGCAGACTGATCCTAGTATACCCTTGAGGTGTGTTGGTCATCCATTTATTGATTGGTTGATTGATTGAGGTGCAGTGCAGAATAGGCCCTCTGAACCACACTACCCTGCAATCGCCCAATTTAATCCTAGCCTAATCACAGGACAATTTACAATGACCAATTAACCTACGAATTGGTACATCTTTGGTCTGTGGGAGGAACCTGGAGCACCCGGAGGAAACCAACGTGTTCACGGGGAGAACATACGAACTCCTTACAGACAGCAGTGGGTATTGTACCTGGGTCACTGGTACTGTAAAGTGTTGTGCTAGCCACTACACTACAGTGTTAAGGCAAACAACATATTTCATTGTATGTTTTGACAAATCCGAATCTGAGTACTGCCTTGGAACTAGAATCAGAGTTATGGGAAGATACAGGACATAAACAGCCCTACTCAACCCACAATCTCCACCTCAACACCAAGCAACGATGTAGACTAAACTCATCCTAATCTGTTTAACTGTCCCTCACACTCCCATCAAATTCCACCATTTCTCTGCCACCCATCTGCACACTTGGGACAATTTGCTTCCCATCCGCACATCTTTCCATGAAGGAAGAAGCGCGCGCGCCCACACACACACACACACACACACACACACACACACACACACACACACACACACACACACACACACACTCACACACACACACACACACACACACACACACACACACACACACACACACACACACACACACACACACACACACACACACACACACACACACACACCTGGATCGAACCTGTTTCACTGAAACTGTGAGGTAGCAGCTGCAGCCCTAGTTTGCACGTTTAAAGTTCTGAGATCTAACTTTAATTTAGAGCTACGCTACAAACAGTCCTTTCCTGCCCATCAAGCTCACACTGCCCAATAAACATCACGTGACCGATTACCGCTCGAACCCCTACGTCATTGGGACGTGGGAGCAAACCAGAACATTCAAACTCCCTACAGACAGCGGTGGGAATTGACTCCGGATCTCTGGCGCTGTGAAGTGTTACACTGAGCGCTGAGCCACCGCACCACTCCTTGCTTACTGGTGTGGAAGGAATAAACAAGGAAAACATGGCAGTGTTTAATTACCCCAGGAGTATCTAAGTGTCAGAACTTCTTGTCTTGGCCCAGCCCTTGGTTGATATGTACATTTCAATTTGACCACTGCTCACCCAAGGAATAATGAGCCCTGAGCCTCACTCAAGATCAAATCTTCTAGTGCTTTGAGCTCTATAGATGTTCCCCAGTGCTTCACCACCCACAAGTCACCTTCTCCACCTTGTTTAATCACCTGATATAACACTGTGCTTCCAACTCTGGTGTTATACTGCCACTGAAATAAAATAAAATAAAAACACAGATAAAATAACTAACAGTTCTCATCCAACCATCATTCTGAGATCTTTATAAAGACAGACCCTACAATGCTGGAAAGGGAAGGAACATATGCAAGGAAGCTTCCTGTTAGATTCCCAATCCTGCCAAAGCCACCGGGAACATTCCTTCTCTTCCATCTCTTCCTGCAGGGAAGTTGGTTTTTGACTCTTGACTTTATTTTGGTGGGGGCACGGTCAGGAAAGCCAGACAGCTTACAAAGTTCCTGCCTGTTAAATGTCAGCTAAAACAGAAGGGAGCCTTGACTGGTGGCCTACACAGCAAGATCGTTCGCAAGCACCCAAGGGAACAGATGGGTATTCTGGTTAATGATGGAACTGAATGACAGCAATTCCCATGGTGCACCATTCTCTCCATGTGCCCAGGCCCCTGAGAAAGGCATGCCTTCAAGAAATTAGAGTGCCACCTGACAAGCCAAAGTTGACCCAATTTAGGCAACCATCCAGAGGAGGAGGTGGCAACATGCCAGTTATTGCTAACAGAAAGTACTTTTGCAAAGAAACAATGAGGGAACTGTACTTTCTCCTCGGGGCTTTCCTTGCATTATCGACCATCACTTTCACTCCAGCCTTCCTCTGAGTTGCCTTCAGATCCCACTTATGTTTTGTCACAGCTTGACAGGTAAGTACCCACCTCATTCAGTTCCAGATTCATTTATTTATCACATGTACATCAAAACTTTATAATGGCATTAAATGGCTTCTGGTTGTCTCATAAATTATGGTCAAATGGGAACTCGGCCCAAATATCACTAGAATTTTAAACTGACGCAGTGATCACAAATAAAGCAAAAATGTCAAGTTTTCCTTTCCTCTTCGAAGTTCCAATTGGGTGTAAAATCTAATGAATATGGTCTTTGATTTTAATATTTGGTGATGATGAACTGTCAGCACTGAAACAAATGCTATATTGCACAGCAAACTATGTTAATGCAAAGTATTCAATATGAATGTCAAGTTGGAGACATGGTGACTTTTGATGCCGGATTGCTTATTGACCTTTTAAATATCAGAGACAGCAGGAGTATTACATTGGGAATTTCCAAGCAGAATTATTTTTCTTTGACATTTTAAGCTAACCCTCAGTTTAACATTCTCATGCAACGAGAAGAAATAAACACTGCGACTTTATTTACAAATGGGAATTTCAAATTAAATACTCTGGAAACAAAACCCTGGGTAAATTAGGTAAGGCAGACCAATCTTTAATGTGAAACTTACTAAATAAGTATGAGAACTGCAATGATCATGTGCAAGTTTTTAAAGAATATTTGCAGAACATTCTATCATTTTGTAAATATTGTAAGCCAAACTGAACTGTGTCCCAAATTATCATCCTGTCCCAGACTGGGTAGAATTTCAGACACTCTGAACCTCAATTTAAATTTATTTAGGAGTCAGTCTGAGTGTTTGCTGATACAGATTATAGTGTTGATAATCCTGTGTTTGCAAGCAGGAGGATGTGTTCTGTGTGGCTGGGTACCCTGAAATTAGAATCAACACACAAGGATAGAATATGTGCTATCCAGTGGAAGATATGTCATCCTGAACGTCTAGTGCTTGCTCTGTGGTGATTTAGGTTGCATGACAGAAATATTGAGAAATTCACAGTAATAATTAAATAAAGTTTGTGTAACTTCCATAAGAGCTTGTAAAATAGGTCTGCTTATTGTCTGTTAAACTCAATTATCAACACATAAAGATAATGAACACTTGTCCATCAAGTTCAAGTTGTCACTTTAATTCACCATCTCACTCCCACTTCCATCTATCTCTCTGCACTGTTCACTGTCTGAAGCCCGATGTAAACTCAAGGAACAACACCTCATCATCCTGTAGCCTTTGAGTCTCGAAATTGACTCAACTGTTTCAGGTGAATCCTAAACTATCTCTTATCTACGTTATTTCAGGATTAGCATTTGGATAGGATGTGTTTGGAGGGATATGGGCCAAATACAGGGAAATGGGACTAACTTAGAGGGCTACACATGCACAAAATGCCGGAGGAACTCAGTAGGTCAGCAGCATCTATGGAAAAGAGTAAATAGTCGACGTTTCAGGCCAAGCCCTTTCTTCTGAACTGGGAGGGAATAGAGGAGATGCCCAAATTAAAGCATGGGGGGAGGGGAAAGAGGCTAGCTGGAAGGTGAAAGGTGAGTCCTGAAGTCAAAATTTCTGCCCCCTTCCTCTATTTGCCACTCTAATTCTTCTCACTTGCCTATTACTTACCCCTGGGTCCCCTCCTCTTTCCCTTTCTCCTATGGTCCACTCTCCTCTCCTATCAGATTCTTTCTTCTCCAGCCCTTGACCTTTCCCACCCACCTGGCTTCATCTTTCACCTTCCAGCCAACCTCTTCCCCAACCTCTCCCCCCAAGGAACTGTCTGAGGTGTTGGCTATTTCTCATACTGTCATAGTTGATTTCAGATTTCAGCAATCGCACTGGCTGAATTTCACATCTTTATATATCTCTTTGCCTTTCTGTATTTCTCTCTTACCTTCCCAAATTAATCTATTAAACAAGTGGTTTGATAAACACAGAGATCAGCCCTCAGCTTACCTATGAGATATTCCCTTTGTCCTATCAATTCCCCTTCCACCTTCTCTGCAGCTTAAAACTTATTTGTTTCTCATTCACAGTTAACAATAAAAAATCCTTAACTCAAAATATTAACTTTGATTCTCTTTCCACAGAAGCTGACTGACCTTGTGTGTATTCGGCATTTTCTGACTGACTGCCTAAATGCTGGTGTCGGTGTGCGTAAACTCAGTGGCCACTTTATTAGGTACACATGGACACCTGCTCGTTAATGCAAATAATTAATTAGCCAATCATTTGGCAACAATTCAATACATAAAAACATGCAGACATGGTCAAGAGGATATGTGTTGTTCTGAGCAAACACCAGAATGGGGAGGAAATGAGATTTAAGCAACTTTTACCATGGAATGATTGTTGGAGCCAAACAGGGTGGTTTGAGTATTTCAGAAACTGCTGATCTCCTGCGGTTTTCACACGCAGGTCTCTAGAGTTTATAATGAATGGTGTGGAAAAAATACAGGAAAAAACCCATCGAGCGAGAATTTTGTGGGCAAAAATGCCTTGTTAGTGAGAGAGGTCAGAGAAGAATGGCCAGACTAATTCAAACGGACAGGAGGGTGACAGTGACTCAAATAATCACACATTACGACAGTGGTGTGCAGAGGATATCTCTGAATGCACAACACATTGAACCTTGAAGTGGATGGGCTACAGCAGCAGAAAACCACGGACGTACACTCAATGGCCACTTTATTAGGTACCAGAAGTAGTAGCTACTGAGTGAATGTGTGTGGGTAACACCCAGAGCTTTGGGTTCAGACAGCCGAAGATACTGGAGCAGGAAAAAGACAAGACCCAGTCTTGGAAGAGCACAAAATTCTCAGAGGGTTGTGGAGGGTTTACAAATTTGGGAAAGACAAGGCCATGGAAAGATTTAAAAGCGAAGATGAGAATTTTTAAACCAAAGCTAACCAGGCCTGGATCCAAAGAACGTTAAAAAGCACAGACACATCAGAAAACATAACCTAGCCTCATTTAGGATGTGGCAGGTGAATCTTGGATAAGGTCAAGTTTATGCTGTGCAGCAAATCAAGTACTATATAAAGGTAAGGGCTCAAAATATGACTTTAAAGACTGAGTTTGTTATTGGTCTATTTTTTACATCAGCTTTGACACAACCATCTCTTGAAAACTATACTTTCCCTGGAATATCTCCTAAACAACATTGTATGATACTTGCTACCTGAGCAAGAAATGTGTGTTGCAGTCTCTTTTGTAGACTATGCTATTGAAATAAATCCTGAAGAAGGGTCTTGGCCCGAAAAGTTGACTGTTTATTCATTTTCATAGTTGCTGCCTGACCCGCTGAGTTCCTCCATTACTTTGTGTGTGTGTTGCTTTGGAATAAGTCCAGTAGCTTGGTTTCAATCAAATTAATGAAGGGGTTGATTCTTAAACTATATAGATCAATAAAATAATTATTTTCTAATTGCATCTTTTATGACATATTCTTTAAAAAAATATAGTGGAATATCACAGGAGAGAATAATCTAATCAAAACAGCAATTCTGTTACTCTGGTTATTATGAGATAAAGCTAATTTTACCTCATTTCAGACTGCTTCCTCATACCTGTTCATGCAGATATAAATTTCAGGAATTTCTATAAATTGTGCTGTGATCATCTGCTGTGGATTGTGGGATGACTGCTGTCTGTGGTGGTGAACATAAGCTCAAATGATGGTGCTGTAATTTATGCCTGCTGTGACCTTTGCTTCCTGGTATGAGAAACAAGGTCTCTCGAGCAAATGCTACTGCATACACAACTCAATGGTTTTTACACATAAGTTAATTTTTTTTGAATTGCATATTAGTATAGCAATATTTCCCCAGTTTAATTAGTTGTGTGAATACGTGTTATTAGGCAACTTTACCTCATAATATGTCTTCTTTTCATTTCTCAGAGCAAATGTGAATTTTCCGAGATTCTTCTAGGTTGCACTGTCATCATCTGCTGTGGATTGTGGGATGACTGCTGTCTGTGCTGGTGAACAGAAGCTCGGATGACAGTCCCATAATTTATGCCTTGTGTGACCTTTGCTTTCTGGTATGAGAAACAAGGTCTCTCAAGAAAATGCTATTGCACGCATATCTCAATATTTTTTACCCATATGTTGTTGGTTTACATTTCCTTGCCTCTGAACCGCACAGAATTTCAATAACGTACAAACTAGTTTTAAAAAGCTGAAAATGAACAATATTGAGCGTATGAGCAATGTTTCTACATCAGTGAATTCTGAACAAAGTGCAGATTACGTTATAAAAGGGAAAATCTGTTTCTAAGCTTTAATTTATCCTCTTGTAAGATGCACAAGAGACCTGCTAAACAAACTCCCTGAAAGCTCCTCCTGGACAATATATCAGCACCATTACTAAATGTAAACAAGCTGTTGCTAAGTCTTTCTCTAATTTACAACACTGAATTGCATGAGCTAGCTGATACCTCGCAATTCCACATCTAGAGACTGTAAAAACTCCCTGACATAAAAATGAAATGCATCTGTTACCCGTGTAGTTAGCAGCTTGAATCGTATTGCTAATCTGCTCATACCCTACTAATATTGGTATGCATAACATTACCGAATTTATTAAATTTGCAACAGAAAAGAGGGCTACTTGGCATAACTTCATTCCTGTTTTCCTTATTGACCTTTCAGGATGTAGAAGTCACCGGCAAAGGCCAGTCATTTACTACCACCTTTAACTGCCCTTGAGAAGGTGATGGTTCACCCCACACGCCATTCTCACTAAGGAAGTCCAGGAATTAGACCCAGAGCTAATGAGGAGCCAGTCTCCAGGTCAGGATGGTGCATGATGAAGAGAAGAAGTCCTACAGGTGGTGCTGTTCCTAAATGCTTGCTGTCCTTGGCCTCCTTGGTGGAGGGGGTTTGGAAGGTGTTTGCATTCTGCAGCTGGCACGCTACAGGTATTTGCAGTGGTAGTGGATATAATGAATACCCTGGGTAAGGGATAAGCAGTTAATCAGTGGCTGCTGCTTTCTAGAGGTAATTAAACTTGATGGGTGTTTTCAGAGTTGTTAATCATTTAGGCAAATCCAGTCTATTTTATCCTTCTTCTGCTTTGTGTCTTGTAGATGGTGGAAAGATTTTGGGATGTCAGGGGATGGCTGACAGTGCAGGACACCCAGCCTCTGACATGCTCTTATAGCTAGAGTACTTACATAGCTCAATCTTCTGAGTTTCCAGTTAATAGTGACCTCCAGGATGCTGACTGTGGGGACTCCAGCAATGCTAAAGCCAATGATTCTCAAGGACAGATAATCATTGTGTGGTAGTTTTTTTTTGTGAAATTGATTTAATTCCATTTGATGGCCTTGTGGCAAAGTTTGCAGATGATACACAAATAGGTGGAGGGGTAGGGAGTGCTGAGGAAAAAATGCAATTGCAGCAGGACCTAAACAAACTGGAAGAATAGGCAAAAAAATGGCCGATGAATGCAGTGTTGGGGAATATACAATAATGCATTTTGGTAAAAGGAACAATAGTGCAGACTATTATCTAAATGGAGAGAAGGTTCAAACATCAGAGGTGCAGAGGGACTTAGGAGTCCTTGTGCAAGACTCCCAAGAGGTTAATTCACATATTGAGCCTGTGGTAAAAAAGCCAAATGCAATGTTGGCATTTATTTCAAGGAATATAGAATACAAAAGCAAGGAGATAATGCTGAGGCTTTATAGGACATTAGTCAGGCCACACTTGGAGTATTGTCAACAGTTTTGAGCCCCACATCTCAGAAAGGTTGCATTGTCATTGGAGAGAGTCCAGAGGAGTTTCATGAGGATGATTCCTGGAATGAAGGGGTTAACATATGAAGAGTATTTATCAGCTTTGGGCCTGAATTCACTGGAATTTAGAAGAATATGTAGGAATCTCATTGAAACCTGCCAAATGTTGAAGCGACTAGATAGGGTGGATGTGGAGAGGATGTTTCCTATATCCAGAACTCAAGGGCACAGTCTCAAAATTGAGGGACGACCTTTTAGAACAGAGTTGAGGAGGAATCATTTTAGCCAGAGAGTAGTGAATCTGTGGAATACTCAGCCACAAACTGCGGTGGAGGCCAAGTCCATGGGTATATTTAAGTGGAAGTTGATAGTTTTCTGATCAGTCAGAGCTTCAAAGGATATGGCAAGAAGGCAGGCGCATGGGGTTAAATGGGATCTGGGATCAGCCATGATGGTGTGGTGGAGTGGACTTGATAGGCTGAATGGCCTAATTCTGCTTGTGCTGCCTTTATGGCAGTTATTTAGTTTATAATATTTTCGCTTAGTAATTCGTGTGTTAGCATTTTTTAGTTAAAGTTAGGATTGTTTAAGTAAATTCGTTGTCTGTAATATATCGCGGCATACGATGACGTCACATCCGGTTTTGCCGCGTCTTGTGGGAAAATACCGGTTTGAGAAAGACGGAACGGAGGGGGCTCACACACACGTGAGACCAGCGCAAAAGTTGTCTCTCTACGCATTAGAAACATAGTGAAAGCAACACTGTAAGTCACGAGATAATCGATATGTTGAATTAAAATGTTAACGCCGATGCTGTTAAAAGTAACCACGGTTGATAAGGTTTATGTTTTCGTTAGTTAAAGAGTTGTGGATAGTTGTGTTGAAGTGTATTTAAAGCAGTCAATGGCGTAGATAGATTCTGACTGTATGCTGCACTTTAATGTAATGTAGTTGTTGTAGTTTTACTTTTACAAGTATTTACAATGTAAATGTGATATCAAGAAGGGAACAAATACTGTATCAATCTTGTATTGTTTTATCAACAGTTTTCACCATACGTTAATGTGAAGAGTGAACAGTAAATGGTTAATCTTACTGCGACCTTGTTTTCATTGACTACGGTTTACCTCGATGTTTAGTTCAGCGTTCTGTTACACCCGAGCGAGAACACTACAGTGAAAAAGCGGCATTATCAGGTGTTTCAAGTGCAGCAATGACAACTCGGTCCAGCATCAAGTCGTTGCCATCCAGCGACAGGGGCAGTAGGACATCATCGCAGGCCGCCCAGGCAAGAGCTAAAGCAGAAGCCGCCCAGGTGCGAGTGCGCTACGCCAAGCGAGAAGCAGAATTGAAGATGGAAGCAGCTGCCAGAGAAGCCGAAATCCAGTTGGAAAGAGCAAGGATAGCGGCAGAGTTAGAAGTGCTGACACTAGAACGAGAAGAAGAGGCTGCCAGGGTGGAAGCAGATTACATAGAAGATGCTGAAGGAATGCATGATCTGGTTGACGTAAAATCTACTTCAGAAAAGATCAGATTGAAACGCACAAGCGACTATGTCCAACCTCAAATAGACTGGAAGACTCGTTCTTCCTCGCCATACTTATTTGATAACATCCCATGTCATGAGGAGCCTCAGAGAGGCCCAATTGCATCACATCCATCCGAGGAAGACAATTTACCCTCGCAACTCCGCGATGAATCCAGGAATGAAAGGGCTCATGACAAGTACTTCTCGACACCAAACTTACCAGATTTGGGGAGAAGAGAGGCAAGGGTCGAATTCAGGACAGCAAATTCCACAACAAATGTACGCCCTCAGCCATATAAGCGTCAACATATTTCCCCAGCCCGCATGCCACTTGCAGTTGAACCCACGGTACAGTATTTAGCACGACGGGATCTTGTTACTTCGGGACTATACCAGTTTGACGATAAACCTGAAAATTACCGTGCATGGTATTCCACATTCACCAACGCTATCGACGGAGTCCAGCTCAGAGCAACCCAAGAGTTGGATCTTATGGCGAAATGGCTGGGAAAAGAATCATTCGAACAGGTGAGACGCATACGTTCAGTGTACATCAACGACCCCGGGCTAGCCTTAAGCAAAGCATGGGAGAGACTTCGGGAAGGCTATGGGGCCCCCAAAATTATTGAAGCGGCGCTATATCGACGTCTGGAAAATTTTCCTAAGGTGTCAGCCAAGGACCACACTAAGTTAAGAGAACTCGGAGATTTACTCATGGAGATTCAAGGCGCCAAAGAAGATGGCTACTCAGCTGGTCTAGTATACCTAGATACTCCAACCTGGATTAGACAACTCGTGGACAAACTTCCATTTGGGCTGCAGGACAGGTGGTTGTCTGTTGCCTCAGAGTACAAGGAAGAATACAGTGGTTGATTTCCTCCCTTTAAGTATTTTACTAGGTTTGTGTGCAAGGAGGCGAAGAAGCGAAATGACCCTAGCCTCATGGGTCCAGGAAATAGTACAATTTACACCAAGCCAGATAAATCCTCTTCGAATAATTTCAACATTAATAAACCAGTCTCAGTGCTTAAGACTGAAGCCTTTACAACTAACAACGACCCTAGCAAGAATTGTCCATTGCACAACAAACCCCACTCCCTCAAAAGATGCAGAACGTTTAGGGAAAAACCCCTTGAAGAGAGGATGGCCCTTCTCAAGGAGAAAAGAATATGTTTTAAATGCTGTTCCTCGACCTCTCACTGTGCTAGAGAGTGTACGATCGCCGTGAAGTGCCCAGAATGTAATAGCACTAATCACAATGGGGCCATGCATCCCGGCCCGTTACCGCGAACCGACAACGCTCCTTCACCCCCACAACAGGACGGCAGGGAGGGAGAAGCTCACTCCAGGACAACTGTTGTCAGCTCGAGCTGTACAGAAGTTTGCGGTCAAGCTCAGTCAAGCTGTTCTTGTTCAAAGATCTGTCTCACTAAGGTGTACCCTAAGGGAGCCAAAGACAAGGCCATCAAAGCCTATGTAATTCTGGACGATCAGAGCAATCGCTCGCTAGTCAGTCCAGAGTTCTTTAACTTGTTCCACATTGAGAGTAATCAGTTCCCATACTACCTTAGAACTTGCTCAGGCAACATGGAAACTTATGGAAGGAAGGCAGAAGGCTTCCAGATCGAGTCCCTGGATGGTAAAGTCGTCATCTGTCTCCCTCCACTCTTAGAGTGCAATGAAATCTTGAATAACCGCTCTGAGATCCCGACGCCAAGTGCG
Source organism: Hemitrygon akajei (assembly GCF_048418815.1). Taxonomy (NCBI): domain Eukaryota; kingdom Metazoa; phylum Chordata; class Chondrichthyes; order Myliobatiformes; family Dasyatidae; genus Hemitrygon; species Hemitrygon akajei. The sequence goes on from NC_133143.1 coordinate 24,741,707, forward strand.
GTGCTACACCAGCCACATCTCCACCACATCACCAAACACATCCCAGAACTGGATCCAAAAGCAGAAATACTCCTGCTATTAGGGAGAGATATTCTCCGGGTACACAAGGTTAGGCAGCAGGTCAATGGACCACACGATGCCCCCTTTGCACAACGCCTGGACCTGGGCTGGGTGGTGATAGGAGAGGTGTGTCCTGGCAATGTACACAAACTGACAGTTAACACACTCAAGACCAATGTGCTAGAGAGTGGCCGCCATTCGATTCTTCAACCCTGCACAAGTTTCATGTGTATCAAGGAAGCACGACAAGGCTTTAACAAGCGTAAAGTAACTGACGAGACGCTGGGTCGGTCAGTCTTCGCTCAAACGGAGCATGATAATAAACTTGCTCCATCAGCTCAAGACGCCATTTTCTTAAACATAATGGACACCGAGGTCTTCAGAGATGAAGCAAATAATGGGTTCGCCCCACTACCTTTCAGAGAACCACGCCAGTGCTTGCCAAACAACAAAGAGCAGGCAGTCAAGCGGTTCACGCCCTTGCAAAAAACCCTGAAAAGGAAACCTGAGATGCAGCAACGCACCCGATCGACCCACGAGGTACTGTGCACACTAATGGCAGAGGTCACAGCCATTATAAATGCACGACCACTCCTACCCGTGTCTTCTGACCCGGAAAACCCCTTCATACTCTCACCATCAATGCTCCTTACGCAGAAGGCAGGAGCTCCCCCTCCACCAGGGGACTTCTCTGATAAGGATTTGTACACAAAGCAATGGAGACAGGTCCAGGCTCTGGCAAATCGGTTCTGGTCTCGTTGGAGACAGGAATATCTACCTTTGTTGCAACACAGACAAAAGTGGACAGAACCCAGCAGGAATCTTCAAGTTGGAGATTTAGTCCTGCTCAGGGACAAGCAAATCGCCCGCAACTGCTGGCCAATGGCCAGAATCACTGCCACATTCCCTAGTCGGGATGGACATGTCAGGAAGGTCGAGTTGAAAACTACCGACCAAAGCGATGTGAAAATTTACCGAAGGCCAGTTACAGAAGTCATTCTACTTCTACCTAAGGACTGATTTAGAGACTGAAGTTTTGTATTATGTTCATTGTGACCATACGAAGGTCAAGCGGGGAGTGTGCTGCCTTTATGGCAGTTATTTAGTTTATAATATTTTTGCTTAGTAATTCGTGTGTTAGCATTTTTTAGTTAAAGTTAGGATTGTTTAAGTAAATTCGTTGTCTGTAATATATCGCGGCATGCGATGACGTCACATCCGGTTTTGCCGCGTCTTGTGGGAAAATACTGGTTTGAGAAAGACGGAACGGAGGGGGCTCACACACACGTGAGACCAGCGCAAAAGTTGTCTCTCTACGCATTAGAAACATAGTGAAAGCAACGCTGCAAGTCATGAGATAATCGATATGTTGAATTAAAATGTTAACGCCGATGTCGTTAAAAGTAACCACGGTTGATAATGTTTATGTTTTCGTTAGTTAAAGAGTCAGGATAGTTTGTGTTGAAGTGTATTTAAAGCAGTCAATGGCGTAGATAGATTCTGACTGTATGCTGCATTTTAATGTAATGTAGTTGTTGTAGTTTTACTTTTACAAGTATTTAAAATGTAAATGTGATATCAAGAAGGGAACAAATACTGTATCAATCTTGTATTGTTTTATCAACAGTTTTCACCATACGTTAATGTGAAGAGTGAACAGTAAATGGTTAATCTTACTGCGACCTTGTTTTCATTGACTACGGTTTACCTCGATGTTTAGTTCAGCGTTCTGTTACACCCGAGCGAGAACATTACACTGCTTCTATGTCTTATAGTCTCAACTGCCCTGCTTTCAAAGCATATCTGAATGTTTTGCTGTTCTTGCTGTGGCAAGGTATGGATTGCTTCAGTTACTAAGGAATTGAGTGTGGTGCCACCTTTGAGCTTATGATGAGAGGAAGATCATTGTTAAAGCAGTTGAAAATGGCCAGGTCTGCATACTGAAAAGAGGAACTCTTACAGTGAAATCCTGCTGCTAGGACAACGAACCTTCAACAATCACAACCGATTTTCTTTGTGCAATAATCCCTCTGCATGTCTTATCGAGTTTTAGTCGATAAGACATACCGAGGAAACCTTAACATTATTGGATGGATGTAACTTGGAAAGAACCACAGCTATTTCTGCAGTGCAGCTCATCAATGCCATGTCTGAGATGTTGTCTGGTCCCATTTTTTTGTGTCTATCATTATTTTTTCCTTAATACCCATTGACCAGTCTTGACAAGGCTTTTAAATGCTACACTCAGTCGATGCAGTGCTGGTGTCAAAGGTCATCACATTCACTTCCCTGCTGGAATTCGGATCTTTGATCCACCAAGGTTGTGGTGGGTCTAAGATTGAAAGATCCTGGCAAAACCCAAAATGAGTATTGGTGTGTGAGTGCTGTTGATCACACCTTCTATCAATCTCCTAAAAGTGGAGTGATTGCGTAGTAATTAGCCAGACCAGAGATTTCCTACTTTTAATTGATAAGGCAAACCGTGGGAACTTGCAAAATTTTGGATGGATGCTTGTATTGTAGTTGTCCAAGGGCAGCTTGGCTATAACCACAGCTACAATATGTCTCGGATTTTGTCTGATCCCATTGTCTTTATTATATCTAACGCTCTTGGTCATATGAAGTGAATCAATTTGGCTGAAACACATGCAAAATGCTGGTGGAACGCAGCAGGCCAGGCAGCATCCATAGGAAGAAGTACAGTCGACATTTTGGGCCGAGACCCTTCGTCAGGACTAACTGAAAGAGTCTCAGCCCAAAACATCGACTGTGCTTCTTCCTATAGATGCTGCCTGGCCTGCTGCGTTCCACCAGCATTTTGTGTGCATTGCTTGAATTTCCAGCATTTGCAGATTTCCTCGTGTTTGCAATTTGGCTGAAAACTTGCTTTTGCGGTGGTGGAGATCTCAGGAGGAAATCAAAGTGGAACTTTCACTTTGCATCATGTTTGAATGTGGTTGCAAGCAGATCACCCTCGATCCTCAGCACTCATCTGGTGGGCTCAAGTGAGGATGGAGGTATTTCTGCCTTTACTGCCTCTTCCCATTAGCTGTTTAGTAAAACCACACTGATCCACCACGGTCTGGATTCTTTTCCATCTATTCTGTGGCAAATTGACCCATGAGATAGATTCTGGAACAGACACCTGCAATCAAGCTTGTCACCACACTCTGCTGTCAGACTCTGATTTTGGATGCTACCCCATATTAAACATACACATTCACAAGCTCATTTAAATGGAGATTACAGTGCAGTGAGGAATAAGGTTACAAATGTAATGCTGTACGTTAAAATATTTAATTACTTGCTATAATACCAATCTCTCTGTCCTGACGAAGGGTTTCGGATCGAAACGTCGACAGTGCTTCTCCCTATAGATGCTGCCTGGCCTGCTGTGTTCCACCAGCATTTTGTGTGTGTGTGTTGTTTGAATTTCCAGCATCTGCAGATTTCCTCGTGTTTGCACTGAGAACTAATTGTTGTGCACCTTTAAGCAGTAGTCCAGTAGCATTGCCACATGAAGAAATGTCTGTTCAACCAACTTACTGATACTCTTAGAGTACATGAAGTGTTCTGCTTATCAACATCCGGACAGATGTGCTCATCCCGCCTTAACAGGAATAGAGTTCCTCTGATCCTCACCTACCATCCCACGAGCCTCTGTATCCACCACATCATTCCCTGCAACTTCCGCCAGCCTCAGTGTGACCCTACCACTAAATACATCTTTTACCTCACTCCTCCCCACTCTCTGCTTTCCACAGGGACCACTCCCTCCATAATTCCCTTGTCCATTCGCCCCTCCCCACGAATCTCCCTCCTGGCTTTTATCCCAGCAAGCAACAGAAACGCTACCCCAGCCCAATCACCTTTTCCCTCACCTCCATTCAGTGTCCCAAACAGTCCTTTCAGGTGAGGCAACACTTTACTTGTGGATCTTTTGGGGTTGTCTACTGTATCTGCTGCTCCTAAGGTGGTCTCCTCTGCATTTGATGAGACCCAACGTAGATTGGAGGACTGTTTTGTCAAGAACCTTAGCTCCAACTACAAAAAGTATGATCTTATGTTGGCCAACCATATAAATTCCTATCCTCCTTCCCGTTCTGACGTGTTGGTCCATGTCCTCCTCTTCCGCCGTGTTGAGGCTTTTCTCTGTTGGAGGAACAACACCTCATAATTGATGGCATGAGCTTCAATTTCTCCAGCTTCCAGTATTTTTCCCCTCTCCCTTCCCTTTTCTTTATTTCCCCACTCAGGCCTCTTATCTCTTCTCCTCCCCTGCCTATCACCATCCCTGGTGACCCTTCTCCTTCCCTTTCTCACATGATCCACTCTCCTTTTCGATCAGCCCTCGCCATTTCCACATATCACCTCCTGGCTTCTTACTTCATCCCCCTCCCTCACCCAGCTGTCTCCCCCCATCACCTTCTAGCTTGTCTTCCATTCCTTTCCCACCTCCTTATTCTGGCATCTTCTCCAGTCCTGATGAAGGGTCTCAGCCTGAAAGGTCAACTGTTTATTTATTTTCATAGATGCTGTTGTGTCTGTGCGCAACTGCATATATATTTTTAAAAAGCACGCAAGCGGAAAATGGCTTTAACTGGTATGTTTACGAGAATATGCAGCAAGAGAGAGAAAGCATGCACGAGTGTAAACAACAGCGCATGCCCCGACAACATATCAATACATAGTCATTGCTCTAAAAGAAATAGATCATACATTACACTTCCTCTCCCTTTAGATTAACGCAACATAGAACTATATATGTACAAAACATTCAATTTCCTTTTCGTAAACCGATACTCCAAATAAACGTGCTTTCACGATAACAGTCCATAACTAACTTCACAGTTCTAAAGACTTAGTCTTTTGGGTGGCAGTCTGTTTCGTTTAGGATAGTGCCTCTGGCCCTGTGGAGTGGCATCAGGTTTGCTCTTGAACAGCATTGCAAGTGTTGGATTTGTCGTTGCATGAACAGAGTTCCTATGCACAGATAGGAAGTTGTCCACCTTGTGTTGTAGAGGAATGTCCTCCCTGCCCATCGTTTTAATGGACTTCTTGGAGGTTTGGATAACCAGCTGAACCATTCGTTGCTGGGTGGTGAGGAGCTGACTTGAAATGTCTGATGCCATTTTTCTTTATGAACAGTCAGAATTCTTCTGACATGGTTTGTTGTCACTCAGGATTTGTTCTGGTAAGTTATTTCTGGTGAAGGTAGTCCTCAGGGTGGAGACAGTCTTTGCTGAGGTGGTTGTCTTCATTGGTATAACCTCCGGTCACTTCCAATGAGCATCCAGAGCAATCAGAAACGTGGAGTCCATGAGTGGTGAGCAAAGTCAATCGGCACTCTTTGCCATGGTGAAGACGGCCAGTCCCACAGGTGTAACGCTGCCTGCGGGGGGTGCATTTTGAAGTTTTTATCATTCTGAACAGCTTTTGGACAAGTCTTCAATCTGTTTATCTATTCCCTTCTCAAACACCTGATTTGATTTAAGCAGCTGTGCCAGTCTCTGGTTGGTACTACCATTTGGGCTGCCGTTACCTGTTGATGCCACACTAAGGGCTTTGATCGAGTGCTAGCCTAGTTGGACTTCTATCAACTGTTCACATCCGAAAAGTGCTGGCCTTCCACTTCTCTATACGTAAAGCTCTATCTGTTGTGTTTGGCTTCCATATGTCACATATACTTCCAGTTTGCTTCAGGGTAAACTTGTTCACCTGTGTAGAGATCTTCTCTAATGGTAGCTTTGAAAACAGTCTATTGTAGTCAGCCTTTGAAATTACAGACAAAGCTGACCCTGTACCCAGCTGCATTTTCAGTTTTACACCAGATCCATCCAGATGATTTTGTGATCTGCTTCAGTTATACTGTGCAATGCCAAGCATGGCAGATCACCTTTCAGTAACTTGATGCATTAGCTTAGTTTTGTATTTCAGCTTTTCACTCAGTTGTGCCTTTTCTCTGCCTTGCACACTCTCTCTGCACGATCTTGTCTGTGACACTTTCTGCAGACTTTTCTTTGCATCATGGGAGGATTTGCCACATCGGTAACATCTTTGTTTTTTTGCACCATTCAGGGTCATTTTCTGCATTTCACATTCTATCCTCCCTTTCTGTAGTTCTGCTGCAGTCTCTAATGATATTGCAATGGTCAATGCCTGTTCTAAGGTTAGGTCTCTTTCAGACAGTAGCCTCTTTTGAGTGCTTTGACTGTGCATGCCACAAACGAGCCGGTCCTTAGTGCTTCAGGAAATCCATCTCTAAGGTCACAGTACTGGGGAAGTTTGCACAATTCAGCAATGTATTCAGAAAGCTTTCATCTTTTGTCAGGTTCCTTTTGTAAAATCTAAATCTGTCAGCTATTACCAGAGCTTTAGGGCTCAAATGACTTTGTAAAATTGTAACAATTTCGTAGAATGTCCTGCTTGTTGGCTTTGGAGGGGTTACTAAGTCGTGTAAGAGACTGTACGTTCTTGGGCCCTTTAAGCCAAGAAGTGTTTGTTACTCACGGGTCTTTTGGTGTTCTCGTGCTGTTTAACTCTTGCTGTTTCGTCCCATAACTGTCAGTGCAGTTTGCGATATTTTCTGACATTTAGGTTCGTACTCGTTGTCAATTTGTACTGTCTGTGCACAACTACATATCAATTAAATAAAGGCACGCATGCGGGAGACGGCTTTAACTGGTGTCTTCACATCGCTGTGAGAGAGACAGTGAGTGAGAGAACAATGTGCTTGCATAGTCAACAGCACATACACAGATAACAGATGGGGGGGGGGGGTTCATTGCTCTAAAATAAATAGATCCACTCATTACAGATGCTGCCTGACCTGCTGACTTCCTCCAGCATTTTGCGTGTGTTGTTCCGGATTTCCAGCATTGCAGGATCTCTTGTGTTTAAAATAACGGACAATGCACCACTCCTGTTCAACTCCTGTTTGGGATCTCAGCATGAATATGTTTGCTGAACTGAATTATTGGAATAGACATGAAAATGTAAAGATAATAGATCACTTGCTTTCTCTTCTCGTTACTTTGGCCAGTGCAGAAGGACAAGTCTAGTCTGAATGAACAGGAAAAGATTGGCAATTGTTCTGTTCATGCCTTTAAAACCCTTTACAACCAATTAAATAGGCCTGATGTACAGTCACTTTGATAAAGCAAGGTACACAACAACTGGCTTATGTATAGGAATGTCCTATGAACAAAAATCTGGAAGTGACCACAATTCATGTTTCTTCCCAGTAAGTGATAAATATTGGCTAGGATATTTGGGAGAACTGCCCTACTTTTTTGAGTAGTGACCTTAGCAATGTTATTTTTCTTCAAAGCTATATGAAATTGTTTTCCTAGACTTTGCACTCAAACCTCATGAACTCACAGCATTCCAGCTCAGGGATGAAAGTGCTTTCAACTAGAATGGCTGCTGAAATGTGCAATTGGGTAATTGATCTGCCGATTTAAAACACTGAATGTCAAAATTTACTCACACTGATCTGATGATAATCTCCATCAGCTGATTTTCATGGGAATGTGATTCTTCAAAGTCTTATAAATACCCCGGTGTCCCAGTAATAGCAGTGGAATCTCACAGCTTCCGTAAAGTAATGCACAACTGTTCAAATTTCTAAATAAAGTGACGAACTTTGCATAATCCTGCAGGATATTTAGTACTTTAACCTGTTGAAGAGAAATATTATGTTAGCACCAAACTAAAATAAGCACTGATCTGAACCCCTTTAAAAAAAAATCCAAGTTAAGGCAATCATCTACCCCTCAAATGCTGTACTCAGTAGTCTGTGAACACCAGCTGCTAACTGACTCCTCAGGATCTTTGTGAGATCTGGAGCAACCCGTGATGAACCGGATATGCAACACGTAAGGTAAAATGAAACAAACTCAGAGAATTGAATGTATTCTCAGACTTTCAGAGGCAATCCTAAATAGCGTAGGAAGAAACTGGGTTACCTGTGACATTATGGCTCTCATGAGCCCAGGTCAGGAATGGGATGGAAGACATTCCACTGTACGGGGCCAAGGTGCGGCTTTGCACGGGAACCAATCCTCTGTCACACCTCAAACTGGCCACCAGAGGGAGACAGAGAAGGCCAACCCCTTCCTGCTCACCTGCCTATGAGTTCATTGTTATCACCTGTGCCTTGTTTGTAGCTCTATAAAGGTTCCTTGCTCAGTCCTGAAATCATCTTTTGTCAGTAGGAATTGTAGTTATTGTTTTTTTGGGATTTTAACTTTGCCTGTGCCTTACCTGCTGAGGAGTCCAGTGAAGCCTTGCTGGATTCTTTCCTCTAATTTTGTGTGACTTTTCTCTCAATTTCTCACTGTTCAGTGTCAGGGTTGTTAAAACTGAAGAAGCTATGTAGCCAGCTTTGACATCCACTCCTTCATGTGTTCTCTTCCTTCACCATCCACCCCAAGATGCACTGCAGCATTTGAAAGGCTGCTTCACTTGCCATTGGTAATGGGTTTAATATTGTCACATGTACATTGCATGCCCATCCATACAGATAATTTCAGAGTGGAAGTATAGCAAGGTAATACAAAAGGAAAATCAATGACATAATGCATAATATAGTGCTACAATTGCAGAGAATGTGCAGTGCTGGTTGTCAATAAGGTCCAAGGACCATGACAGGTAGATTGTGAGGTTGAGAGTTCATCTTTAATGTTCAAGAATCTTGCGACAGTGGGATAGAAGTTGTACTTGAGCTGATGGAGCATGTCTTCAAGGTTTTGTATATTCTGCCCAATGGAAGGGGGGTGAAGTGAGCATGTTTGGGCTGGGAGGGGTCTTTAATTATGTTGGCGGTTTTCCTGTGGTGGCAAGTTGTGTATACAGAGTCCACTCCAAGCCTATGACATCTACCACACAAAGGCTAGTACGGTCGTACCATGGAAGCATTAGATATCCGTTTTTTTCTGAAACTAATACTCTATTCTGACATGGAAACATTCCTTATATTAATGGTTGAACTACCTACTTGTCAGGGGAGCAATGTCACTGTATGAGCTGCAACAGATTTGGAAGGTGGGCAACGTCCATCTTCTCAAGAGCCCAAAGGAATAATGAATAAATACTGGTCTTCTCAGTGAATCTCATGTAAATCCAAGCATCATGTCACACCCATGCAACTACGTGCAAAGGAGCTGGTTATGAGGACTTGCATTTATTATGACTGACATATGCAGTGAAATTTCTTGTTTTACGGCAGTGGAACAGTGAGTGCAATGAATAAAAATACTATGTTACAATAAGAAGTCTTGGCATTCAAAACAAAATGTTTTAAATATGTGGTCAGGAAGCATCTGTGCAGGGGAAAAATAATTGTAAGACAGAAAGAAGCAGAGCTGCAGCAGTTTGGGAAGGCAGCCTATAATTATTCTATTATCTACGTTCGTTCTGTGTTGATTGTATCTGCATGCCTGTGAAACAGCTACACACAGGTTTTCATTGCATTTGTATCTCGCTGTACTTGCGCACATGACAATACAGTTGACTAGACTTGAAATTTGCGAAAGGCTATCAATTAAATTAGTTTCTAATCAGAATGTGCTCTATTCTAATCTCACCACTACCCCACTGTGCTCATTGCTCGTCCTTATCCCTTTTGCTTTGCCCATTCTTCCCCCTGGGTTTTCTGAGGCTACACACCAGCTGTGGCAAACTATGACTTTGAAGTTTTGCCAGATTCTTCTCAAAGCCAGTCACTGCCAAGGTGCCTCTAGAGATGTCTGAATCATCAGCCTCTTTCTACAAGAAGGCCCCTGGTTGTTGTTTTGGTCCACCCTCAGCCGAGAAATGGGGAAACCAGTGAGGGTGGCTGTGGTGGCGGAAGGTAGTGAGGGAGACAGATGGATAGGCCTGGAGGGGCTACAATCAAATTTTCACTACTTATTTCTGCAATAAAGTTACACAACATTAGATGTCAGGGGAAGTTAAATTTGAATCTTTCTTAACTCATATTGTCATTAATCCTTATTCTGTTTTAAAGTAGCAGATAACTGATGAAATATTTCCTTCAGGAAATTGAATAGGAATGTTCATTCATTGTACTGATTGAATATAAATGTCAGTAGTTTTGTGCTCCCAATGCAAAGTTACACTAAGGGCATGACTGTTCTCTCAGATGTGAAGAATAGCATCAGGACAGTTATCCCATTAAGCTTGTTCCCCTGTCCTTGGCTGATCAGTAATCCACCGCTGTATGGCTATCATCTCCCGCAGGTCTTGGTACGTTTGGTTAACAAAAGTCTAATTACCTCAGATTCAAAATTAACAAATGACCCACCATCAATAGGGCGGCACGGTAGTGTAGTGGCGGGAAATGTTTTACAGTGCAGGAGACCACTGTCTGTACGTTTTCCTCTGGGTGCTCCAGTTTCCTCCCACAGTCCAACGATGTACAGGTTGGTCACTTTAAAATTGACCCATGATTATGCTAGGTTTAAATTGGAGGTTGCTGGTTGGTGTAGCTCGAAGGGCCTATTCCACACTGCAGCTCAATAAATAAATAAATTGTCATTTGGGAATCCTAATTCCATCTCAGAAATGTAAGAGTTATTCTTGTCTCCAACAAGGCAGCATTCCAGTTTTCAAACATTGCATTCCTTTCTGGTTTTCCCATCCCACAGAAATGGTTCCCTTGATATCTTGAAAAGTTCAATAAGATACAGTCTTGATTTAAATGATCTCAGCCTATCCGATGATTTATCTCATAGGAGCAAGTTTCATTTTGGAATATTTGCATCGTATAAGCTTTAAGACAAAGCATCCTTCTGGGGGTATGATGGCCAGGGTTCTTACCACATCTCGAGGTGCACTCTAATCAGGTTTGACTCATCTTGTGTGATCTCAAACTATGGAGAAATGTACCAATAGCTAATTAGGAATATGTAACAAGGGCAATGTTTTGGGTTTGTTGGACTTGGGGCATAGAGTATGAATACTGGAATTTTTATACTCCAGATCTTCGTTGGGAGTTTGAGGAGATTTTGGTATGTCATCAAAGACTCGTACAGATTTCTGTAGATGTAAGGTGGAGAGCATTGTAACTGGCCAAACTGAAAAGGTCAGGGAGACAAGGCCAGAGGCGAAGGATGGGCTGGTTCACCTCAATGCTCCACTTTGTGCCCAACGCAGGGTCTGGGGACGGACTGTCTGTGGACTTCGGTTCAGAATGCTGTTTGCTTCTGTTTATTGTTTGCATGATTTGTTTTTCCTCCTCTCTTCACACTGGGCGTCTGAGGGTCTTTTTTTATGGGTACTTTTGGGTTTCTTTGTTTTGTTAGGAGACAGATCTCAGGGTTATTTCATGTATGCATGCTTTGATAATAACTGTAATTTGAACTTTGAACAGGGCCTCTGATGCACAGATCTCAAGAGGCTGCAGAAGGTTAAGAGTGGGCCATTTCCATTATGGGCACAACCCTCCCCACCATCAAAGGCATCTTCAAGAGGCAATGCTACAGGAAGGAGGGATGCATCATCCGGGTCATGCCCTCTTCTCATCACTACCATCAGGCAGGAGGTACAGGATCCTGAGGACCCAACACTTCTTCCCCTCCACTGTCCGATTTCTGAATGGTCCATGAACACTACCTCATTGTTTCTTTTCTGTACACTATTTATTTTCTTTTGTAATTTATAACTTTTATTGATGCACTGTATTGCTGCCACAAAACAACAAATTTCATGTCATATGTCAGTGGTAATGCTGATTCTGAAGGTCAGCATTATCTGACCTGTTGACAACTCAACTCAGAAACTGGACCAAGGGTTCTTCCTGTTCCCTGGCAGAGAATAGCAAGGCCTATCCAACCATTGAGCACACTTATATGAAATGCTGTCATAGGAAAACAGCATCCATCATCAGAGATCCCCACCACCCATGTCATACTGCCATCAGGTAAAAGGTTTAAGAGCCTCAGGACTTGCATCACCAGGTTCAAGGGAAGTTACTATCCTACATCCATCAGGCTCTAGAATAAAGGAGGATAACTGCACTCACTTGTCCCATCATTGAGATGTTCCTACAAACAATGGTCTCACTTTAAGGACTCTATTTCATTGTCTCATGTTCTCATTTTATTGCAATTTATTTATATTTGCTTTTGCATAGTTTGTTTTCATCTGCACTCTGGTTGATCTTTTGTTGATCCTGTTATAGTTACTAATCTATAAATTTGTCAAGTATGCCTGCAGGAAAATGGATCTGAGGGTTTTATATCATGACATATATGTACTTTGATAATAAAATTTACTTTGAACATTATTCCCCTATCCTTCAATTTGCTTCCTGCCCCAGCACCCTCTTTCTTGAATTACTGCGTTTCAAATGAGATATTGAATCGAGGCTCTTTCTGTCATCTCTTGTAGATGAAAAAGTTCCACTGCAGAATTTCAATAAAAAGAGGAGAAATCCCCTGTGTCTTGGGCAATAATTTATCCACTTTCAGCATCACATAGAACAATGACTAGGCCATCATTATCTTGCTGTTTGTGAAAACTTTCTGTCTCCAAGTTGGCTGTTGGATTTCCAAGTTTGCAACATCTGAAGCACTTCATGTTGTGTGACAATGACTAAAAGGAGTTTGGGGACAATCTGAAGTAAGGAAAGGAATGATCTGATCCTAAACTTCTCTTTCATTCTTCGAAGAATTGTGGACAGAAATACTTTAAATTCCCTGAACACTTACAGTAACTCCATGACATTGTGAGGGGTTGGCAGCAGAGAATGCTGTTGGTTTCACTGGGTATTTAAACTCAACCTGCAGGTTATTGTAGTGAGAGATAATAATTTTTAGTTTCTGGAGTTAACTACATGACCAGTTTGCCAAATGATCTGATGACATTTATTTCTATGAACTGCAGATAGAAATAACTTGTCCACAGCCTTCAGTATCAAAACACTCCGATCATTCCATCTAAACAATAATGGCAGAAATCACTTGGAAATAATGTTCTTTTCATAAGAAGGACTATGATGCACTTATTGGGTAAAACTCTGACTAAGTAGTGAGAATTGTGATACATTGTCTTTAAATATAAATGCTTTTCTCAGAATTGGCACTTGGCATCGTCCTTTCCAACAGCTGGCTTGTATCATGCAGATTCTATGTTAAAATGACTGCTGGGAAAGAAAATGGATTGAGTTGATAAATATACTGAGGAGGTCACCTTGTTTCAGTTGGTAGAACTTTTTGCCTTTATGTCACGAGGTGATGGCTTTCAATCACTCATTTTATACCTGTCCTCACCCCTCTTAAAAGCATGTCAATACTGGGTAGGTTCCATGTCCTTCTCTAGGGAACATAGAATTTCTCCAGAGCGCTATATGCAACCAGTGTTCTTTTTTGTAGATACAATGTGTTTATGCTCACACTTTTCTCATATTCTTGTGACATTATTTAGTCCTTTGCTTTTTCTTCCATGTAACAAGATCAGTGATTTCCCGTGCCCCTTCCGTGTCAGTGATCCACCTCTGGTTGGAGGGCAGAATTGTGACCTCATTTTTGTGGTACACAAGGTAATCTCCCAGTTCCTTGATTTCTTGTACCATGAAGGAAAAGGAAGGGTTTCTTTCCCCACATCCATCAATTTTGCTACATTTGCAGGTGACGAATGTTTGCAGTTCTTCCACGAATTACTGAAAAGCAAGTCTATTTTGCAATGAAGCTTCTCTCCTCCTGATCCTAACATTCCAAATTTCACCTCCAGTTTCATCATACGGATGAAATTATGGAATGAGGTGCAATTAGACAAAAAAATGAAGCAAATTTACTAAGAAGATGATATAGGATTCATTTATCTTTCTGACTTGTATAAGAAATGGATAAATAAATCCAGCAAAACTATGTTAACAGTGGCAAGTACCAACACTCTGTATTGTAAATGCTTTGACCCAGCTGAATTCCGTCTACTTTCAAATGAAACCATTAGAACATTGTAAAAGAATCATTCATAAATGTCTGATATTCTACTGAAGCTAATTTATTTCATGTTGTCCAAAAATGAAAGCTTTCGTTTCAGAGCTGAATTCCAGAGAAAATTCCAATGATGAGCAATGACAACACTGGATGAGTGCCCGAACTCCAGGCCTTGAACGCCAACTCACCAATGACAGGACCCTGATAGCTAGGCCTTGAACTCCAGTCTCGTCAATGATGGGACCCGAACTTCCTCGCCAGTCAGCCTACCTACACCCAACCACGTCTGTGCTGCTGACCTTCGAATGCGGAGTGGAGGCTTAGATTTAGAATTAGACTGTCCTCCAATTCCCCCACATTCCTGCCCCAAAGCCCTCATCGGATCCTCGACTTACCCCCTTTGCTTCCAAAACCATCCCTACGAATCTAAGAACTAACAATAGACATGAGGTAGTGCGGATGCTAGAAATCTAAAGCAATACACAGAATGTGCTGGAGGAGCTCTGCAGGTCAGGAAGAACTGCAATTTTGATGGAGGCTGCCACTTGGTGGCATCTTGAACATATCTCCTGAAACATCTGATGTCAGGTTTGGAAGATTAATTGAAGTAGGTTAATAACTTTGCTTTCTAGACAAAAAAATCCTGGTCTTTACAGAAAAACAAACTATGAACAGAACAATTTCCAGCAATGGCATAAGCAGTTGGGAAGGAGGGCATAACCAAAATGGATAGACAGAGCATACCTCATGTTGCTCTACTTAACCTCTAATTGAATTAAAGATACAAGATAATAGTCTGGGATTGAATCCAGCCAAGACAGATTGCGTGATGATTTTCCTCAACTGCTGGCTGGAAGGGACTGTGTATAAAATCAGTTGAGGCACCATGACATCAACTCATTTCCTCACGGTGCGGGGTCAAAGAACAAAACCATCTGTAATTTGTCACTCAGTTGGCATTTTATCAGGACACCATCATACAAGGGGTGATTGATAAGTTCATGGCCTATGGTAGAAGGAGTCAATTTTAGAAAACCTAGCACATTTATTTTTCAATGTAGTCCCCTTCTATACATTTACACACTTAGTCCAGCGGTCATGGAGCATACAGATCTTGGACCTCCAGAAAGTGTCCACAGCAGGGTTCATTGATAAGTTTGTGGCCTAAAGTAGAAGGAGATGAGTTATACAGCTCTCGTTACATGCACATGCACCAACTCTTTGAGTGATTATGCAGAAAGTTTGATGTTAATAACTCATCTCCTTCTACTTTAGGCCATGAACTTATCAATCACCCCGATGAGTTATTAACTTCAAACTTTCTGCATAATCACTCAATGAGTTGACCTGCATGTGCTTGTAATGAGAGCTGTATAACTCATCTCCTTCTACCTTAGGCCACAAACATATCAATGAACCCTGCTGTGGACACTTTCTGGAGGTCCAAGATCCGTATGCTCCACGACCGCTGGACTATGTGTAAATGTAGAAGGGGACTATGTTGAAAAATAAATGTGCTAGGTTTTCTAAAATTGACTCCTTCTACCTTAGGCTACAAACTTATCAATCACCTCTTGAATGTTGACTAATGACCCTTTTAGTTTTAAAGCAAATCAGGTCAACTCACTCTAGCTCCTGGTGCAATTTATACTCTGAGCCTTGATTCCACTCAGAACTGGCATGGGGTGACTCATCGTACACTTTCAAGTAGATGGGGGTAGATCAACTACAGCACACCAACAAGCAGAAATAAACTCATTCAACAAGGCACTGCATCGGATGGCAAGTTGATTTAACAAGATATTACTAATTAGGTTGCCTCAGTACTTTTCTTTCACTGAGCTGAATTCAGATGCTTTAAAATATGTAATGAAAAGAAAAGATAGAGAAAGGGGAAGATCTCAAACAATAACGCAACCAAATTTATGCAATGATTAAGAATGAACCTCCAAGAGGACACTTTGTCATGGTTTGGAGGCTTGCGTGCCTCAATGACCCGGAGAGTTATGTTGGCTAGAGTCAGGGCTTTATGCTTTGGCGCTTGGAAGGGTCATCCATGTCAACAGGTCAAAGGGTGGAGGATAGACTAAGAGTGGTCCACTGGTCCTCCAAAATTCGGGGGATCAGCCCAGGGCCAATAACCCTGACTAGTAAAACTAAATTGTTATGGAAACAGCAATGAAGAACCCTTCCACATCTGAGTGCACAGTTATTCCTGAGTCTCCACCTAGGATTTTCATGACTGACAGTAGTGAAAACCGAGAGGAAGCTACTGACATGATGAAGGAAGCCCTGACCACCACCAGGTATGGAGGGCCTTCATTGCTGTCCTAAATGCCAGTAGCATAACAGGCTGTAAGTAAGCGCTATGCAGGAAAGTGGATTGCCACAGTAGCAGTAAAAAAAATGCTGGAACAATGTTCTGTGATGATAATTGCTAATAAATTTGTGCAACCATAATGTGAGATGCTTTGTGGTGGGGAAGCATTCATTTTGTGCAAAGTTTAGAAATGTTTGGGATTCAATTCTTAAGTCAGTTAATTCAACCTCTTTATGAGCTTGCCACTGACTTTTACAGTTCAAGATTGTACATGGGGCTCACATGTCTAAAACTACATTGTCGCGGTTTTATCCTGACATTAGTCCTGTTTGTGACAAGTGTAAAAGTGGTGAGGCTTCTCTTATCCATATGTACTGGGCTTGTCCTAGTTTAGAGAAATTTTGGAGAGAAGTTTTTTAATCTTTATCCCATATTCTTAATTGCCACTTAGAACCTGATCCTCTGATTGCCCTTTTTGGTACCTTGGGTGAGGGAGATATGCATTTGAGTCTGACTAAACGTTGAACATTATCTTTTGCCTCTCTTTTGGCTAGACGCTTAGTTTTCCTTAGGTGGAGAGATGTTGCCCCACCCACTCACGCTCAATGGCTTAATGATACTATGTCCTGGTTAGACCTTGAAAAAATTCATTACTCACTTCTCAATTTGGACATAAAATTTCAAAAGGTGTGGGGACCTTTTCTTGAATATTTTCATAACTCCTCTTTAGATTAAGCTTATTCCTTTTAATCCCTTACTTTCAACTTTTTTTCTTTCTGTAAGTTTTATGGTTTCTTTTTGATGGAAATTACATTATAGATTGAAATCTATTTATTTATTTAGAGATATGATAACCCACACCCCAGCAACCCACGACAACCCCAATTTAACCCTTACCAAATCATGGGACAATTTACAATGACCCATGAACCTACTTAGTACATCTTTGGACTGTTAAGGGAAACCAGTGGACCCAGAGAAAACCCACATGTTCCATGGGGAGGACGTAAGGACGCCTTACAGAGGATGCTGGGATTGAACTCTGAACTCTGACGTCCCTGAGCTGTAATAGCGTCACGCTAAATGCTATGCTGCCATGGTGCCCTGTAATAGATTGTAAAAATTTCAATAGATAGTAGTAATTAGCAAAAATAAAGTTGACTCTCTGATCCTTAAAACAGAATTGGGCCAAAGGTGATACATCAGTAAATGCACTTCTCTTTCTGATAGGTTACAGTTGAATGACAAATATCATTAGTTGTGTTTTTAAATTTCAAAGTAAATTTATTAACAAAGTGCATGTCACCACAGACTACACAGAGGAGATATATTTTCTTGGGGGTATGCTCAATAAATCCATAATAGCATAATAAACAAAACAGAATCAATAAAAGACTGCAAACGGTAATAAATTATGCAAAAACAGAAATAACTAAATAAATAAGCAATACATGATGATAACTTGAGATGAGCAGTCCTTGAAAATTTGTCCATAGGTGATGCACCATCAATAACTCTCGGAGACGGAAGGCAAACGATAGGCTGCAAGAGACCACGATTAGCAGCAAGAGACCACCACACAACATCCTGGAGACTGAGGGAGGAGCAGTGCCTCCAATCGCCTTTATACAGGGGTCTGTGGGAGGAGCCACAGGAGCAGTCAGCAGAGGGGCGTGTCCAGACAGGTATACACATAGTTTACCACACAACCATGGTTTAATACAATGGTGAACTATGCTTGAGAGGTTAAATGTTCTCATTTGTTTTTTATGTTTCACCGTTCACCTCAACAGATGCTAAAACTCTGATAATTGAGTATCTTCAGAACTTTGGTGGTGCTGTGTCAGCAGATTTTCTGGACTGTTGGATGTTACTTTTATTAATACCCAAGCACGTTTTTGTTTTAACATGTTACATGACAAGGTAACATATTTGCAGAATCAGAATCCGAATCAGATTTAATATCACCGGCATATGTCGTGAAATTTGTTAACTTTACAGCAGCAGCACAATGCAATACATAATAATAGAGTAAAAAATCTGTGATTTACAGTAAGTATAAGTATATATAGTTATATTAAATAAGTAGCGAAGAAATAGAAATGAAAAAAGTAGTGAGGTAGTGTTCATGCTTTCAAAGTCCATTCAGAAAGCGGACGGCAGAGGGGAAGAAGCTGTTCCTGAATCGTTAAGTGTGTACCTCCTTCCTGATGGTAGCAATGAGAACAGGGCACGTGCTGGGTGATGAGAGTCCTTAATGATAAATGCTGCCTTTTTGAGGCATCACTCCTTGAAGATGTCTTGGATACTATGGAGGCTAGTGCTCATGATGAAGCTGACTGAGTTCAGTCAGTGCAATGAATTCAGTGAAATTCTGCAGAGATGGCTCTGCAGAGAGTGGTGCGGGCAGCCCAGCGCATCTGTGGATGTGAATTTCCCACTGTTCAGGATATTTACAGCGACAGGTGCGTAAAAAGGGCCCGAAAGATCATTGGGGACCCAAGTCACCCCAACTACAAACTGTTCCATCTGCTACCATCTGGGCAACGGTACCATAGCATTAAAGCCAGGACCACCAGGCTCTGGGACAGCTTCTTCCACCAGGCCATCAGACTGATTAATTCACGCTGACACACTTGTATTTCTAAACTATTCTGTCTGTTCTGTTGTAGATCTTACTGTACATACTGTTTATTGCAAATTACTATAATTTACACATTGCACATTCAGATGGAGATGTAATGTGAAGATTTTTACTCCTCATGTATGTGAAGGATGTAAGAAATAACGGCAATTCAATTCAATTAAACTGATTGGAAAATACACATAGTTCTGGACCTTGGCTCCCACAGCAAACCTACAGAACCACCTTAGAGAGAGATGGGAAAAATAAATGCTATCAGTGTTGGTTAATGTATATGACCAGCCACAGATGAAAGCTGAGAAAAAGGAGTGCTTATTTAAAAGCGATTTGAAATGACAATGATTGCAAGTTTTTAGATTTATGATATGTTTAACCATCGTTTTGGAAAGCATTTCTACAAACAAGGCAAAGAAGCAAACTAAACAAAGTGAATCAAACTCCTTATCATCTTTATTTTCCACCCAGGCTTTGTGTTTTTGTGGTTTAGTGGTACCTTTCTGATGATCCGTGGTTTGTGCAGTCTGAATATATAAAGAGCCCAGATAACCTTCACTCAGAGATCTGTTACTCTGAATCAGAAACCAACCATCACCAGAAACTCAGAGTCTGTGTTCTTTAATTTACCCTTGCACCTGTAATGTCTCTTGGAATACTTCCAGTGCAGATAATTATATTTTGTAAATGAGATTTAAACTGAGACCCCATCTGCCCTCACAGGTGGGTGTCATGTATCCCACAGTGCATGATTGAAGAAGGGCAAGGGACTTCTCCCCAGTGTCTTGGCCAATATTTATCTCTCATCCAATCACTTATCCACAATAATTGGTCATTAGCACATTGCTGTCCATGGGAGCTGGCTGTGCTCAAATTGATACCTGCTGTGTTCTCCACATTATGACAATAATTAAATTTCAAAATGATTGAATTGTTTGCAAAATGCTACGGGACAGTCTGGGGTGATAAATGATGGTATATATAAATGTAACTTCATTCCTTTCAATGACAGCTGGAGGAGACAGGAAGAAAAGATATATTGCCTACCCATATTATGTATAGATACACTAATATGAGCTTGATCCATCTAATATTACTACCAATAAGCTGAGAAACAGTAACTGTGCCATGAAGTTGAACCCCTAAGTGCGTCAAGGATGCAAGGGATTAAAAAAAATCACCGAATGTCCATGCTGACCTACTTTTCCCATCAATACATATCCTGCTTGCCTTCATTAGAACCATATCCTTTTATGCTTTGCCTACTTGTGTGTCTATTTAAGTGCCTCTTAAATACACTCAGTGGCCACTTTATTATTGAATCAGCCAATCATGTGGCAGTAACTCAATGCATTGAAGCATGCGGACATGGCCAAGAGGTTCCGTTGTTCAGACTAGACATGAGAATGGGGACGAAATGATATCTAAGTGACTTTGACTGTGGAATGATTTTTGGTGCCAGGCAGGATGTTTTGAGTATCTCAGAAACTAGTCTCCTGGGACCACAGTCTCTAGAATTTAAGCACAATGGTACAAAAAACAACAAACATACAGTGAGTGGCAGCTCTGTGGGTGAAAATGCCTTGTTAATGAGAAAGGTCAGAGGAGAATGGCCAGACGGGTTCGAGCTGCCAGAAAGGCAACAGTAACTCAAATAACCACACGTTACAGCAGTGTTGTGCAGAAGACCGTCTCTGAATACACAACACATTGGACATAGAAGAAGAGCACAACAGGATCCATTACTCTACCTAATGAAATGGCCACTGAGTGTATAGTTATTGTATTTGATAACGCCACTTCCTCTGGTAGCACGTTCCAGATATCAATCACTCTCTGTGTGAGAAATTTACCACTCTGATCTCCTTTAAAACCCTTTCTCTTATCTCAAACCTATAGCCTATTGTTTTTGATATCTCTAGAAAATAGTAATGCATAGGGACAGGCTCTGTGGCCCATGATGTTGTGCCAAACTAATTAAGCTAATAACACCTAATTCCTTCCACCTTCATATTGTCCATATCCCTCCATTCTCTGCACTTTGATGTACATATCTAATAGCCTTAAATGGTTCTGTTGTTGCCTGCACTACTATCCCTGGCAGAACATTCCAGGCACCTACCACTCTCTTTGTGAAGACACATGCCTTGTGTTGAACTTACTAAATTGCACATCCTCTAGTTTTCGACATTTTGACCCTGGAGAAACGATGCTGGTAGTCTACTCTATCTATGTCTCTCATAATCTTAAAAATTTCTATCAGATCACCTCGTAGCATCCACTTCTCCAGAGAAAATAATCCAAGCATGTCCAACCTTTCCCCACAACGCCAGGCAGCTTCCTGGTAAATCTCTTCTGTAACACTTTCCTCAGCCTCCACATCCTTCTGACCATGGAGGAAAAGCAGGAAGATTTTGACTATCTTCCTTATCACTTTATCTTTTTTCTTCTCTTCTCTCTCCAATTGGGTAGGAGATACAAAAACCAAGCTCAAGGACAGTTTCTGTCTCACTGTACGATAAGACTGACTCTTGACCTCATCCCCTACTTGTTCAAATCTTGCACCTTATTGTTTCCCTGCACTGCTCTTTCTCTGTAGCTGTAACGCTTTTCTCTGCATTGTTATTGTTTTGCATTATTCTACCTTAACGCACTGTGTAATGATTTGTTCTGCATGAACAGTATGCAAGACAAGCTCGTTACTGTATCTTGGTACATCTGACAACAATAAATCAATTCGAATTCCAGTTCTGTAACCTGAAGGGTTAATTTACCAGCTGGCTGAAAGCTACTTCCACCATGCTGGCTGCTGATTGGCCTGTTTAAAGGATGTGGCAGCTCTCTCCCATTGGTTGTCTCTTGTGCCATGGCACCAATTTCTGGTTTCTGGCACCCCAGGTGTATGAGAGTAATGTGTGTGGGACATTTTGTCTTTTTTTTTCACTAGGGGCTCCCTTCAGAATGGGTCTCAACCAGAGCTGAAGAGCCTTTGGGAAAGTATGCTACAGATAGACAGGCCCATGGGCAAACTTAGGCTACGTCCACACTACACCGGATAATTTTGAAAACGCCAGTTTCATGTAAAAACAATAGGTGTCCACACCAAGTGTTTCTGAAAATACCACCGTCCACATTAAAACGGGTATTTGGGCGAATCTCCTCCTACTGGGCATGAGTAGGACACATCTACGGAAAGCAAGCGACATGTTTGGTGTTGAATCTCGCAGTGAAAGTGCGTGTTTGTGCAGTTACAGACTAGAAAAACTTAAAAGGAAATTGCCAAACGACGACAGCTGTTGGCTCTCACGCAGGAGGACTTAAAACTAAAAAAAACAATACTGGAGTGTTTGGAGGCAACTGATAGGCAGTTCACGGACAGTATGACCCGGCTGACTAACTCTGTTGCATTAATAAAGCACCTTGTTAAATGTATAAAACATGTCTGCATCAGTGTTATCTTGTATTTCCATACAATTGTTACATTAGGCTGTTACACATCTATTGTCAGAGTAGTACTTGCATAAATAGGTAAACCACCTTCATATAAGCAAGGACAGAAAATAGGGCAAAGTGAGTATACTTATTTATTCAGTAAGTTATGGGTCAAAGTATTTGGTGAGTACATTTCTAACTCTTCTGGCTTCAGTCTCGTTGCCGTCAGTTCTGAAATTGTTAGTTTGTGTGTGGGGGTTGCGTTCAGGAAAACAATGAAATGCCGCCATCTGTTCCGGCACATCATGACAGCGTTTCTAGAAATCTCCGGTTACCCCATCCACACTACTCTTGCCCATGCAGCGTTTTCAAATTTACACACTCTTGAGAGCGTTTTAGAAAAGCTCTGTTTTCAGGGGAGGAAAACGCTGTTTCAGTGTGGAGTGAGGGTCAAAACAAAGAGAAAAAACTTTGATTACGGATTTATCCGGTCTAGTGTGGACATAGCCTTAGATATGCACCTGTTTGTTGAATGTTTAGTGTTATAGTTGTGTAACTTGAGACTTAACAAAGTAACTGTTTGAGTTGGAAGTGTTACTGGATGTTTAGTGTTGTAGTTTGTGTAACTTGAGGGGTTTACATAAGTACTTGTTTGACTTAGATGCTTGTTTGATTGTTTCACTGTCTGTTTATAAATAAATAATTAACGTTTTTACTCGTAATCAATGTCTTCTTTTCCACTTAACAAATCTGTGAACAGCTTCCTCATTACATTTGGTGTGGTTGGCAGGGTTCAGTTAGTGTAACAGGTGTTTTAAATGTTCAAGGGTAAGAGCAAGCAAGCAGACCCTTAGTATGAGGAGTACTCAGTCCCGGGTGGGACCAACAACAGTGATGGGTTCATCAGTGCCACCAATTTGCTGGAAGGCATTGGCATGCCAGTGATTGGTCAGATAAGCTGGATTCATCTTCCAAGCCCTCCCGGGATAAGGATCATTTGATTCTTTGCTGGATTCCTCGTCTCATGATCAAGGCTCTTTACAACCCTTGCTGGAGGCGATTCAAACAGCACTGGCAGACCTCCAGCTTTAGCAGGGGTCGGGAAATAGGTGGTGCCCTCCTGCCCCTCTCACATAGGGATGGGTTAGGGCTCCTGGCAGTAATGCTCGGCAGCCATTTCCCAGCTGGGGGACCCGAGGCTTTACATTCCCATTGCAGAGGAAGGAGAGTGTACAGTGGTGTCCAATGGTCTCCAATCGTTAAATGGAAACGGTATATTGCAGACAGGGTGTAGAAAAGTCCCGATGAGGTGAGCCGTCTCCATGAACGGGTTATGTCTCTGCTCGGTAATGACCATTGCACCCATGACAAAGTCCCTACACTTGACCCCTTGCCATATAGTGGAGAAAGCTATCTAATGATTTGAGTTGGTAGACACGACCCTGTCCCTCTGAGAGACGACTGGGCCTATAGCGTCTATACCGACTCGTGGGCAATGCCCAATGGCATGTTGGTATGAATGTCTCTGTGGCACAAGCAAAACAGGGAGGTGTATGGGAGATCCTATCGGGAACATATCTGGAGGGACACACACCAGCAACAGATTATGGTCCACCGTGGAGATGACCACACCCCTCGAGACACTGAGGGAGCCATACATAGCGCTGCTGTAGACAGAACACCACCGATCAGGATGGCATAATGTGTTCCAAGGAGGAGGACTGTGGTGCCCGGTGGCCTGGGCACACCAGAGGAGTGAGTGGGCACTTAGGGATGGATAGGATAAGGAAATTAGCAAACTCCTCTGGTGTTGCCGAAACAGCAATGAGGCCAAAATGGCGCCTGTAAGCTGTCCGAATTGCCAACATATTGAGCCCAGGGGGTGGCTGGTTGGTCCCTTGGGATGCATCCGGAGGGTAAGGGAGCTGGTCAGAACTGGTAGATAGATTAAATTGGGCCTCTGCTGTGGCAAAATAAAAAGCAGCACGTGCTGACCATGTGTATTCCGTAGTCCCGTGACCATGGTGACCAGGAAAGCAGAATAAAAGTGTTACAGTGCTTGTCATCTATGTACGAGATCCCCTGGGAGACTCAGTCAGTCAATGACTCACATGTTGCAGGGGCTAAAGTCCAGGATTGGGCTGTGGAATCTGGCATTTCGTGGGTGTTTCAAATCCCATATTACCTGCAGGTGGCGGGGCTGATCGAACACATGAGTAGGTCATTGAAGAAACAGATTACGCTATTGGCCTCTACCTGCACCCTCCAGGAGTGGCAGGATGTGCTGTAGCATGTCGTGGACCACCTGAACTCCTGGCCAATGACTTTGGGTGGGTCCCCAAGGTCTCGTCATTTAGAGGTGTTGGACCCTCCAAACCTAGAGGTGGTGAAGTTGGAAGAGGAATCTGGGAAGATTTGGGTGCAGCAATCATAGGGACCACCAGGCCGGGTGTAGATTGTTGAACGCAGACCAGGGAATACACGGTGGATAATGTATACCAGGGAACTGGGAGTGATATGTCTAGATACCCAATGATTAGTCTGGAAGGAGGGAGTTTGTGTCTCCCGGTACCCCTTGAGTTACAAGTGTTTACTGAATGGTTAGTGTCAATGTTTTGTAACTGAAGTTGGTTTAGATGAGCACTTGTTTGTCTTAGATGCTTGGTTGAATGTTTCACAGTTCTTTTATATATAAGTAGGCAAAGTGCTTGCTCATAATCAGAGTCTACCGCATCTGCATATCTGCTTCTGTGTAAAAAATTCCAATTTTTGCCTCTCATTATCATTTATATATACTTCTATCAGGTAACTCCTGAGCCTCCTTCACTCCAATATAAATATGCCCAGCCTATCCAATCTCTCATGATAACTAAATTCCACAGTATAGAATATGCATCTATATAAGATAAATATATAGGCATATGAGTGAAAGAAAAATGGTGTGCTATGTAGGAGGGAAGGATTACATTGATCTTGAAGAAGGTTAAAGATTCGGTAGAACGTTGTGAGCTGAATGTCCTGTACGGTGCTGTACTGTCTGTTTTACATTCTAGATGGTGATTTTAGCTCTTTGGTCATGAGGGATGGGCTGAGTGCAGTGTTAAAGCAATCCGGTGGTAAGGGAAGGCTCAGAGAAAGATTCATGCACTACTTCTGTGCCCAGAACAGGAGGGAGTGAAGTGGGGATAGTGAAAGGAGATGGTTTGGGAAACTGAGGACTTGACAAGGAGCAGTACCCAGTATGAAACTGAAACGGGGCAGTGGGTCCATGAAGGGTATCATTTTGAGGTGTTACGAATGTGCCACAGCTCTGAGGGGCCGAAGGGTGCGGGGTAGCCCCCTCCATTGTGAGAATCGCAAGATCACTATTAAGTCAGTTCAGGGGACACAGGAAATGAGAGAAAGACATGCAGAATCCAGAAAAAGGTTGGAATGTGTCCTGGCCTCCGAGAGGAGGACCCATTGATACCGGCTATTGTCTCTTGGAGACGGACTTGTGTATTGCATCCTGTACGATGCAATCGAAGCCCCAGGCAATGAACCAAGGAGGAGGTTGGTGGAGGGATTGCATCATCCCCAACCTGATTGACACCTGAGACCCTGTGAGTCAGGATAAAAAGAGGGTCTGTGGGAACAGCCCCTCAGACGCACCAGAAGAAACGCTAGTGATCCCGTAATAGCAAAAACCAGTGGAAGGCCACATGTGTCCGGTTCCATTTGCCCCGGAATTGGTGGTCTTTACCACGGAAGAACGGTTTTTAGCTAACAACGGGGAAATCAACTCCCAACGACTCTCGAAGGATTGACATCATAAAAGGAATCGGCAAGTTTTTCTCTAAATCTCTCTCTCTCCAACAATTGCCACACAGGGTCCCCAACGGCTGCAGCCTGTATGAACTGAGCGAACTATATATTTCCATCGGACAATTCATTATCCCCTAGAGAACGATACAGCTTATTTCTTATTGATTATTATTATACCCGCGCTTTTAGGTTTAGTATTGACGACGTATATTATCTGTGTGTTTGCATTGATATTATTTTTGTGTATTTCTATCAATAAATACTGTTAAAAATAGTACCATCAGACTTCAACGGACCTCTCTATCTTTGCTGGTAAGTGACCCAGTTACGGGGTACGTAACAGAGGATTCCTTTTTGGCCTTGACAGAGCATTTCTCAGGTGGTTTTTTTAATATAATGTATTTTACTTCACAGACTGTTACCTGAGTGGAGCTGACAGTGATAGCCTCTCAAATCTGCAGGAATAATAGTGGAGCTTCTTTTGAAGGTCAGCAATAACCATGGTACATGTCCATTTCTCAGGTAAGTTAATATAGAGATGTGTATGAAGTTTCATGTAAGGAGTTGGGTCTGAAATGCAGGAGGTTCTAGCTGGCTCTGTAGGGGGTTGGCAGAACTAATTCCTTTTGGCAAAGAGGCTTCCATGTTAAGCCAGGGAGGGCCCCAATTAAAGGTTACAGGGAGAAGGTAGGGAGAATGGGGTTTAGCTGGATAATAGGTCAGCTATGATTGAATGGTGGAGCAGACTTGATGGAGCCGAATGGACAAGTTCTCTTCCTATGTCTCATGGTTTTATTGTCTAATGTGGCACAACATCCCACTGTATTTAATGGTTGGAATAAATCTCTTCTGGAACTGCTAAAAATCAATCAATGATTTAGTGATGGCACATCTTTGATAGAACCATAGAACCACAGAACATTACAGCACAGAAACAGGCCTTTTGGCCCTTCTTGGCTGTGCCGAACCATTTTTCTGTCTAGTCCCACTGACCTGCACCTGGACCATATCCCTCTATACCCCTCTCATCCATGTACCTGTCCAAGTTTTTCTTAAATGTTGAAAGTGAGCCCACATTTACCACTTCATCTGGCAGCTCATTCCACACTCCCACCACTCTCTGTGTGAAGAGCCCCCCCCCCAATGTTCCCTTTAAACTTTTCCCCCTTCACCCTTAACCCATGTCCTCTGGTTTTTTTCTCCCCTAGCCTCAGTGGAAAAAGCCTGCTTGCATTCACTCTATCTATGCCCATCATAATTTTATATACCTCTATCAAATCTCCCCTCATTCTTCTATGCTCCAGGGAATAAAGTCCTAATGGGACTTGTTGATGGGAATTGTTCCTTTTGTAATCCATCCTTTGGGACCTTGGTAATTTCAGCAGTTAACATCCACCCCCATTCCCCTTGAGAAGGTGGTGAGCCCTATTTTCCAATGGCCTTCTGGTGAAGTAACGGAAGGAATACCAGCATTCAGAGCTAGTGAATCAATTCATATTCCAGGCAGGGGACTCGAGGTTGAGTGGCTCATGTCCAGGGTCCAGGACTCGAGGCCTGGAGGCAGCCTGCACTAGGGTTGGAGGCTTCTGTGTGTAGGTGAGTGGTTGGGAGGATGGGTAGGTGGCTTGCCTTGCTGTTGCTGTTTGGTTCTGTTTCTTCTTGTTGTTGCTGGTGTTGGTGCTGTTCTGCTGAACATTGTCGGCACGCTATGTTGGTGTGAAAATGTATGGCAACACTGGAGGGCACATTCTTGGGTGCGTTGTTTGTTAACACAAGAGATGTACTTCAATGTGTGTATTGATGTACGTATGATAAATAAATCTGAATCCAGAGCTGGTGACGATAAAGGAAAGTGATTTATGTCCAGATGAAAGGAGAGAGAAAGAAAATGGAGCCCAATAGACCAATTAGTCTGCCATCAGAAAGGGGGAAATGCAAGAGTAGCAGCAGGGAACTTGGACCCTGCTGGTTTGAAATGTTTTTCCAGAAATTCCTGACGTCACCCTTCTGAGCTCGCACACAACTTGTGAAGATCTCCTACAGAAGTTACTTGTGAGAGCCATCCTGAAGCTTCATGCCAAGTCATCACAATGAAACCGCTTTCAAAAGCCTCCTCAGATGTGCTTGTCTTCCTTGTATGTCGTGTTTTCCCTTCTGCAGATTACTGTACTGCTTTGCAGAAATGCTATAGGATCACAACCAATGCATTAGAAGAACAAAGAGTGGAGGAGAATGACCAGTGAAGTAAGCAGCACACCTTTGAGCAATACACCTTTGAATTGTTGTCAAGAGTGATAAACAGGGAAATTTGGCAAAAGAGTTGTTTGATAATGCTGATGAGGGATGGTTAGTTCACTGAAAATTTGAAAACATGTGGCATTGTAATAAAATCATTGACAAAATCATTTGTTAGTGTTCGTATTGTTCAACTGCAGCAATCCATGATGACGACTTCTGAAATAATTTGGCCAGATTAGATCATGGTAAATGCTTGATTAATTTTCACACTTGGGCTGTTCACTGCAAATTAGAAAACTTCGCAAACAGTCTATCTCTTGAGATTTGTCAACAAATCTGTCAACTATTTGTAAATGGATTAAATGCCTGTCTTCCCAATTGTCAACTAGATTCAAATCACTCAACAATAAAATGCTCTAGATTTTACTTTATGTATGTAAACTGCAAAACACCATTTTCGGTTTGTAACCTTACCTTTAGCGACCGTCTCATGAGTCTATCACCTTGCTATAATGACTAAAAATATTAATTTTCACCTCATATAACAAAGCTTATCACTACGCCCCCAACAATGGATTGGTTTGGATAATTAGAATGTGTCACGCAGCGGGATTAGATTTGAGTTGCTCTTGTAAATGGCTAGCAGACGTGTAAACTTGTTTGGTTCACTGTCTTCTGTTGGATCTTGCTCAGATTCATTCTTATTCCTCACTCCTGCAGAGTAAGTGAAGCATTTTATTCTATTTGACCTCCTCTCTTCTTTCAAGAAACCCTCCGATTGCTATTAGAATTTGCTTGGCTGAGAACCGTAGCATGGTTATTTGGAATGTAGCTCATCAATACAAGCTGCAGCTAAATTGAAATGTATTGCTAATTGTTGTTGAAGGTGGCAATGTCTTCTTAATAGTGGTCTCCATAATATATCATTATTGAAGAAAGAGATTAGTAGATGCACAGAGTTGAGGGATATGGCTGAATAAAGGGAGGTGGGACTAGTGGGGTTGGCACCATGGTAGGCATGGACTGGTTGTGTCACATGGCCTGTATCTATGAAGTGTTGCTCTGTGACTCTGTGACGAGGACTGAGTGTGAAACATCAGGAGAAAGTGAGAAGATCTGGCCTCTTTGCTCTTGACAAGAGAAAGTGAAGGGGCAATCTGTTTAGAGTAGAATATTCTGGGACTTGCTGAATGAGACCTTGAGAAGGACTTTCTTTAAGGAAGTTCATAGCACATAGGGCAGTACAACACAGGAATAAGCTCAGCATCATAGATACATAGAACACTACAGCTTAGAAACGGGCACTTCATCGCATCTGGTCTGTGCCGAACTCTATTTTTTCTGACCATTTCTAATAACCATGCTGTTACTATGGCCAAATACTAAGTTAGTTGGCCCTCAGCGCTGCTGCTTCACCTCCCCCCCCCCCCCCCCGCTCTACCGGGCCAGCTCCCTTTCACTTCCACTCAGCCTATCACATCTGCTTTAGCTCCAGCTTCACGTCCTGCATCTCTTTCATGTCCACTTGAACACAACCTTACCATCACCCTTTTCGGTCCGCTTTGTCAACACCCTTTTATATCGCTTTGCTTTGTCATGCCAATCCCCTTTCAGGTCCGCCGCGGTGCTTCCCCCTACCGCATGCTACATCTGTGCCCAATGCGGTTTGCTCTCATTTGGCTTCACTTTTGCAACCCGTCCATACTTCCCCCCACCTGGCGTGTCAGCTTGTCCGGGTTTCAGTCCTTCACTGCACAGGATCCACTACCAGTCACCCTGCTTCACTCTGCAGGTGATTTCTGGTTATGTTTCCCTTCACCATACCCATGTCTGCTCCTGGTTCACTCGACACTGTCCCTTAAGCCATCACCCTTTCAGGCCTGCATTAGCGGCACCCGCGTCCACACCTAGTTAGCCGGATGCGCTCAGTGTCGCTCTTGCTTTGCTTCACCTTCACTACATGCAGGGTGGGGGGGGTGTCGATGCTTTCTTGCTGGTGGGAAGGGGGGGATCATTGCTTTGCTGCTGCTTATGCATAGGAGGGGATGCTGAGGGGGCCTTGGGGTTCTAACATTTAACTTTCATTCATTCTTTGGGCACTCCTCTGTTTTTGCAGATGTTTGTGAAGAGAAAGAATTTCAGGATGTAGATTATATACATTTCTCTGACATTAAATTGAACCTACTGATGCATCTCTATGCCTTGCCCACTCCATTCCCAATCACCCCATTGTCCCTGCTTCATCGTGCAGGTGATTACTATTGCACATTCCCTGGTTAGTTGCCCCTTTGCTGTGTCCATCCTGACACCGTTCATTCGGCCATCACTCTTTCTGGTCCATAATCAATTCCCAGGTATGTTCTGGGTTGCCTCTTCACCTCTCTCTGCCACCACTACTTCAGGTAGTTCAGGACTGATTCATTTATTAGCTAATGTGGTTCTTGCTCCAGTATTTGTGTAAGCCAAATGAGCAGTGTGGATGTTTTTGAAGAAGAAATATAAGTACAAGGAGTAAGGCATAGAAAAATCCATTGATGTGCATTATATGTTGTTGGATCTCTATTACTTTTGCTCCCCAGTTTCTTTTAGGAGTTTAAGAATGAGTGAGGAACTCTGATTTTCACCATCATTTAAAGTTTAAACAAAGATACAGAGCACTTGCAGCACACAAAATGCTGGTGGAACGCAGCAGACCAAGCAGCATCTATAGGAAGAGGTACAGTTGATGTTTCCGAGGGGTCTTGACCCAAAACGTCGACTGTACTTCTCCCTATAGATGCTGCCTGGCCTGCTGCGTTCCACCAGCATTTTGTGTGTGTTGCTTGAATTTCCAGCATCAAGATGCTGCTTTGAAAATCTACCGCCTTTATACTTGAGATAACAGAAATTCTTCAGATAGAAATAAACCAGTTAACAGGCAATGCAATTAAAACAATTATAACATGGTGTATAAAGTGCTAATACTTAAGCCAATTGAAAATGAAAGGTATATGCAATTGCTATACTGCCTTCTGCCAGTAAGTGGGAACAAACAACCGTACTGTGAAAAACAAATGAGTTTGTTCAAAGTACAAATTATGTCAGTCAAAAACTATGATTAAACATATGATTTTAGTCTTTCATTAATTCAACTATCTTATAAAGAGAATAAAAAGTATAATAAACAACTGATTCCAACAATATAGAAAAAAAGGCTTGCAGGAAACACAACCATCAGCCACTGTGCTCATGTGCTGGATCTTTTAATTATTCACTGAAAGTCATCCAAACTTCAAATGACTCACCTGACAGAATCGTCTTCCTTGCAAATAATACTTTATTTCAATATGTGAATAATGACATTTGCTATATTTTTTCTCTTTTTAGGATACTTTATTTGCAGTTTATGTCCTGTTGTCAATCTGCATTTTCACATGAGGATATGACAAATCTAGATAGCAAGACAGAGGCTGATAAGCCTCTTCACATTTTTAAACCTTTACAAAATATGTTTAAAAATGATCTATTGCATTAAGCCATAGAAGTAACTGCCCGTGGAAAAACATTCTTCAGTTAGTATAACTACAATTGAAAATCCCCACACATCTTTGTCGTTACATAACAGTTATTTTTCCATGTGCCTCCAAACTAATTCAACTGTTTCTATAACATTTAGCTGACCTTTAACCAGAAGATGTTCAAGTGGGCCAGTTTGTTTGTCTGACCAGCTTGCTAATACTGCCAGGAATGTGCTGTGCCTTGAATCTAGATTTAAGTAAATCAGGCACAGTATTCATGATAATAAGATCGTGCATATCCAATTCAAGCCCTACATTGGCAATGTCAGTGATTCCTTCAACTCTCCTTCATTAACACATCTGCAACAAAGGTTGTAGAATCACCATTTTCCTGGACTGACCTCCATCTCTGGAGATTCGTCTCCAGAGTCTTGTTATGAACAGCCTGGAAGAGTCATGAGAGTATTTGCTTTGATCTTTCAGCACTTCAATTCTGATATCCACGAGCAGAAGGAAAATATATAGTGTGATTGTGGATATTCACTCGACTGAACAATGAAGAGTCCGCGAGGTTTCCAGCTGGCGTGAGAGGAAGTACACCATGACCGACAAATGGTGGGAGTTCAGAGACATGGCAGAAGCAGGTGGTTGAAAATGTAACATGAGCAGGCAGGGAATGGAGAGATGTAGACATTGTGCAGTTAGGTGGGATCAGTTTGGATTGATATCATGGTCAGCACAGGCATCGTGGGCTGAAGGGCCTATTCCTGTGTTGAACAGCAGATCCACCTGCAGTAACCAACATGTATATAATAGTTTTTGTTGTCTTTGCCTATGTACCTCTGGTGTTTCTGCATGTAAGTTTTAATGTATTAGATTATACCCTTATCTCATTGTTTTTATGCATTTGACAATAAACTTGACTTGAATTAACTTAACTTGACAAGACCATGTGTGTGTGACGCATTTTTCAGGAATACATTCAATGGAAGTTGAAAACTCTTGGTTAGAGTCATTGAATGATACAACACAGTATAAACCCATTTCATAAACCCATCTGCCACAAACGGGACTTCCTGGTGCCCAAACATTTTAATTCCAATCCCATTCCCATTCCGACATGTTGAACCTTGGCTCTTGTGCCAAGATGAGGCCACTCTCATGGTGGAGGAGCAACTCCTTATATTCCGCCTGGGTATGCCCCAACCTGATGGCATGAATATCAAATATCAATTTCCCTTTCAGGTAAACTAATTGTCCCCATTTCCTCTATTCCTCACTGTGACCTTTTACTTCTTCTCATCTGACTATTACTTCCTCCTGGGTCCCCTCCTCCCTCCCTTCCTCCTTTGGTCCACTCTCCTCTCCTATCAGATTCCTTCCTCTCCAGCCCTTGACCCTTTCCCGCCCACCTGGCTTCACCTATCACCTTCCAGCTAGCCTCTTTCCCCTCCCCCATCCTTTTTATTCTGGCATCTTCCCACT
This sequence comes from Hemitrygon akajei, assembly GCF_048418815.1. Lineage (NCBI taxonomy): Eukaryota > Metazoa > Chordata > Chondrichthyes > Myliobatiformes > Dasyatidae > Hemitrygon > Hemitrygon akajei. The sequence continues at coordinate 24,775,124 of NC_133143.1, forward strand.
TCCTTCTCAGTCATGAAGAAATATCAACCATATATTCATTTCCATAGATGCTGCCTGACCTGCTGAGTTCCTCCAGCATTTTGTGTGTGTTGCTTTGGATTTCCAGCATCTGCAGACTTTCTCGTGTTTACCCATTTTAGTTGCTTGACCTACTGAGTACTTCCAGGAGTTGCATTTTAGTTCCAGTCCATGTAGCAGGTAGCTGATTGTCCCAAACCCCTGACACTGTTAGATAGATAGATAGATAGATAGATAGTTAGATAGATACTTTATTCATCCCCATGGGGAAATTCAACTTTTTTTCCAATGTCCCATACACTTGTTGTAGCAAAACTAATAACATACAATACTTAACTCAGTAAAAAATATGATATGCATCTAAATCACTATCTCAAAAAGCATTAATAATAGCTTTTAAAAAGTTCTTAAGTCCTGGCGGTTGAATTGTAAAGCCTAATGGCATTGGGGAGTATTGACCTCTTCATCCTGTCTGAGGAGCATTGCATCGATAGTAACCTGTCGCTGAAACTGCTTCTCTGTCTCTGGATGGTGCTATGTAGAGGATGTTCAGAGTTTTCCATAATTGACCGTAGCCTACTCAGCGCCCTTCGCTCAGCTACCGATGTTAAACTCTCCAGTACTTTGCCCACGACAGAGCCCGCCTTCCTTACCAGTAACCCAGCAAAAGTTTCTTTTCCGAGTACATTTCCAATGCTTTTCAGAAAGTGCGTTCAGCATCATTTTAGCCTGTGCATTTTAGCTAGCGCCGAAAAAACAAATTTCCCTCATCTCTCCTCTGCCTTTTTGTGGTTATTTTCATTTGCATCGCCTGATGCTGCAAGTTAAAACAATAGATACTCTTTTATTCCGAAAAGATGCTTGTGGTTGTGAACACTCCCTTTGATCTTCCTGACCAAGGGGTAGCACAGTGCCATAGCAGGTAGAGCCACGGCCGATGTACCCCCTCATGCAGGTGGTTGGTAGAATCTAGGAGGGAATTGACAGGAATGCGGGGGTATACAATGAGATCAGCAAGGAATTTGTTTAAGTGGATGCAATGGTCTGTACAGACCCAATGGGCCAAAGGAACTATTTTACATTGAACGGTTCCACTCAGAGCTGAAGAATTCTGGTTTCTTTGTCCAGGTCTGGTCTGTAACCTGCCAGACTATTAAGTGCCAGTGAATCAACTACTGGCCCAATGGTTCCCTTGGCACCAACCTCAGTAAGCTCAGCCATTCTATCTGGAATGCCAATAAAAATTACATGCCAGATTTCAAATTCCATAATATAGAGCTTTTATGATTGGTGTATTTGCATCAATTTGCATAATTTACAAAATATTTGCAACATTGACATAAATAAAGTCCTGATTGCACAAAAAGGTTGACTTGTTTTTCTTTCCACAGATGCTCCTTGACTGGCTGAGTCCTTCCAGCGTTTCTGCTTTTGTTTCCATCTCCAGCATCTGCAATTTTATTTGATTTCCGTAACTGCTCTTCCAAGTATGTTTACCCGAAAGAAGCTCTCCTCTATGATCAGTCCCTTTCCTACTGTTTATGCTCAGTATTTTCTCACTCCCTTCTTACCTTTGATAAGATTCTGACATTAACTCACTTCCAAGGATATGTTTCTTCCTCTGTAGCTCCAACTCATTCCACGTCGATTTCAATTCCAATTCAGATCTACCCAGGATCAGAAGTATGTTCCAACCATCTATTGGTTCTTAAGCACTGTTCTAACCACCTTCTGAGATCCACACTCCATGCCATACATCTGCACATGAATCTCTCAACTTCTTTCTCTTCTTTAACAGTAAGGTCACATAATTGGGAGAAATATAAATAATTCACAACCACTACATTGAGTTGGGATTTCACTTTAAGAGGCTGGTGTGATGTGATGACGTTATTACATAAAGAGTTTTAACATACTTTTGTGTGTAGGTTTTGGAGTTCAATAAACTGTGTTATTGGTTTCATTAGACTTAAAAAGACTCATTTCATTTTATTTGTGAAACCTTAAAGAGTACTGTCTTACTCTGTCTCACTTATGGCAGCATATAACTCTATTTTACTCTTCTCCACATCTGTTGCTGCAACAATCGACTGTTCTCTATTTTTTCTGACATGAATGACAAGGCTTGAAGGTGGGACCTCATGACACCAAGGTTGGATGGGACTACAACCAGAGGCCATGGGTTGAGGATGAAAGGTGAGAAGTTTAAGGGGAGCATGAGGAAAAATTTCTTCACTCATGTGGGTCATGAGAGTGTGGAACAAGCTGCCAGCACGAGTGCTGCACGCGAGCTTGATTTCAACCTTTAAGAGAAGTTTGGATAGGTACATGGATTGTAGGGATATGGAGGGCTATGGTCCTGGAGCAGGGTGAAGGGAGTAGGCAGTTTAAATGGTTTGGCATGGACTAGATGGGCCAAAGGGCCTGTTTCTGAGCTATACTTTTCAATGACTATGACTCTAACTTTTTACTCACCTCTTGACTTCCACACTCCTCATGACTCATCTCCCCCTTCATTTTCTCCTGATATCATATATGCTCCCCCCATTCCAACCCCAGCTATGTTTTTATGATTCCCTTGGATCTCCCATCCTCTGACTCCTGGAGATCAGCCCTCGGCAATGTTGTACTAAGTTCAATAAAGACAACCTAGGGAGCTACAGGTTGGTCTGACAAGGCTGGTGGGTAAGTTACTTGGGGGATTCTGAGGGACAAGATCTGCCGGCATTCGGACAGACAAGGACTGATTAAGGATCAGCAGATCCCATTCCATTTTTTCCAGTTTCTTTATCTCCTTTGTATTGTTCCAGTGGTGATCACCTCCACTGGTGCCTTTGAAATGTTCTTCTTTTTCCTGGAACATGGAATACCCCATGCCACAGTGAATGGAGCTCTCTTCTATTCTACACTTATCCCAGGGCAGAATTCCCCTGTTATCCACAACCCCTTCCCCACACCAGCCTTCATATTCACTGTATTATCCTTTGCAATTTCTGCCAGCTCCAACACAATCCCACCTACAGTCACATCTCCTCTCCTATCCTAGACAGTTCTTCCTTCCCCACCCACCAGTCTTAATGCCACAGCACCTTCCCATGCAGCTGGATGAGAGTTAACACCTGTCCATTCACCTCTCCCCTTCCCACCAGAAACCTAAACAATCATTCCAGATGAATCAATGATTTAGTTGTACTTCTTCCAATCTATTACTCACCCATTCTTCACAATCTGGCCTCCTTTAACTGCAGAAACCGAACACAGACTGGGTGTCATAACACATTCAGGCTTCTTCCTGAAATATCAACTGTTTATTCCCCTCCACAGATGAGGGGAATAAACAGCCCCTGCTGAATTCCTCCAGTATTTTGTGTGTTGCTTTAGATTTTCAGCATCTCCTGTGTTACCGGGTGATCACTTTCCAGACCACTTAGACTCAAACCATAGAGCTGATCCTGAACTTCCAGTTGCATATTCCTTTAACTCTCAATCCCAGTCCCATTCTGACCTGTCTGTCTGCCACCTCTGCCATTGCCATAGTGAGATCCAAACTAATCCAGAAAAGCAACAACTTCAGCCTGGGCACTTTGAACTTACTGTCTTATGCTCTTTTGTCCAACGCCACACTCCTCTGTTGGTGTAACAATTGACTACTTTCAATTCTTTCTGACATACACTACAAACTTGCCTAACTCTTGACTTCTGTGCCACACTCCTCCACTCCCCTGGCTCTGCTTTAAAAGCTAATCCAACCACTGCCACTGCTGTATCTGTATCTTCACCCTCAGAAAATGCTTATCTGGTTGGAGGGACTCAGGCTGAGCAGCATCTATGGAGGGGAAGGGGTGGGGAAGAGTTTTGGATCAAACCCTGCGTTAGGACTATAGAGCTTCTTGTTCTTCACTGTAGATGAACAATTCTCACCTAAAGGTAGACGCTAGTGCAACTGTTATGCTTTGTAACTTCAAAACATTAAATTAATTCAAAGGAAGGCTGGAGTCCGGGAATGTGGGTGTAACTTGGTCTTTACTTTAAGTGAGTCTGCACGTATTACCTGGTAGCGTGATAATGTATGCAATTAATGTATTTATTACATATAAATCATAGGGAATATTTAAATGAACACTTAAATGCTTAATCAAATGATAAGTATAGAGGATTACTCAAATATTATTGAAATATTAAATACACAACACTCATTCCTACTTAGCTATAAACTCCAACTCAATATAGAATGTATCTCAACTGTATACCATATAAAACAACTACTATATACAGACATCCACAGCACTGTAACTTTTAAATTGTGCCATTCAGGCTTAAAGATTGCTTTAAGGCTTGCTTACTCTTGAGGACTAATGTCTTTCCTGGCAAGGGGATCCATCTGCTTGTCAGGTGAGACTTGTGGCTGTGAAAACAATCTCAGGTCCTGTGGCTTCCTCTGTGGTGGTTGTAGGAATTGACACTGAGACTATAGGTAGTGTTTCTGACAACTCTGGGCACGTTTCTTCTCCTTTTCTCTCTCTGGATTTATTTTGATCCCTTTTTCTTTCTCGTTGTCCTTCTCTCTTTCAAACCATTTTCTTTCTTGTTCATATTCTTTCTCTCCATCCCCTTCCTCTCCTTTCTTCTTCTAATTTGTACATCTTGATTTTGGGAAGGTCCTTTTCGTTTACTGGCGTATTCTCTTATAAATCCTTCTATTGCTCCTTTTATGATCTGATCCCATCTCTTGGTTTCCTCATCCACAACATCATCTGACGAATCCTTTGTTTTCATAAATGCATTGACTCATTTCTTTTTGATCTTCCATTCATCCACCTGGCCTTTGGTCTTTGTATCTACTTTCATAAGCATCTTTTTCACTCCCACGTGAAGTTCATCCAATAACTTTAATGCACACAGAGTAGATTCTGGTTCCTTATACTCACAAAAGCCAAATGTTTGCAACTTTCTCGAAGCTCCTTGAAGTCTCTTCCAGCTTAAAACTAAGCTAAATGTTGCAAGTAACTGCCTGATTAATATATCAGAATCTTTCTCAGATATATTGCCCACAAAAGCTGTTGGAGGCAGACCCGTTCTTTTGTCAATTGCACACTTCCTCTGAGCAGCATGGTCCAATATGCTTTCTAACCAGACACATAGAGATTGGCACCAACACCTGTTTGCCCTCTGTTGGGCAGCCATAGAGATTGGCACCAACACCTGTTTGCCCTCTGTTGGGCAGCCATAGAGATTGGCACCAAGCACCTGTTTGCCCTCTGTTGGGCAGCGGTTCACACTGTTCAGCATGGAGGCCATTGTGCTTCATCCAGAACCTTTCATAATTCACTTTCAGTTGGAATCATTTCAGGGAATGTGGTATGCAATTGGTAGATGGATCTCCAATCATGTTGTAGTTGTCTCAGCTAATCACGACCCCACAATGTTGCTCCTTCAGTTTTTACCACGTACAAGCTCAATGTGGCTTGTTGGTTGAATGTCATTCTCACAGGAATGATCTTTTTCCTGTATAAGTTCTTCGTTGAATATCTGCAGGCTTCAGTCCAGTATTTTTCAAATACCTCTTAAACTTATTTTGTTGAATGATTGAAACAGTGAGCCAGTCTCCAATTCCATTTTGGTTAATTTGTCATTCAATTCTGGTGCAAGGCATATTGCTTGTCAATTGTTAATTTTCATACTGTGAATTTCAAGCCAATACAGTCCTGTGTCAGTCTTATCATCATCAGAGTTTTCATAAACAACAAGCAGATTAGTGCTCTTTTTAAAACTGCAACATGGACTTTTATCTTTTTCTCATCTCTATGCAGTCCATGCATTTTTTGCCTGTCTGACATGCTCTTTGTTTGTGTCCAACTTGGTTGCATTTTCTGCAAGCTTCACCTTTAAATCTGCATTTGTTTGGTGTATGGTAGCCCCTGCTACAACGTAACAGAATTTGTTCAGCCAATCCATTTTCTGTATTGATGATGCAATTTTGTTCATGCTCACTTTCATTCCTGACTGAAATTCACTTGTGTCTCTGTGCAGTTTCCATTGAAACAGAGATCTCCACTGCTCGTTTGAATATCGGCTGTTCTTCATTTCGGAGCCATTTTTGAATGCTTTCTTTTAAGGTTCCACAAATTAAGCAATCTCTCAGTGTATGACAAAGCCCATTACCAAACTGACAATACTCAGATAATCTCTTCAATTCAACCATGTACACTGAAATGTACTCCCTGTCCTTTTGATTCCGCTTATGAAACCTGAAGGGTACTGCAGCCAGCAGTGGCTTTGGTTCTAAGTGTTTCTGCATCACTTTTACAATTGCAGCCAAGTGAATTTCTGATGGTTTGGTTGGAGCAGTCAAACCTTGAAGCAAACAGTAAACTTTAAACTCAATGCACTGAGCAAAATTGGCACATACTTCTCATTGGCTATTTTATTTGCTTCATAATACTGTTCCAAATGCCTCATGAGCCAATTACCCCTTTGTGCTATCAAACTCATTAACCTTCCCATTGTAGCCGGCAATTTCTGATTTTTTAAATAATAATAATCACCCGATTCCCACTCTTTATGAACCCTGAATTCTCCTGTTTATGGCCTTTTTAAAAAAAACCCAGTCATATCTTCCCTTACAAAGAACACATGTTGTTCTCTTTCAGCATTCCTCATGTTGTGCTTTATTTTATTTCGAACATCTCGCTGTGCTTTATCAGGTCAGTAGTCATGCAGTGTTCATTTTAAAAATGCCTTGTCACCAATGTTATGTTTTGTAACTGCAAAACATTAAAATATTTCACAAGGATACACAGGAGTCTGAAAAGGCTGGTGTAACTTCATCTTTATTTTCAGCATAGTGTGCATGTGTCACATGGTAGTGTGATGACATTTGGAATTAACGTATTTTACATATACCCATAGTGAATTAAATAAGCGAACAAGAATACTTACCGTAGATTCCGGACTACAGAGCGCACCTGATTAAAAGCCGCAGGCTCTAATTTTAGAAAGAAAATCAATTTTGTACTTGTACAAGCCGCACCGGATTTTAAGCCGCAGGTGTCCCACGTTGTAATATGAGATATTTACACAGAAAGATATTACACGTGAGGATTTTTTAACTTTTAATTAAATCCGTATGGTAACATAAACAAATACATATTGCAAATGCTTTTTTTCGAACCGTGCCTGTAACACGGCTACCTTTAAATATACATACGTATCGGTAACACACAAATTACGTTGCGTATACTTTTTTACTGAACAGTGCACGAACAACATTCCAATATCTCCTAACGACTGGTAAAAAAATATATACTGCAGCCTACCAGGAAAAGTTATTGATCGCCTTTGACTTAAAAGCAGCGTTTTCGCTTGGGTGTAATGCGCTCGCCCCCTCCTTCCCGTTTATCACAAACCGGTATTTTCCCACAAGACGCGGCGAAACCGGATGTGACGTCATAGCATCCCGGGATGTAGTACAGAAAACAAATATACTTAAAACACTTATAACTTTAACTAGAAAATACTAACAAATGAATTACTAAGCGAAAATATTATAAACTAAATAACTGCCATAAAGGCAGCACAATGCTTTTCTTCAAGTGTTTTCCATGTTGATGAGGGTGAGTACAAATGACTGATTTACAATAATTTAATTGTGAAAGTGCGCTTGATTTATCGTACAATTTCATTGGACCTCTGTGAACTACTCATCAATTTTATTGGTCTACTGTTACGAGGCAAAATGTTTTTGGCGACATGAAAAAAAACCATGCATTAGCCGCACTGTAGTAAAGGCCGCAGTGTTCAAAGCTGTTCAAAGTGTGGAAAAAAATAGCGGCTTATAATCCGGAATCTACGGTAATCAGATAATATGTATATACAAGATTACTCAAATGTTATTGAAGTATTTAATACACAATTTCAACAATGTGGCAAAAGTCATTAAGGTAAACACCCAGTAAATATACTACATAGGTACCTAAATCTATTGCATTGCTTTCTTAATCTTAGACAGTTGTACTGTTTGACTTCTTATAGCACTACGAGACCATGCCACTTTTCACAAAAGCAAGTCGTCAGTGATTCATTGAATCATAGCAAACTACAGCACAGAAATAGGCTTTTCCACCCATCTTATCAGTGCTAAACCATTTAAACGGCATAGTCCCATCAACCTGCACTGGGACCATAGTCCTCCATACCCATACAATCCATGTGTAACTTCTCTAATATGTTGAAATCAAAATCGCATCTACTTGTGCAGGCAGCTTGTTCCACACTTCCCATCCTCTGAGTGAAGAAGTTTCCGCCCACGTTCCCATTAAACATTTCACCTTTCACCCTTAACTCATGATCTCCAGTTGTAGTCTCACCCAACCTCAGTGGAAAAAACCTGCTTGCATTTACCCCTCATAATTTTGTACGTCTCTACCAAATCTCCCCTCAAGCTTCTACATTCTAGGGAATAAATTTCTAACCTATTCAATCTTCCCTTAATAACCCAGATCCTCCAGTCCTGGCAGCACCCTTGTAAATTTTCTCTGTACTCTTTCAATCTTATTTACATCCTTCCTATAGGTAGGTGACCAAAATTGCACACAATGCTCCAAATTAAGCTTCAGCAATGACTTATACAACTTCAACATAACATCCCAACTTGTGTTCTCAATCCCGTAGTCTACGAAAGCCAATATGCCAAAAGATCTCATTATGGTTCTGTCTACCTGTGACACCACTTTCAATGAACATGGATCTGTATTCCCAGATCCCTTTGTTCTACCACATTCCTCGGTGCCCCAGCGCTCACTATGACCTACCCTGGATGGTTCTCCCAAAGTGAGTACCTCACACTTGTCAACATGAAATTCAATCTGCCATTTTCCAACCCAATTTTCCAACTGGTCCAGCTCCTACTGCAAGCTTCGATTGTCTTCCTTGCTGTCCACTACACTCACAGTCTTGGTGTCATCCACAAATTTGCTCATCCAGGTAACAACGTTATCATAGAAATTGTTGATATAGATGACAGACAATAATGAAGCCTTCAGCCACTGCACTAGTCACGGACCTCCAGTCAGAAAGGCCACGCTCTGGCTTCTTCTGCAGATCCAACGTCTAATTCAATTTACTACTTCATCTTGAATGCTGAGTGACTGAATCTTCTTGACCAATGTCCCATGTGGTACCTTCTCAAATGCCCTGCCAAAGTCAATGTAGACAATATCTACTGCCTTGCCTTCATCACCTTTCCTGGTAACTTCCTTGAAAAACTCTATGAGATTGGTTAGATATGGCCTACCATGCACAAAGCCATGCTGACTATCCCTAATCAGTACCTGTCTATTCAAATACTCATATATCTGGTCCCTTAGATACCTTCCAATAAACTTTCAGTCTCTCCAGCCTATAATTTCCTGGCTTATTCTTAGAGCCTTTCTTAAACAACGGAAAAACATTACCACATCTGCTGGTAAGGATGATTTCAATATCTCTGCTAGGGCCCTTGCAGTTACTGTACTTGCCTCCCACAGGGTCTAAGGGAACACCCTGTCAGGCCTTGGGGATTTTTCCACCCTAATTTCCCTCAAGGCACCAACATCTTCCCCTCTGTAATCTGTATAGTGTCCATAACTTTGTTGCTGCTTTGCCTCGTTTCTATAGACTCTGTGTCCATCTCTTGGGTAAATACAGATGCAAACAATACATTTTAAATCTCCCCATCACTTTTGTCCCTATACGTAGATTACCATTCTGATCTTCCAGAGGACCTGTTTTGTCCCTTGCAATCCTTTTGCTTTTGAAATATCTGTAGAAGCCATTAGGAATCTCTTTCACCTTGTCTGCTGGGACAACCTTGTGCCTTCTTTTCGCCCTCCTGATTTCTTTCTTCACCATTCTCTTGCATTTCTTACACTCCAAAAGTACCTCATTTGTTCTTACTTGCCTATACCTGCTTTGAACCTCCTTTTTTCTTAACCAGGGCCTCAATATCTCTCAAAAACCTATGATCCCCAAACCTATTATCCTTGCCTCTTATTCTGGCTTGCACATATAAGCTTCGTATTCTTTTTTAATTAATTTTTAAAAATTAATTTTTAATGAGTTTCTACAATGCGACAAAACAAAAAAAAAGTAAAAAGAGGTTTATACAGTGCAAAACAAACATATCAAATGTACAGTTCATAACAATTGAGAAAAAGCACCCATAGTAGAATCGTATAAAGTTAGTTACCACCCCACCCTCCCACTGCCCAACTCCAAGACAACCTTACAATATATAAAAAAGTTAATCAGAACTTATATAACCACAGAACTGTATTTGTGAAAAGAAAGTATATTGCCTACTACCTGAACGATAATATGTTTATGCATTAAAAAAAAAACCTGTAAATCTTAACCAAAAGAAGCTGGAAGTAAGGGATTTAAATGCAAAAGAAAAAGGGGAAATACCCTGAATCAAAACGGGTATTATGAAAATATTCAAGGAAAAGTCCCCACACCTTTTGGAACTTTATGTCTAAATTAGGAAGTGAATAATGGATCTTTTCAAGGTCTAAGCAGGACATAATGTCTCTGAGCCATTGAGCATGAGTGGGTGGGACAGCATTCTCTCTACCTAAGAAGACTGCATGTCTGGCCGAAAGAGAGGCAAAAGACAATGTACGACGCTTAGTTGGAGTGAAATACATGTCAACTTCTCCCAAGGTATCGAAAAGAGCAATCAGAGGGTTAGGTTCCAAGTAGCATTTAAGTATATGAGATAAAAATTTCACTTTTGAAGGCCTCCCACCTACCAAGTACCTCTTTGCCAGAAACAAACCTGCCCCAATCCACACTTGTGAGATCCTTTCTGTTACCATCAAAACTGGCCTTTTTCCTCAACCTGAGGAAGATTAAGGAAACTTTCCTGAACACATTTCACAAACTCTATCCCGGGGTGGCCAACTTTTTACATTCCATGCATCAATTTTTTCACGCACGAGTTCAGAAGCGCCATACAACTCTTGTACCCCCATTCAATTCTTGTAAAAATATGTTAATATAGGCATAGTTAGCATTTTACATGATATATTGATTTAATATAAAAACAGGATAAACATTACTTACCCTAATGAGACTTTTAACAAATATATTTTGTCTTCCTTTGATTTCTTCCTTTTTCTTAATCACATATTCTTTCTGTAACTCAGACCCAAGCACTAGCTTCAGTTTTCCTTCTATTTCAGTCTGATGTTGTGTTTTATAGTGTCTATTAAGATCATGTCTTCTATCATGTGAGAAAGAGTTTTCACAAACAATGCACAACGGTTTTCCTGACGGACCCGTTATAAATAAGAACTCATTTTCCCACTGTTCATTGAATTCACACTTACTATCACTTTCTGCTTTTCTTTTGCACGGTGATGGGTAACTGAATGTAAAAACAAGGCTTAATTTTTTAAAAAGTACAAAACTGCAAATGTTCACAAAGGACCAACAAAGCGTAGCGCATGAGTGTCAATTGTAAACTGACTGGCAAAAACCCGCGACGCACCGCTGGTACAGACGCCTGGCACCTCAGGATCAAACAAGTATCAAACGTGTATTGAACAGTTATGGAACGACTGTAGAACAAAATTCCTTCTTTCCTAGTTTGACTCATTGAACATTTTTTAAAATTGAAAACAGATTAATGTGAAAGAAGATAACATTCACCAAAAGATGTGCATGAAATAATAAAATCGCTAAAAATAATTGCTAAGTTTTAGATTTATTCTCAGTAAAACCCATTTCTAGCTCTGAGCTACTTGAATCCCTGTTATAGATTTTTTTTCTATGAATCGATTTTCGGTTAATACTTTTTTCATGAGTAGGCTTACTTTTTTAATATTATCACTGGGGTGCAATGTGCCACTTCTAATCATCCAATGCACCACTTTTGGTGCATGTGCCATAGGTTGGCCATCCCTGCTGAATCCCATCTAGTCCTTTTAAAGTATGTGAGTCCCAGTCAATATGTGGAAAGTTAAAATCACCTACCATAATAACCTTATGTTTCTTACATCAGTCTGTAATCTTACTACACATTTGCTCTTCTAAATCCAACGGACTGTTGGTGGTCTAACATGGGCATACCTTTCCTGTTCCTCATTTCCACCTATATAGTCTCAGTAGACGAGCTCTCCAGTCTGTCCTGTCTGAGCACTGGTGTGATGTTTTCCCTGACAAGTAATGCACCACTCCCCCTTTAATCCCTCCCACTCTATCACATCTAAAACAATGGAACTCCAGAATATTGAGCTGTAACCAAGTCTCACTAATGGTGAAAATACAATAATTCCATGTGCTGATCCATGCTCTAAACTCATCTGCCTTTCCCACAACATTTCTTGCATTCAAATATAAGCGATTCAGAACATTAGTCCCACCATGCTCAGCACTCTGATTCCTGACTTTGAGTTCCTAGCAGTCTCTGTTTCCAAAACTACTCCACTATCTGCTCTGGCACTCTGGTTCCCATCTTCTGCAGTTCTAGTGTAAACCACTCCCCCCCCCCACCCCCCACAGCCATGCAATACAAGCAAACCTTTCCATAGTCACACTTTATTCCCTTTTTTTTCTTTCAAGTACTGATTAAATACCCTTTTCAAAGTCATGATTAAATGGGCAGGTAATGCATTCCAGATGTTTGTCACTTCATGTATTTTTCCTCCTGCCTTTGTTAGTGCTTTCACCGTAAATTCCGTGTCCTCTGCTCCTTGACCCTCAAATAAACAGAAATTTCCTCGCCATCTACTCGCCATCATCTTTCATTATTTTGAATACCTCTCTCATATCTCCTCTCAACTATTCTAGTTTCAAAGAGACCAGCCTCAACCTTTCCTGCCTTTCTCCAGAACATATTCCTGGAAGGTCTTTAGTAATCCATTCCCCTTCCCACAACAGGCTGTTACTTCACCATGTAGTATAACAATTATTTCTGCAGGAGGTTGTATAGGCCATTAAGGAAGGGATTATTGAATGATATAAAACCATGATTTGGTTTTAAGTCCATAGCTCAGCATGCTCACTGATAATAAAAATGAAGCCCTGCCCTGACAGATGTTATTGAGCCAATACTGATCTGTGCAGCTAACTCAGTCAATTAAGTGATTTTCTTTTCCACACAATATAAATTAACCTCAATCTAATTTACACGCTCTCAGCTAGGAATGTAACACATATTGTAAAAACAGCAATTTGCCCTGAGTGTAACAAAGTGCCCCTGGTGCTTCACAGTTTTGGAGGTGGGGTCAGACTCCAACTGCAGGGGAACTTGGAAAATAGGTGAAAGGCCTTTGTGGAAAGAATTGGTTCCGTAGAATGTTTCTTTTTTGTCATAACGTGGTCCTAATGTATGAGTACTGGGACTGGCATATACACACATGGTGTTGGTAGAACATGCACTGAATGTCACCTTGGTGAAGGGGTGAATGAGTTTGCATCAGCTGACATTCTGCACACTAACACTGGGAGATTCCAGGATGAGTGTGCAGTGCTACTGGGCACGAGTACTGATATTTTGAGGCTCCACTCCACAAGCTGCTCTCACATGGTGCAGGTGATCATGTGAGATAAGATAGCAGAACTGCTGACTGAAGATCTGTAGTAGGGACTTCTGTTGAAGAGCAGTTCCTCTCCTCTCTCTCTCCATCTACCTATTCCTCCCCTTCTCTCCCTCTTTCTATCCCTCTATCTAACCCTCTCCCTCTCTCCTCTCTCTCCCTTTCTCTCTCACTCTCTCCATCTACCTATTCCTTCCTTCCCTTCCCACTCCCCCCTCTCTCCTTCTCCTTCTCTCTCCCCCTCTCTCTCTCCTCTCACGTCTTTCCTCTCCCCTTCCCTCCCCCACCTCTCCCCTCTCTTTTTGTCTCACTTAACCTCCCACTCTTTCTCTTTCTTCTCACAACTTGTCTTGCTCCAAGCATCTACTCTTCATTCTCTCAAGCTGCACCAATAGGAACCAGGGCTGGCACATGACCATCTTACCCTCAGTTCTAATCAACAAATTTCAAATCCTGGGCGTCTGTTCCTCCCTCCGCAACTGGATCCTTGACTTCCACATTGGGAGACTACATTCTGTGCAGATCAGAAATAACATCTCCTCCTCACTGACAATCAGCGCTGGTGCACCTCGAGAATGCTTACTTAGCCCACTGCTCTACTCTCTCTACCCCCACGACTATGTGGCCAGGCACAGCTCAAACACCACCTATACATTTGCTAATGACGCAGCTATCGTTGGCAGAATTTCAGATGGTGATAAGGAGGTGTACAGGAGTGAGATGGATTATCAACTCTGTACTCAACATCAATAAGACCAAAGAATTGACTGTGGACTTCAGGAAGGTGAAGTTGAGGGAACACACACCAGTCCTCATCAAGGGATCCGAATTGATATGTCACCAAAGGCAATCACAGATTTCTACGAATTTACTGTGGAGAGCATTCTAACTGGTTGCATCACTGTCTGGTGTGGAGGAACCACTGCAAAGGATCAGAAAAAGCTGCAGAAAGAGCAGTCAGATTCTGGAAAGGTGTAATAATAACAGGGTTGTTGTGGTGGGAGATCTTAATTTCCCAATTGTCGATTGGCATCTCCCTAGAGTGAGGGGTTTAGATGGAGTGGAGTTTAATAGGGGAGTTCAAGAAGGTTTCTTGACACAATATAAGCCTACAAGAGGAGAGACTGTACTTGATCTGGTATTGGGAAATGAACCTGGTCAGGTGTCAGATCTCTCAGTGGGAGAGCGTTTTGGAGATAGTGATCACAATTCTATCTCCTTTACCATAGCAATGGAACAGATAGGGACAGACAAGTTAGGAAAGCATTTAATTGGAGAAAAGGGAAATATGAGCCTATCAGGTAGGAGCTTGGAAGCATAAATTGGAAACAGATGTTCTCAGGGAAACGTACGGAAGAAATGTGGCAAATGTTCAGGAGATATAGGTACGTTCCAATGAGACAGGGAAGGGATAGTAGGGCACAGGAACCGCGGAGTACAAAGTTTGTTGTAAATCTAGTCAAGAAGAAAAGAAGAGCTTACGAAAGGTTCAAAAAACTAGGTAATGATAGAGATCTAAAAGATAATGAGGCTAGCAGGAAGGAGCTTAAGAATGAAATTAGGAGAAACAGAAGGGGCCATGAAAAGGCCTTGGCAGACAGGATTAAGGAAAACCCCAAGGCATTCCACAAGTATGTGAGGAGCAAGAGGATAAGATGTGAGAGAATAGGACCAATCAAGTGTGACGGTGGAAAAGTGTGTATGGAACTGGAAGAGATAGCCGACGTACTTAATGAGTACTTTGCTTCAGTACTCACTATGGAAAAGGATCTTGGCGATTGTGGGGATGACTTACAGTGGACTGAAAGGCTTGAGCTTGTAGAGATTGAGAAAGAGGATGAGCTGGAGCTTTTGGAAAGCATCAAATTGGATAAGTCGCCAGGACCAGATGAAATGTACCCCAGGCTACTGTGGGAGGTGAGGGAGGAGATTGCTGAGCCTCTACCGATGAACTTTGCAGCATCAATGGGGATTGGAAGGTTGCGGATGTTGTTCCCTTTGATGCACCATCGATAACTCTCTGAGACGTGAGGCGAGATATCGGCTTTTATTGACTGGAAGAAAGAACAAGCAGCAATTGACCACCATGCTACATCCTGGAGACTGAGGGCAGGGCTCAGGCCTCAATCGCCTTTATACCGGGGTCTGTGGGAGGAGCCACGGTCAGTGGGAGGAGCCACAGGAGCAGTCAGCAGGTGGGCGTGTCCAGACAGGTATATGTAGTTCACCACACCTTTATTCAACAAAGGGCTTAGAGATAGACCAGGAAGTATAGACCAGTGAGTCTTACTTCAGTGGTTGGTAAGTTGATGGAGACGATCCTGAGAGGCAGGATTTATGAACATTTGGAGAGGCATAAAATGATTAGGAATAGTCAGCATGGCTTTGTCAAAGGCAGGTCCTGCCTTACGAGCCTGATTGAATTTTTTGAGGATGTGACTAAACACTTTGATGAGGGAAGAGCTGTAGATGTAGTGTATATAGATTTCAGCAAGGCATTTGATAAGGTACCCCATGCAAGACTTATTGAGAAAGTAAGGAGGCATGGGATCCAAGGGGACATTGCTTTGTGGATCAAGAACTGGCTTTCCTACAGAAGGCGAAGAGTGGGAATAGACGGGTCATATTCTGCATGGAGGTCGGTAACCAGTGGTGTGCCTCAGGGATCTGTTCTGGGACCCCTACTCTTCATGATTTTTATAAATGACCTGGATGAGGAAGTGGAGGGATGGGTTAGTAAATTTGCTGATGACACAAAGGTTGGAGGTGTTGTGGATAGTGTGGAGGGCTGTCAGAGGTCACAGCAGGACATTGATAAATACAAAACTAGGCGAAGAAGTGGCAGATGGAGTTCAACACAGATAAGTGTGAGGTAGTTCATTTTGGTATGTCAAATATGATGGTAGAATATAGTATTAATGGTAAGACTCTTGGCAGTGTGGAGAATCAGAGGGATCTTGTGATCCGAGTCCATAGGACACTCAAAGCTGCTGCGCAGGTTGACACTGTGGTTAAGAAGGGATACGGTGCATTGGCCTTCATCAATCATGGGATTGAGTTTAAGAGCCGAAAGGTAACATTGCAGCTATATAAGACGTTGGTCAGACCCCACTTGGAGTACTGTGCTCAGTTCTGGTCATCTCACTACAGGAAGGATGTGGAAACCATAGAAAGGGTGCAGAGGAGATTTACAAGGATGTTGCCTGGATTGGGGAGCATGCTTTATGAGAATAGGTTGAGTGAACTTGGCCTTTTGTCCTTGGAGCAACGGAGGATGAGTGATGTCCTGATAGAGATGTATAAGATGATAAGAGGAATTGTTCATGTAGATAGTCAGAGGCATTTTTCCAGGGTTGAAATAGCTAGCATGAGAGGTTTTAAGGTGCTTGGAAGTAGGAGGAGATGAGTTGTCAGGGATCTTTTTTTTATGTAGAGAGTGGTGAGTGCACGGAATGGGCTGCTGGTGACGGTGGTGGAGGCGGAAGCGATAAGGTCTTTTAAGAGATTCCTGGACAGGTACATGGAGCTTAGAAAAAATAGAGGGCTATGGGTAACCCTAGGTACTTTCTAAGGTAAGGACATCTACGGTACAGCTTTGTGGGCCAAAAGGCCTGTATTGTGCTGTAGGTTTTCTATGTTTCTAAGTTGTAAACTCTGCCAGCTCCATCTTGAGCACGAGCCTTTCTAACATCCAGGGCACTTTCAAAATGTGATGCCTCAAGAAGGAAGCATCCATAACTAAAGACTCAGATTGCCCAGGACCTGCCTCTTCTCATTGCTACCATAAAGGAGGAGGTAAAGGAGCCCGAAGACACACACTTAGCATTTCAGGAACAGCTTCTTCTCCTCTGCCATCAGATTCCTGAATGGACACTGAACGTATGAAGACTAACTCAGTTTTTTCCTTCTCTTTTTGCACTATTTATAAGACCTATAAAAAGTATTCACACCCCCTTGGAAGTTTACATGTTTTATTGTTTTACAACATTAGACCATAAGACCATAAGACATAGGAACAGAATTAGACCATTCAGCCCATCGAGTCTGCTCTACCATTCCATCATGGCTCATATCAGATCCTACTCAACTCCATACACCTGCCTTCTCACCATATCCTTTGATGCCCTGACAATTCAGGAAACTATCAACTTCTGCCTTAAATATACCCACGGACTTGCCCTCTACTGCAGTCTGTGGCAGAGCATTCACTATTCTCAGGCTAAAAAAAATTCCTCCTTACCTCTGTTCTAAAGGGTCGCCCCTTAAGTTTGAGGCTTTTCCCTCTAGTTCTGCATACCCCCACCATAGGAAGCATCTTCTCCACATCCATCCTATCTAGTCCTTTCAACATTTGGTAAGTTTCCATGAGATCCCCCCGTGTTCTTCTAAATTCCAGTGAGTACAGGCCCAAAGCTGCCAAATGCTTCTCATATGTTAACCCGTTCAGTTTCTGGAATCATCCTTGTGAACCTCCTTTGGACTCTCTCCAATGCCAACACATTCTTTCTGAGACATGGGGCCCAAAACTGTTGACAATCCTCCAAGTGCAGCCCGACTAGTGTCTTATAAAGCCTTAGCATTATCTCCTTGCTTATATATTCTATTCCCCCCTGAAATAAATGCCAACATTGCATTTGCCTTCTTTACCCCAGATTCAACTTGTAAATTAACTTTCTGGGAATCTTACACGAGGACTCTGAAGTCTCTCTGCAGCTCTGATGTTTGAACCTTCTCCCCATTTAGATAATAGTCCACACTACTGCTCCTTTTAGCAAAATGCATTATCATACATTTCCCAACACTGTATTTCAACTGCCACTTTTTTGCCCATTCTTCCAATTTGTCTAAGTCCTGCTGCAATCGCATCAGTCCCTCAGCACAATCCACCACTTCACCTATCTTTGTATCATCCGCAAGCTTTTCTAGAAAGCCATCAATTCCATTATCCAAATCATTGACAAACAATGTGAAAAATAGTGGTCCCAATACTGACCCTTGAGGAATAGCACGAGTCACTGGCAGCCAACCAGTAAAGGCCCCCTTTATTCCCACTTCTCCCTCCTGCCTGTCAGCCATTCATCTATCCATGCTAGTATCTTTCCTGTAACACAGTAGGATTTTATTTTGTTAAGCAGTCTCATGTGTGGTACCTTGTCAAATGCCTTCTGAAAATCCACTGCCTCTCCTTTGTCCACCCTACCTGTTGCTTCCTTGAACAGATTTGTCAGACAAGACTACCCTTTACAGAAACCATGCAGACTTTGATTTATTTTATCATAAGTCTCCACATACCCCCAAACCTCATCCTTAATAATAGACTCCAACACTTCCCCAACCACTGAGGCTAGGCTATCTGGCCTATAATTTCCTTTCTTTTGCCTTCTGCCCTTCTTAAAGAGTGGAGTGACTTTTGCAATCTTCTTGTCCTCTGGGACCATGCCAGAATCAAGTGATTCATGAAAGATCATGACCAATGTATCCGTTATCTCGTTAGCAACCTCTCTCAGGACTGTGGGATGTAGTCCACCTGGCCCAGGTGACTTATTCACCTTAAAACCTTTGAGTTTGCCTCGCATATTTTCCTTTGTAGTTTCAAAGACACTTACTCCTGCTCCCTGACACTCATGAACCTCTGGCACACTGCTAATGTCTTCCACAGTGAAGACACATGCAAACTTATTAATTTCATCTGCCATTTCTTTGTTGTTGGCGGACCGAGCGTAGGTGTTCAGCAAAACGGTCTCCCAGTCTGCGCCAGGTCTCACCAATATATAAAAGGCCACACTGGGAGCACCGGACGCAGTATACCACACCAGTCGATTCACAGGTGAAGTGTCGCCTCACCTGGAAGGACTGTCTGGGGCCCTGAATGGTAGTGAGGGAGGAAGTGTAAGGGCAGGTGTAGCACTTGTTCCGCTTACAAGGATAAGTGCCAGGAGAGAGATCGGTGGGAAGGGATGGGGGAGACGAGTGGACGAGGGAGTTATATACCGGCTGGGTAGCCTCCAACCTGATGGCATGAACATTGACTTCTCTAACTTCCATTAATGCCCCTCCTCCCTTTCTTACCCCATCCTTGACATATTTAGTTGTTTGCGTGTTCTCCATCTCCCTCTGGTGCTTCGCCCCTTCCCCCTTACTTTCTCCCAAGGCCTCCCGTCCCATGATTCTTTCCCCTCTCCAGCTCTGTATCACTTCTGCCAATCACCTTTCCAGCTCTTAGCTTCATCCCACCCCCTCCGGTCTTCTCCTATCATTTCGCATTTCCCCTCCCCCCACTACTTTCAAATCTCTTACTATCTTTCCTTTCAGTTAGTCCTGACGAAGGGTCTTGGCCCGAAACATCGACAGTGCTTCTCCCTATAGATGCTGCCTGGCCTGCTGCGTTCCACCAGCATTTTGTGTGTGTTGTTTGAATTTCCAGCATCTGCAGATTTCCTCATGTAGACTCAAGGCCATAATTGCTGCCCAAGTTGCATCTACTAAATACTGACTTGAAGGGGTGAATACTTATGCAATCAATTAGTTTGTGTTTTATATTTGTAATTAATTTAGATCACTTTGTAGAGATTTTTCACTTTGACATAAAATAGCCTTTTTATGTTGATCAGTGTTAAAAAAGCCAAAGTAAATCCAATGTGATTCAATGTAAGGTAGCATATAAGGTAGCAAAAGTGAGTGGGAAGTTGGATGGTTGGGAAGCTTTTAAAATCCAATGAAACACAACAAAAGAAGATCTGAGAAGGGAAAAAATGAAATACAAAGACAGACTAGCCAATAATATAAAGCAGGATACTAGAAGTTTTTTCAGGTATATAAAGAGTAAAGGGAGATGAGAGTTCATATTGGACCAACCTGATGGCATGAACATTGACTTCTCTAACTTCCATTAATGCCCCTCTTCCCCTTCTTACCCCATCCCTGACATATTTAGTTGTTTGCCTGTTCTCCATCTCCCTCTGGTGTTTCCCCCCCTCCCACTTTCTTTCTCCCGAGGCCTCCCGTCCCATGATCCTTTCCCCTCTCCAGCTCTGTATCACTTTCGCCAATCACCTTTCCAGCTCTTAGCTTCATCCCACCATCTCCGGTCTTCTCCTATCATTTCGCATTTCCCCGTCCCCCCACTACTTTCAAATCTCTTACTATCTTTCCTTTCAGTTAGTCCTGACGAAGGGTCTCGGCCCGAAACATCGACAGTTCTTCTCCTTATAGATGCTGCCTGGCCTGCTGTGTTCCACCAGCATTTTGTGTGTGTTGTATGGCCTTGAGTCTGTGTGACTAGATCTCTATCAGGTTTGCAGATCTGGACACAGCAATTTTTCCCCATTCTTCTTTACAAAACTGCTCTAGCTCTGTCAGATTGCTTTTGGATCATGAGTGAAGAGCCCTTTTCAAGTCCAGCCACAAATTCTCAATTAGATTGAGGTATGGACTCTGACTTGTCTAGTACAGGACATTAACTTTGTTTTTCTTAAGCCATTCCTGTGTAGCTTTGGCTCTATGCTTGGAACCATTGTCTTGCTGGAACAAAAGAACCATAAGAAGTAGGGGCAGGAGTAGGCCATCTGACCTGTGGAGCCTGCTCTGCCATTCAATAAGATCATGGCTGATATGACCATGGACTCATCTCCACCTATCTGCCTTTTCCCCATAACCCATAATTCTCATACAATGCAAAAATCATTCCACCCTTGTCTTATATACAGTGGCATGCAAAAGTTTGGGCACCCCTGGTCAAAATTTCTGTTACTGTGAATAACTAAGCGAGTAAAAGATGACCTGATTTCCTAAAGGGATAAAGTTAAAGATGATACATTTTTTCAATATTTTAAGCAAGATTGCTTTTTCATTACTATCTTTTACAGTTTCAAAAAAACAAAAAAAGAAAAGGGTCCAAAGCAAAAGTTTGGGCACCCTGCATGGTCAGTACTTATTTTAATTTTTAGTGCTAGGCAGCTGCTCAGAGGAGCCCATGGCTGCTGATTGTTGGGACAAGGTTTGAGGAGTCAGGGTATTTATAAAGCTTTGCATCACCTGGCCTTTTCTAACGATGATTGGGAACAAGCCACAGCCCTAACAAGCTACTTAAGGTCTAAGACCTTGGTAAAAGTTATCTGAGAGCTCAAATCTCTTGGGGTGCCCAACTTTTGCATGGTGTTCCTTTCCTTTTTTTCACTCTAAAATTGTACAAAACAGAAATAATACACTAATCTTGCTTAAAATGTTGAAAAGAATGTTTCATCTTTAACTTTATGACTTTTGGAGATCAGTTCATCTTCTACTCACTTAACTATTCACAGTAACAGAAATTTTGACCAGGGGTGCCGAAACATTTGCATGACACTGTATATTTACTGAGCTAGACTCTACTGGGCTGGGAAAACAAATCTTCTCCCAAGACACAGTCTCATTCAGATTTTAACAGATTTTCCTCCAGGATTTCCTTGTATTTTGCTGCATTCATTTCATGCTCTACCTTCACAAGCCTTCCAGGGCCTGCTGCAGTGAAGCATCCCCACAGCATGATTCAGCCAGCACCATGCTGAACGGTAGGGATGGTGTGTTTTTGATGATGAACAGAGTTTGGCTTCCGTCAAACATATATTTAGTCTGATGGCCAAAAAGCTCAAGTTTGGTTTAATCAGACCATAGAACCTTCTTCCAGCTAACTTCAGTCTCCCACATGCTTTCTGGCAAACTGTAGCCGGGATTTTATGTGAGTTTTTTTTTCAACAGCGGCTTTCTCTTTTCTACTCTCCCATAAAGCTGTGACCGGCGAAGCACCCGGGCAACAGTTGTTGTATGCACAGTCTCTCTCATCTCAGCCACTGAAGCTTGTAACTCTTCCAGAGCTGCCATAGGTCTCTTTATGGCCTCCCTCACTAGAGCCTTCTTGTATGGTCACTCAGTTTTTGAGGACAGCCTGCTCTAGGCAGACTTACAGTTGTGCCATAGTCTTTCCATTTCTTGATGATTGACTTTACTGTACTCAAAGGGATATTCAGTGACTTGGAAATTTTCTTGTATCCATCTGCTGACTTGCGCTTTTCAAGAATCTTTTCATGGAGTTACTCAGTGTGTTCCTTTGTCTTCATGGTGTAGTTTTTGCCAGGATACTGACTCACCAGCAGTTGGACCTTCCAGATACGGGTTTGATGTATTTTTTCTACATCAATTGAAACACCTGGACTGCACACAGGTCTCCAAAAACAGATCTCCATTTAACTAATTATGCGACTTCCAAAATCAATTGACTGCACCAGTGATGATTTAATGAGTCATATTAAAGGGGGTGAATACTTATGCAATCAATTACTTCGTGTTTTATATTTGCAATTAATTTAGTGCAATTTGTAGAGATCTGATTTCACTTTGACACGAAAGAGTCTTTTTCTGTTGATCAGTTTCAGAAAAACCAATTAAATCCATTGTGATTCAACGTTGTAAAACAATAAAACATGAAAACTTCTGAGAGAGAGTGAATGCTTTTTATAGGCATTGTATTTAATTTATTTTTTGATATACAGTACTGTGCAAAAGTCTTAGGCACATGGAAAAACATTCTGTAAAGCAAAGAAGCTTTCCAAAATAATGAAATGAAAAGTTTCTAAATATTAGAATATTTACTTTAAAGAGCAGTAAACAGTAAAAGCCTAAATCGTTATTTGTTGCGACCACCCTTTGCCTTTAAAACTGCCTCCATTCTCTTAGGTACACTGTCATGCAGTTTCATAAGAAAACCAACTGGTAGATTGTTTTAAGGAACTTGGAGAACTTGCCACAGTGCTTCTGCAGACTTTGGCTGTCTCACTTGCTTCTGTCTCTCCAGGTAATCCCAGAAAGGCTCGATAATGTTGAGATCAGTGTTCTGTGGAGGCGATAACCATCTGAAATCATTTAAAATATAGACTGTTGCACAGTATTGTATATATACTTATTGTAATTTATAGTTTTATTATTATGTATTGCAGAGCACTGCTGCAGCAAAACAACTAATTTCATGATATACGTCAGTGATATTAAAACTGATTCTAATTCTAATGCTAAAAGCTGCATCTTGCATGCAAGCCAAGGGAGCATCTGAATAGTTGAGGCCCATTTTGGTAGTGCTGGTACTGTCAGAGTTCAGTGATATCATGCTGCACACTTTCTCCTTGTACAAGACCATCATGTCCTTCCCAATTAGCCAATGACTACAACCTTTTGTGCATGCAGTAGGAGAGGTGGTGCCAAACTGAATCCTGACCTCTGGCGCTGTCTGTGTGGAGATTGTATGTTCTCCTTGTGATATGTGAATTTCTTATGGGTGCCTCCACAGACACAGTTTCATACGTTAATTAACCACTCTAAATTGCCACTAGTATGAGGCTGTGTGGGAGAATTTGGAGAGAGTTGACAGGAATGAAGGGAGATCAGGTTACAAGGCAAAATAAGTGGGGGAAATGAGATTGCTTTGTGGGCCAGCATACACTTTTCGGACCAAATGGCCTGCTTTGTTGCAAGAAATTGAGAGATATAGAAAGCAGTTTGACCACCATGCCGCCTAATCAATGGAGAGTAGACTGCTGAATTGTGCAGTCACAGATTTTAAAGAAAGGTGTTGAAGAACGTTTAATGTGGGAAATGGGGACTCAGTCTTCAGTGGAGAGTAACGGATATGATCGGTGTTAGATTAGCAAATGGAACAAGGGCGTTTTAGGATAGTGGAGGCTACAAGGAACTTGAAGTTGTGTTATTTATCGCAGCATTACATAAAACATGGAAGTCTTGCATTTATTTAATTCAATAGTTCAATAGGTATATTTAATGTCAGAGAAATGTATACAATATACATCCTGAAATTCTTTTTCTTCGCAAACATCCACAAAAACAGAGGAGTGTCCTAAAGAATGGATGACAGTTAAAATGTTAGAACCACAGTTAGAACTCCCCCCTCCCACGTACAAGCAGCAGTAAAGCAACGACCCTCCTCCACCCCCACCCTCTTCCGCAAAAAAAGCACCAGCACCTTCCACTCACCAAGCGTGCAATAGCAAGGACCCCAATAAAGACCATATCTGCAGTACAACAAAAAAAACTGATCATTTCCCTGACAATACAACATGCCACAGCTCTCTCTCTACCCCTAATAAAATGGTGCCCCCATTTCACAGCGGGAGGGTAGACATAACAAAACAACTTGCTGATTTACAGTGTTAAAAGTCTGTCGTGCCACTCTTGTTTCCTTTCTTTGACTTGAGAATCAGCAAAAATCTCTCACCCACCGATGAGAGAGAGAGAGAGAGAGAGAGAGAGAGAGAGAGAGAGAGAGAATGCAACTTGCCGAGGACACAGCCTCTGACAGCTGATCTGCTGCTCCCAATGTTCTGTTCTCTCCTGCGACACTTCAGTTGGCAACACCGGCTTTGAATCAACCCATCCACAGGGCCGCAAATCCTCGGAACCCCCTAGGCTCGCTTGTCTTTCAGTCTGCATCCTTGGGATATTGAAATGCGACCAGTCACCTTGCCTTATAAACTAATTGTGGGTTCCAGAGCCAATTGTACTTTTTCCACTATATAAAAATGTGACAGAAATGACCAGGTAAACCATGATTGATAATTAAATAGCTGCCAGGACACAGTAGAGAATTGCACCTGCTCTTCAAATTTAGGTTTTTGTATGCTTCTCATAAAGCCTTGGTTTAATGCCTCACCTCCAATTGTGAAGGACTTCCTTCAGTGTAACACAAATGTGACAGCCCAGTTTCTATGATCCATCGTCCACCTCTGAATCAGTCGTGAGACATCCACTAATTGAGCCATGACAACAATGAAAGTAATTCAATAGATGAAAATTGTATGGGCCTCACTGGGATTGTCAAATGTCTGATGTAAGGTCAAGTCTTCTTCCTTTACATAATTACAGTTGCCTTTGTAAACAAATGTAAAGTGACCTACCTCAGGAAACACAAGAACTAAATTGCAAACAGATCTGTGAGTGTGTGGTGGTTACTGCTCAGCTCTTGCTAGACATACTAACACACATTACTCTTTAGGGTAATCAAAGTCAGGGCATACAACTGAATTCCTGAACTCAGAAGAGTTATTCTGGCCAGTGTTTGACTTTTGAGGCCGGGGTACTTTGAAAGGATAGAAGGTAATTTGTAAACATGCTCTCTCACATCCTGAAAGAATCTTCGAATGAAATCGCCACAAAATAATGATGAGGAATGTTTAGTTTCCGTTGCTATTTTAATCCAGACATATGCATAACATCTTGAATTTGGTGCTGCAGCTGTTTATTTAGTTATCTGCATTGTCAGTGTATTGGTAATACAGAGGTTCTGATTGTTTGCATTGAAAACAAGTGAAGTTAGCTTGAGAAAACTCCCATTAGTTTGTTTTGTGTTGACCAATTACTTCTTTCAATGTCCTCCAGCACAGCTGACAACACTTCTGTACCCAATGTCTGTTTCTGTGCTGTGGCAATTCCTTCTAAAAGACTCAAAAACATTAAGTTTAAGATGTACTGCAGTTGCTGGAAATCTACAGCAATACACATGATGTGATGGTGGATCTCAGCAGGTCAGGCAGCATCTGTGGATGGGAATAAACAGTTAGCATTTCGGACAAAGACCTTTCTTCCCTCTTCCTTGCCAGACCTAATGAAGGGTCTTGGCCTGAAACGCCAACTGCTGGTTCCCAACACATTAGGCAAATGTGCTAGTTCAGAGGCAATGACATGAGATGGTACAAACTGGTTTGGGTTTTACTGTGTGATGGAGCTTAGACTCATTAAAATGTTTGATCATTGGGCTGGTTATTCACTCATTCTGATTCAATTGTACAGAGCAGGCGACTACTTAAAGAGAGAAAAAAACCCACAAAGGAACTGAGCCAAGAACGAGGTCCACTCTAGCTCGGTGATAATGTGACACTGGATCTGATCAGAAATGCAAGTACGATTTTGATGCTCTACCTCTTATTCCATAATTGCCATAGATCCTATGATTCAAATTCAAGTTAGTTTATTGTCACATACACCAGAAGCCAATGAAATTCCTTGCTCGTATCTAGTTTACAGTGTAAACAACATACTTGGAGATAATAAATACAGCAATATTTGCAACAATTAGTGCAAAACAGCAGAATGATGCAAAGATAGCTTGGCTTCTTAAAAGCTGGCTTGAAGTGCAGAGTGCTCCCATGCGAGGCTTCCCTGAAAGAACAATCAAGTAGGAAAATAAAAAAAGAATGCAGGTGCTGGAACTCTGAAATCAGAATCAGAATCAGGTTTAATATCACCAGCATACATTGTGAAATTTGTTAACCTAGTGGCAGCAGTACAATGCAATACATAATAATATAGAGAAAATAAATAATTAAGTAAATCAGTAAATCATTACAGTAAGTATCTATATGTATATTAAATAGTTAAATTAAAATAGTGCAAAAATAAATGTAACGTGCTGTAAAGTTTCACTGCTAATGTAATGGTTTCTCTGTAGCAGCAGTGTTTGGGTTATGACTGAAGATAATGGGGGCTTTGGAATGTACGCCATCCAATAACAGGCATGTTGTTCTTTCTTGTGGGTCTGGGAGCAGGGATTTCATGGTCTTTTGTCAGCAAGAGATGTAGAGAGTTGGTAGTCTGCCGGATGGACTGGACTTGGATCGAGGGTCCGAGGGTCCGTGCCATTCAGAGGAGGTTGGTGGGGAACGAATGGATGGAAACGTGAGTTCCAACATGTGCATTAGACTGTTTCATGCAAATGGGCCCTTTTAGGTTTTTTTTGTTTCTTTATTAACCTATAGTCAAATTAAGAATTATTAAGCTCAGTCGTTTAATTGCAGATTGTGTACTGTTTGTTATTTCATGGTACTGATTTGTAACAGGGGAAAACATCACGCAGTATCCACCCAAACAAGATTTCTCAAGTTTGGCCAGGCCGGGGGCTGTCTTCCCCTCGATTAAGCCACTAGCTGAACCTGAGCATTACACAAAAATAATATAAAAGCAAAAAGAAAGTGAGGTAGTGTCCAGGGTTCAATTTCCATTTAGGAATCGGATGGCAGAGGGAAAGAAGCTGTTCCTGAATTGCTGAGTGTGTGCCTTCAGGCTTCTGTACCTCCTACCTGATGGTAACAGTGAGAAGAGGGCATGTCCTGGGTGATGGGGGGGGGGGGGGTCCTTAATAATGTACTCTACCTTTCTGAGGCACCACTCCTTGAGATGTCTTGGATACCATGAGAGCTAGTACCCAAGATGGAGCTGACTGTTTTTACAAATTTCTGCAGCTTCTTTCAATCCTGTGCAGTAGCCTCCCCCCCCCCCCAACATAACAGACAGTGATGATGCAGCCTATCAGAATATTCTCCAAGATGCATTTATAGATGTTTTCAAGTGTTAGAGGTGACAAATCATTTCTCCTCAAACTCCTAATGAAATATATCTGCTGTCTGAATATATATTAATATATCTGCATTGATACGTTGGGACCAGTTTCCATCCTCAGAGATCTTGACACCCAGGAACTTGAAATTGCTCACTCTCTCCATATCTGATCCCTCTATGAGGATTGGTTTGTGTTCCCTCGTCTTACCCCTCCTGAAGTCCACAATCATATTGACGTTGAGTGCAAGATTGTTGCCGCGACACCACTCAACTAACTGGTATATCTCACTCCTGTACACCCTCTCGTAAAAGCAGGAGATGCTGGAAATACTCAGCAGGCCAGGCAGCATGTGTGTGGGGGATGGGGGTGGGGAATAGATAGAGACAGACAGACAGAGATAATACATCAGGGTAGAGACTCTCCATCGGAAACGTCAGCTCCAGTGAAGGAACTCAGATCTGAGACATCACCTCTGTTTCTCTTTCCACAGGTGCTGCCTGACTTGCTGCGGGCTCCTGGCATTTTCTGTTTTTTTTCTTATTGCATTGAGTATGGAGTCTGTGGTAGAAAAGACCTTGCAAGTGATTATGTGTGAACGCAAGCTTTCCTCTTCTGACTGCAGTGACTGAGCCTATGGGGTTGGGGTGAGGCTGGGGAGCGATTGAAGTTAAAATCCGGATATAGGAGGGATGATGCAGCAGAACGGACTGGAAGACGGGGTTAATATGTATGTGTGCCCATTCGTTGGTGTAGAAATGCGGAGTCATGATGCCTGTCTCCAGGCTTTTATGACTCTATAATTCCACTATAAAGTATTGCTTGGACAATGGATCAGGGCCAG
The DNA here is from genome assembly GCF_048418815.1 of Hemitrygon akajei. Taxonomy (NCBI): domain Eukaryota; kingdom Metazoa; phylum Chordata; class Chondrichthyes; order Myliobatiformes; family Dasyatidae; genus Hemitrygon; species Hemitrygon akajei. Next base: position 24,803,937 of record NC_133143.1, read on the forward strand.
TAATGAAATCGTCACCAGGCATCAAGGTCGGTGGGGATGGTGGACTCATTATCAGGAGGCTGTGAGAGCTGTAACAACCTTTGATATAATAATACAGAGACAGCCAGAGACATGTTCGCTGCCTGCAGGTCCGTACATTCCCTTTTTCACCTCCTCACTCCCCCTTGCTGCTTAACTGCTGGTACACCAGCACTGCTGCTGTTATGTAACCTTGCTACATAGCTGCTAATGGCTTGTGCTCCTTTCCCTTTCATTAAACTTCCATTAACATGTGCTGAAGTGGGATCTTCAAAGCAAAGACAAATTGAGGAGATTATTCTGTGCACTGATAGCATTTGTTGCCCACGAACAAAATAGTCAGATCTGCCTAAATGAGGGTGCGTGCCTTACTCCTCTCATTGCCCCTGAAGACATTATCAGATGGGAGTAACAGACTTCAGAGAAGCTGGCCAGCTTCAGAAGGTGGATTAGGTTCTGCTGCCATCTCACAAACTGAAGGAAACTCTTCCCCATCTCCGCTTCGATCTGAGCAAATATCTGCAGACTGTATTGGAACGTATAAAGGTAGAAGGTTGTCTACAAGAATGTGAACATGTGAACACTCGTACTTTTCAGGTCAAAGGTTACCTGTGCTTAATGACCTTTCCTGAAATTCACAGGCACTTTTGAAACTTGAACTCCCAGGACAGAACATCTGGAAGACCTGGTTAACCTATCATGAGCTCTCAATTTCCTTGATTTCTGCAGTGGTTATTATAATGTTAGATCAGGCCTAGGCAAGGCCACAAGGTAATATTGATGTTTTAAGAATAACTTGGCAGATGTCCTTTCAGTCACTTAGTGAGAAATGATCTGGTGACAGAACTGGGCCAGACTCTGGGAGGAAGGAAAGGACCACAAATGCAGATAGGCCCAGGGCTCCTGGGGTTAGCGACTGCATCATTAGCTGCAGGATGATAGGGTGGGGAAAAATACAGTGGCTTCATTGTTTCAGACAGAACCCAATGTGCAACAAACTGAGGACAATTGTCTAGCACAAGCTGTCTTGGAGATCCACAAGATGCAAGGAGTTACACAAAGATTCATCATCCTGTCAGCTATGATGAATTGTGTGGGAAACATTTCTAGTCAATTCAAGGCAATTCGAAGAGTCCTCAGGGTATCAGCAAGTGAGTAGTGGGATGGGCTGAGTGCAAACGCTAAGAAACCACTCGACAGCCACATCTGGTTGATAATGGGCACCTTAAACTATAGCGGAATCAGGCCACAACTTGTCAGTGATTTTGTATGCTCAAAGGAATTTTGCACATGTCAGGTGCTGCTTTGCAGCTTCTGATGAGCTTTGTTGGAACAATAATGTTGAATCCATATCAACTAAGCCATAAGTAACATGAAATGCAATTCGTTCATTTTTATTTCTCTTTTGAGAACCACAGTGTCACTTTTTCTACTAACTTTGAAGGCTGAATAAGGTCCACTTTCATTTTGGAAATCTTCGCTTACTGTTTTTTACATGAAACTCTTTTCTACCCTTGCTCCTATCCTGAACAGCTTCCTCTCGTATTATCCTGGAGACGTTTGCTCATGATAAGTACACTGCCACAGCAACCCACCGCCTCCCATTCATACCTTGATTAAATGGTCACCTTCAGTTATCAGTCTGGTCAATGAGTCAGGGGAAAATCGTTGTCTTCTTTCCTTCCAGCAGTCAAAGTTACAGATTCATGGTAAGAGCTCTGTCACCTCCACCGCTGCAGCATTCTAACTCTTAACTTTAATCAGCCTAAATCAGAGAGCCACACATCAATAACTATTCTGCTGGGAATACGTTAGGGAATTCATAAGTAAAATTGTTTTATACAGAGTCAGTAGAGTCTCCTTTATTTCATGCACCTTTGTTTTACTAGGGGGCTCTATCTCTGAGATTTTGTTACTCTAAACAAAGAAACAAATGGATCAATTATAAATTTAATCAGATTTTGCAGTAAATAGTAAGTAGATTAAGTAATTTTGCTTTGAATCTCAGATTCAAGGGCACTTAGCCTGATTGAGGTTATTGTCTTACTATTGGTTACGTATTTAGTTCTGCCAAGCCCAAATGCCTTATGAAAATGTTTTTACTGTGATCAGATTGGAACATATGGTTTCAGTTGCTTGGAAATTTTGAATATTAAATATTATGTAAGAAAGAAACTTTTGCATCATTGTGATCACAGTAAAGCCAGGAGCTAACATGAGGACAATCCATGTGTGAATGGAATGAGATTACAATGCTTCTCCTCCAGGTCCAACATATTACTGCTGTCAGGGCTGGAACAGAATAAATTCTGCATAGTTTGCACAATAGCTGTGATTGTTGGAGATCAGTCATTTTATACACAGTGCATCATTACAGGAGTTCCTCAGAGCAATGCCCTTGGTTCAACCATTTTAGTTGTTTCTTCAATTGCTTTCTTTCCATTGATTGAGTGAGTGAGTGAGTGAGGCCTCTGTTGGTTAGAGTTGACCATAGATATTGCGTCCTAGCTGTCTAGATACACAGGCCTGGGCAGTATAATAAGGAAAGCAAGCTGTTGCCCATGTAGCAGGCACCCCCTCTCCATGCATCTGATGAACCCAAAGCACCGGCAGAGACTGATACAGTTTGTCACCTGCTGCATCGCTGGATTTGCCTGTCGGCGTTGAACTAAGTGTAGAAATGCCTTAGAGAAAGCAGGTCAGGATTTTTCCCTTGGGTTTTACTCCCAAAGCCCTCCCCAACAGTGGGCATAGCTGTAAGGCAGCAGAGGTTTGAGACCAGAGTTTTCCTTCTCCTACATGAGCTGCCAACCATGGCTGGCGAGCCCCGTCCTCCCGAAACAACTGGTTTTTAAGGTTCCACTGAGCTTAGTAGCTGAGCCACACGTGAAGGCCAGCAGCTGGACTTGGTTGTCAGAGGCTATTTGAGGCGCACGCCATTGGGAGCATTTAATAGGTAGTGGGAGCTTGTCCCCACCACCACTCCAGCTATAACAACTTCAAGGAACCTTTCTTTCCATTATAAGACCCAAAATCAAGACGCTAACTGATTTTTGTAGAATGTTCAATTCTATTTGCAGCTCATCAGCAAATGAAGCAGTTCATGTCTGCATGCAGGACGATCTCAACAACATTCATGCATGCTTGACTTTTAAACTGCTCTTGATAAACAGAATTATCTTGGCATTGTAAGCAACAGTGAATTAATGGCACTTCTTTACTATGATAATGAATCTGTCTATAAAAATCATTCATTCTGTAGTGTGGCTTCTCCTTTTCCACCGGCGGAAAAGATGCCAAACAATTTCTGCCATCCAGTTCTCACAGAATACAAAATGAAGGAAAATTGACAACTTGTGATCATTCTAAAGTGTGATAAAAATGAAACATGCCAGTATCATTAAAGAAGAAATTTCATAAGTAAGTATTTTTATATTTTAAGTTCCAGTCAGTAATAAATTCTGTCCGTGATTACTTGGGTTAAATGCCCTGTATAGCAGATGATGTACATTGGACTGCTTTCTTAACAGTTGGTTCTGTTGAATTAAATTGAACTAAATTTTGTAAATGAAGTATAATATATTGTCTATTTAGCAATTCTGAAGACTCATTATGCTTTAAATATTCATGTGAGGGTGCCACAATTCACAGATATATAAGTTAGCTGTTTAGGCCCAGTAATCCATTCAACAAAGTGTACCATTTTCAGGGAAGTTTAGAGGTTGTTGGTTCAGGCGATTTCTCTGCACTCTGCATAACTTCATTGTCATTCAGTCAGCTTATCTATATATCCTTTTGAAGACTCTTTACATCCTGTGGCCTACCTGCAATCTCATCTGTTTTTATGTTACCATTAACGGTGAAAATATGACATATGGTCTCCTCAGTCAGATCGCTGATAAGCTGTTAAAGTGCCCAAGCACCATCCCAGCAGACCTAAGAAAAACTCTTTCTTTCCAACTCTAATGATTCTGTTTGTTAACCAATTCTCAATCCATGTCAGTATTATACTCACTCTAAAATTATTGACCAACCTCTTACGTTGACCTTAGTGAGAGTATTCTGAAAATCTACGTACACTAAACCATGGTTTCCCCTTATCTATTCTTCTAGCTACATCTTGAAAGAGCTCTGTTAGGTCAGTCAAGCGTGATTGCCATTCCATAAATCCGTGCCCAATCACATTATTTTTCTGAATGCCTTGATGTCACTTCCTTTATTATAAATTTCAGTGCTTGCCTTAGGGAAGATATCAAGCTAACTGACGAGTGGTTTCCTGAGTTTGCCTCTCTTTTTCTTGAATTACTCCCCTGCAAGATCTATAGAACTTTGCAACAAGATAACCAGATTAGTCAATATCTCGAAACACTTGGATAAAAATCATCTAATGTTTTCTATTAGATGGGTATTATCCCGGGCCATTCAATTCAAGTGTAATCATCTTTTGTTCCTTTAAAGTACATGTTTGACCGGCTGCTCTATTCATCAGATATAATGGAGAAGAAATTTAAGCTAAATATAATAAAATATCTCAATGCATCCTCAACTGAAATTTGGTCCTATTCAAGTCAACGTTGCTGGAAGTAGAGTACAACATGCATTAATGCATTTTCACCCTAATGTTTTTTTTAAGTGAGTTTTGCCTTAGCCTGTCTTCAAAGGGTTTTGAAAATTTATCCTGGTTTGTTTTGGGTCAATAATCAGTCTGAAGCCAAGAGTAATGGATGTAAGGCAGGAACTCTGTGGTAGGTTAGATGTAAAACTTTTTACAAGCTCATAGAGGATAATGTTTCAGTTCCTGTTTAGAAGTCAGTGACAGAATAGACATTATTCTGTTGAGGTTACAGGCAGATCACCCATAATATTACTGACTGGCTGAACAGACTTGGTGAGCTATTGTGTAAATCTAATGCAAATGTATATATTTGTTATTTTATTATTATAGTTGGGACAGTTTCCACTTGGTCTTGGTTTATTTCTGTTTCATTTAACATTTATTAAATCCTGTATAATTTATCATTTAAGTCAGAACCAAAAATTCATGTTTCAGCACAAACAGTGTGGCATGGGTGGAGGAATATTTGATGAGCAGAGGGGTTTAGAGAGGAAATAATGGGAAGAGATCATTAGTGTCTGTTATTAAAATAAACTTCAGCAAATAATGGCTGAGGTAAGGACAAAGGGACAAATGGTGGTAACAAATCAGCATAGAGGAGGGAGATTGAAAATCTAGCTGAATGGTGCCACAACACCAACATCTCATTCGATGCCAGCAAAACCAAAGATGATTGATTACAGGAGGTGGAAACCAGAGGTCCATGAGCTAGTCCTCATCAGAGAATCAGTACAGAAGAACTTTAAATTCCTCCACATGATCATTTCAGAGGATCTGTCCTGGGTCCAGCACGTAAGTGCCATTACAACAAAGGTATGACAAAACCTCTACTTTTTCAGAAGTTTGCAAAGATTTAGCACGTCATCTAAAACTTCGTCAAACTTCTATAGATGCCCTGTGGAGAGCATACTGACTGGTGTATCACAGCCCAGTGTGGAAGCACCAATGCCCTTGAACAGAAAAGCTCAGTCCATCACAGGTAAAGCCCTACCCTCCATTGAGCACATCTACACGGAGCACTGTTCCAGGAAAGCTACATCGATCATCATCCAGACCGTGCTCTTTCTTGCTGCTTTCATCAGGAAGAAGACACAGAACCCTTAAGTCTCACACAGCCAAGTTCAGGAAAAGTATTACCCCCTCAACATCAGGCTCTCAAATCAGAGTGGATAACTTCACTCACCCCAACAATGAACTGATTCCATAACTTATGGACTCACTTTAAAGGACTCCACAATGCTCACAAATTTATTTATTTTCTCATATTTGCACAATTTGTTGTCTTTTTGCACACTGGTTGTTTTTCTGTCTTTGTTTTGTGCAGTTTTCATTTTCTTAGCATTAACTGTGAATGCCTGCAAGAAAATGAATCTCAGGGCAGTAAATGGTGATATAAATGTACTTAGATAATACATGTAATTTGAACTTTGAAAAGGCAGTAACGTTAGGGAGGAGGAGTAATTGGTCTTTATGATGTAAGTCAAAAACTCAGCATTTATGTTGAATTGTCTACTGAGAGAGCAGTCTATTTCAGGCTGAGGATATGATGTGGTGATGGAATATCATCCAGACATTTAATCTACTCTGTCATGAGTTGACTAAAGCTATTTTGGGTTCCTTGTGGGACAAGCAATCTGATAGCATTGAAGCACTGGTGGAACAAAAGGATGGAGTGTTAAAGGTAGTTGTTGTCTATAGGCATGCAGAAGTTGGTCTTATGTCACTATAAACCAGCAGTGAAATAGATCAAACATGAGGAAATCTGCAGATGCTGGAAATTCAAACAACAACACACATACAAAATGCTGGTGGAACACAGCAGGCCAGGCAGCATCTATAGGGAGAAGTGCTGTCGACGTTTCAGGCCGAGACCCTTCGTCAGGACTAACCGAAAGGAAAGATAGTAAGAGATTTGAAAGTAGTGGGGGGAGGGGGAAATGCGAAATGATAGGAGAAGACCGGAGGGGGTGGGATGAAGCTAAGGGCTGGAAAGATGATTGGCGAAAGTGATACAGAGCTGGAGAAGGGAAAGGATCATGGGACGGGAGGCCTCAGGAGAAAGAAAGTGGGGGGGAGCACCAGAGGGAGATGGAGAACAGGCAAACAACTAAATATGACAGGGATGGGGTAAGAAGGGGAGGAGGTGCATTAACGGAAGTTAGAGAAGTCAATGTTCATGCCATTAGGTTGGAGGCTACCCAGCCGGTATATAAGGTGTTGTTCCTCCAAACTGAGTTTGGATTCACTTTGATAATAGAAGAGGCCATGGATAGACATATCAGAATGGGAATGGGATGTGGAATTAAAATGTGTGGCCACTGGGAGATCCTGCTTTCTCTGGCGGACCGAGCGTAGGTGTTCAGTGAAATGGTCTCCCAGTCTGCATCGGGTCTCACCAATATATAAAAGGCCACACCGGGAGCACCGGATACAGTATACCACACCAGCCGACTCACAGGTGAAGTGTCGCCTCACCTGGAAGGACTGTCTGGGGCCCTGAATGGTGGTGAGGGAGGAAGTGTAAGGGCAGGTGTAGCACTTGTTCCGTTTACAAGGATAAGTGCCAGGATGGAGATCGGTGGGAAGGGATGGGGGGGGACGAGTGGACAAGGGAGTCGCATAGGGAGCGATCCCTGCGAAAAGCAGAAAGGGGGGGGAGGGAAAAATGTGTTTGGTAGTGGGATCCCGTTGTAGGTGGCGGAAGTTACGGAGAATTATACGTTGGACATGGAGGCTGGTGGGGTGGTAGGTAAGGACAAGGGGAACCCTATCCCAAGTGGGGTGGTGGGTGGATGGGGTGAGGGCAGATGCGCGGGAAATGGGAGAGATGCGTTTGAGAGCAGAGTTGATGGTGGACGAAGGGAAGCCCCTTTGTTTAAAAAAGGAAGATATCTCCTTCGTCCTGGAATGAAAAGCCTCATCCTGAGAGCAGATGCGACGGAGATGGAGGAGTTCTGAGAAGGGGATAGCCTTTTTGCAAGAGACAGGGTGGGAAGAAGAATAGTCCAGGTAGCTGTGAGAGTCTGTAGGCTTATAGTAGATATCAGTAGATAGGCCGTCTCCAGAGATGGAGACAGAAGGATCAAGAAAGGGAAGGGAGGTGTCGGAAATGGACCAGGTAAATTTGAGGGCAGGGTGAAAGTTGGAGGCAAAGTTAATGAAGTAAACGAGCTCAGCATGCGTGCAAGAGGCAGCGCCAATACAGTCGTCGATGTAGCGAAGGAAAAGAGGGGGATGGATACCGGTATAGACTTGAAACATGGACTGTTCCACAAAGCCAACAAAAAGGCAGGCATAACTGGGACCCATATGGGTGCCCATGGCTACACCCTTGGTTTGGAGGAAGTGGGAGGAGCCAAAGGAGAAATTATTGAGAGTAAGAACTAATTCCGCTAGATGGAGGAGAGTGGTGGTAGAGGGGAATTGGTTAGGTCTGGAATCTAAAAAAAAGCGAAGAGCTTTGAGACCATTGCTGTGGGGGATGGAGGTATATAGCTGCTGGATGTCCATGGTGAAAATAAGGCGGTGGGGGCCAGGGAACTTAAAATCATTGAAAAAATTCAAAGCATGAGAAGTGTCATGAACATAGGTGGGAAGAGATTGAACAAGGGGGGATAAGACAGTGTCAAGGTATGCAGAAATGAGTTGAGTGGGGCAGGAGCAAGCTGAGACAATGGGTCTACCTAGACAGGCAGGTTTGTGGATCTTGGGTAGGAGGTAGAAACAGGAAGTGTGGGGTGTGGGAACTATGAGGTTGGTGGCAGTGGATGGGAGATCCCCAGAGCTGATAAGGTTGGTGATGGTATAGGAGACAATGGCCTGGTGCTCCTTAGTGGGGTCATGATCGAGGGGTAAATAAGAGGAGGTATCAGAGAGTTGTCGCTGTGCCTTGGCCAGGTAGAGTTCAGTACGCCAGACAACAACAGCTCCCCCCTTATCAGCGGGTTTTATAGTGAGGTTGGGATTGGTGCGGAGGGAGCGGAGAGCAGAGCGTTTGGAAGGAGTGAGATTGGAATTGGAACAGGGTGTGGTGAAGTCAAGACGGTTGATGTCCCGTCAGCAATTAGCAATAAAGAGATCCAGAGCAGGCCGAAGACCAGAGCGGGGTGTCCATGTAGAGGAGAAGGGTTGAAGATGGGAGAAGGGGTCATCGGTGGGGGTAGGAGAGTCCTTGTCAAAGAAGTAAGCTCGGAGATGGAGCCGGCAGAAGAAGGGTGCAACATCATGGCGTACGTGGAACTCGCTGAGGTGTGGGCGAAGGAGGACAAAGGTGAGGCCCTTACTGAGGACAGAGCGCTCTGCCTCAGAGTGTTGAAGGTCGGAGGGAATGGTAAAGACCCTGCACAGATGAGAGATGGGATCAGAGGGGGGGAGGGAGGCTGGTGGTGTCGGTGGAGAGGGAAGGGTTGGGGTGAGAGGAAGATGGAGCCTCTGAGGGCCCAGGAGCTGACGATGGGATCTGAGGGAGAGGGGATGGCAGAGTGGTGGTGGGGGAAGGGGAGACGGGAGTCACAATCGCAGCATGTGAAGACCCGGCCTGGAGTTCAAGGCTGGAGTCGCAGTCGGTGGTTGCACAATCGCTTTGAAACTGTCAAAAAAAGTGAAATAGATTGCTGGATGTGTTAGAGTGAGAGAGAGAGAGACAGAAAATGAATTACAGGGATACAAGGAAATAGGAGAAGGGAATGAGACTCATGGGATTGTTCTGCTGGAAACCAGCATGAACTTAAATGGTCCAAATGACCCCGTTTTGCATTATAAATAGGTCAACTTCTCAACCAATAAAATTAGGTCTCAAATTCAGTTGAAGTTGACCATTGTAACGTCCACTCATCTTTAGCAGCTCCAGTTACCCAAATGGTTTTCAGTATCTCAATCTAAACTCTAATGGCTTCATATTGTCACAAAAATTTCAAAAATTATTAGCAAAGAAAACTCTTCAAAAGCAATAAATCTTTTAAATATCTCTGGATTTTTCTCCTGATGTGCAACAGAAAATAGGAGCTTTGAATATGTTGCATCAGTTATGTTTGCACAAAGATATTGAAGCCATTTTTCTGGCTTTCCCACAACTGTGATCATTATTTTGATAGCTTCTGAGGATCGTATTGCTTCATGAGTTTCTTTCAACTGGCGTAGACAGAGAGAACTGTGGACTTCAGGTAGATGCAGGCTGACCACTCCCTACTGCACGTCAACAGCGTCTCCGTGGAGAGAGCCAGGAGCACCAAGTTTCTTGGAGTGCACGAGACTGACGATCTCACCTCGTCTCTCAATAGCATCTTATTATGTCTTGTAGCTCCAAGACATAAAAACTAATTGATGGGAAACCAAGGGAGCCAGGAAAGCGAGTCTAATTTCGTTTTTACTTTAAGGGGGATGCCTACATATGGGGTGGTGGCTCGATTACATACGCATGTACTTATAGCTCATAATAATAAACAACAGAGTTCCTAATTAAACAGTATATTTACAATATTACTGAAGTATTGCTAAAATATTAAATACACAATACTCCCTGCTTAGCTATGAAATGAATCTCAACTTACACACACACACACACACACACACACACACACACACACACACACACACACACACACACACACACACACACACACACACACACACACACACACACACACACACACACACACACACACAAGTACGGTGTCTGACGTCATCATTTCCTTTACTTTTGGAAAGCCACCTGACATTGCTATGTGTCAAGGGGTTCATGAGTTCAAGGGGTGGAGTACAATAGCTGGTTTTGGCAGGAACCAGTTGCAGTAATTGAAAAATTCTGAAAAGGACCACAACTGTAACATATCCTTTGGCCTTAGGGCATCTGCCACTGCTTGAATTTTCTAAGCACACTTGTGTAATATTCGTGCATCGATAGTGTGGCCACAGTAAGTGATGCTTGGTTTAAACAATTCACACTTGTTGCATCGTGCTCTGAGCCCATAATCTTCTAATCTTTTTAACACCGTCTTGAGATTTTGGAGATGTTCCTCGTCATCTTTACCGGTGACAATGATGTCATCTGGGTAACACTGGGTGCCTGAGCAGCTGAGTAGCACCTGGTCCACAGATTTTTTGCCAAAGTACAGGTGCAGATGCTACTCCAAAAATAAGCCTATTATAGCGATAAAGCCCTTTGCGAATGTTTATGGTGAGAATCGCTTTGGACTCTTCTCCCATCTCCATCTGGAGGCAGGCCTCAGCTAAATCCACTTTGCTGAAGTGTTTCCCTCCAGAAAGATTTGCAAAAATATCCTCCATCCTGAGCTGAGGGTATTGATCTACTTTCAGTACTGGATTGACGGCCATCTTAAAACCACCACCAATCCTGACAGACCCATTCTTCTTGGCTATTGCAACAATTAGCATTGCCTATGGGCTCCACTCAGTCTGAAAGAATTCCTTCAGCAACCGTGCGATCTACCTCACTGGCTACTTGACCACAGATGGTATGAGGAACCAGACAGGCTTTGTAAAACTTGGATGTGGCATTTTCATTTAACACTATCTTACCCTGATATGTTTGAGTTTTCCAATACCTTCCTTGAACACCTCACTGGCATCATCCAGTAACTTTCTTAATTGGCTTTCAGTGAACTCTATTGCAGATGATATGGCACGCAAATGGTAGATGGATCTTCAATTAAGTTGTGGTTGTCTCAGCCAATTAGATCCCCACATTGCTGGTCTTCCTGTTTTTACCACATACAAACCCACTGTGGCTTGTTGATTGTTGTACTTCACTTTTAAAAATGTCATTCATACATTTTCTCCAGTATAAGTTCTTAGCCGGATATCTGCAGGCTTCAGTTTGGTATTCATGATATGCTGTTCCAATGCATTTTGCGGATTGACTGAAACAGCGAGCCAGCATCCAATTCCATTTTAATTAATTGCCGTTCGCTTCTGGTGTAAGTCATATTGTCTCCTGTTAGTTTTCACATTGTAAATCTCAACGCTATGCACTCCTTTGTCACTGTCATCATTGTCAGATTTTTCATCAACAGCATGGAGATTAGTGCTCTTTTTGAATCCGCACTTGACTTTTTAGCTTTTCCTTCTCCATGTGCAATCCGTTTGTTTTTGTCTGCCCAACATGCTCCTTGTACAGTATGTGTTCTACTGTGCTGTGTTTTCTGAAAGTTTCACCTTTAAACCTGCATTGGTCTGGCACACGTGAGCTCACGTCACAATAGTAACACAGTTTGTTTGGCCAGGCCAGTTTCTTTTTAAACATCGCAATTTTGTTCATGCTCACTCTCATTCCTGACTGCAACTCAATTGTGTCTCTGCCTGCTGTTTCCATTGAAACAGCTATTTCAACTGCTCTTTTAAATATGAGCTATGCTTCAGTTAGGAACCACTTTTGAATGTTCATCATTAAGCCCATTACTGAACTGGCAAGGCTCAGACAATATATTCAATTCAGCCACATACGCTGAAATGGACCCCACTTCCTTTTGATTCCACTTATGAATCCTAAAGCGTTCTGCAATCAACAATGGCTTTGGTTCTGAATGTTCCTGCGTTACAGTCACATTATCAGCAAAGCTTATTTTGGCTGATTTGGTTGGAGCAATTAAACCTCTAAGCAAACTGTATGCCTTTAAATCCGATACACTCAGCAAAATTGGCACCTGCTTCTTGTTGGCTATTCCATTTATATTAAAAACTGCTCAATTCACTCTGTATACAATATCCAGTTACCTGTTGTGTAATCAAACACTTCAATCTTTCTGATGTAGCCAGCCATTTTCTGCTCTTTTTCACGGTTCTCACTCTTTATGAACCCATAAATTCTTCCCTTTTCTGCCTTAAAAAAAAAATCTCTATCATGTCTTCCCTTCCAAAGAACATGTGCTGCATTCCTTTTTTTTAAAAACACGACTGCCTCTCTGCACTTAAAACGTCTCACTGCGCTTCAATAGGCAGGTAGCCATATTTCCTCATCGCCACTTTGTAACTCCAAAACTAATTGAAAGGTAAATGAGTGAGCTGGAAGTGAGAGACTAACTTTGCTTTTTCTTTCAGCGAGGCCTGTATGTATGTTGTGGTAACCTGTAATTAATTATTTAAACAACAAAGATTGCCTAATAAAACAATTTTTTTAAAATATTACTCAAATATTACTGAAATATTAAATACTCAACACATCTCTTTAGGCAAGAGAGCACTGTAATGCCTCCACTTCCTGAGGCGACTGATGCAGGCGAGACTCCCCCAACCCCCATTCTCACCACATTCTACCAGAGCACCAATGCGAGTTTCCTGACCGGCTGCATCACTGTCAGGTATGGCAATTGCGATGTATCAGATTGTAAGAGCCTGCAACAGAGAGTGAGGACTGCTGAAAACGTCATTGGGATCTCTCTCCCTCCCCATTTAGGAAGTTTTCTCAGCAGCACTGCATACGCGGTGTCTCCAGCATTGTCAAAGCCCCCTTCTGTCCTTCCCACAAGCTCTTTGACATCCTGCCATCAGGAAGAAGCTACTGCAAGATAAGAACCAGAATCAGGTCACATCTTCCCCAGGCAGCTTGACTTCTGAACTCCCAGCATACATGTACACCCTGTCTGAATGTCCTGCTGTGCCAACGGCCCCTCCACTCCCCAAATCTCTGACACACTCCTCCTGCACTGGTCACTTTTCATCTTTTATTGCTGCTGCTTCACATATGACTGTAATAGTGCCAGTAACATTATACTGTCTTACATAAAGATGCACCTCACACTTTATGTCAACCTGCCAGTCTTCAGGCCATGTCAGTCAGGGACTGCGTTGATATTACTTTGTGACTGTACGTGCTATATGTGCTGCGTGAGACTGTATGTACTGTGTTTTGCACCTTGGTCCCAGAGAAGTGATGTTTTGTTTAGCTGTATATGTGTGTATGCTTGAACTTGAACTCAATAGATTTATCTTTCCTGTTCATTATAATGATTCCAGTGTGTGGCCTCTGTTGTCGCACTATTGATTGGCTTAGCTTGCTGCACTACTAATGCCCAGCTGCATGTATTAAATTGCAGTGGTCTTGCAGCTGCATGTTGCAGCTAGCACTGTGCACTTTTTACTGTCAGCGGAGATATCCTGTAATGGCAAGGAGCTGGGTCCACGATGTTCCAGCACTGCACTTTGGGCAGGGGATAGAGGGAAAGAGAAGTGTTTTGTTTCTCCAGAGGAGAGGAAGCTCTCCAGACACATACACTGAATGCAGTTAGAGGAGATAGCTGTGGTGACCCCAGTCTCCTGAAAATCAAGACCCAGGAATCAATACTTCGAGAAGTTCAATAACCTCCCAGACACAATCAAGGTCAGAGAATGCATCTTCAGTTGTCAAATCTCATAAACAGCATCATCAGCCTCAGTGAGATGAAAGGGGAGGTATGGAAAATCAGGAAGTGGAGGTGGGAGTTGGTGTGTGATTGCGAGGAGAGGATATAGTTGTGTACATATTGAAAACTCATATCACATCAGAACGTCATTGTAATCTCAAATGCCATGTGGATGAGATCATGTGACTTTTTGGTGCTGGGGTTCTTTAGGTAGATAGTGCAGGAGGTTTCATGCAAAAAAAACCTTTGCAGCTTCCAGTGTGTATTGACATTGCAAAATAGTGGGACAGTAATGCTGCTAGCGGAACGGCTGCCTCATGGCATCTGTGACCTAGGTTTAATCATGATCTCAGGCACTGCCTGCACTGTGTTGACGTGTTCTCCCTGTGACTGTGTGGGTTTTCTCTGGGTGATTGGCTTTCTGCCCAGGCCCCGAAGATGTAGGGGTTGGTATCTTAACTGGGCAGCATAAGTTGCCTCGTGGGCCTGAGAATCTGGGGGCAAGCAGAAGGAGATAGAGCTGATGAGAATGTGGAGAGAATAAGAAAAGGGGGATTACTGTAGGATTTTTTTTATTAAGTGCAATCGTGACCAATAGCCAGGTCAGGAATGCTGATCAAGTCAACCAGCTCCCAAAGGGAACTCTGATAGGCTAATCAGATGGTTCACTGCTGCTCAGCGATAGCATGATGAACAGGCGCAAGAGTCGCTAGCCCCTGTACCCCAGAAACACACCTGATCAGTGCGGCGGAGGTATGTGCTGTGCATGACCTGATCTGAAAGCATCACGTTGACTCATAACAGATCGTGTTCATGGTGGAACAGCTTAGTCAAGGATGTGGTGATCAGCACAGATGGACAAGTTATACCTCCACTATCCCTGTAGGATGTGTAAGGGAGTGGTTAATGGTTGGCATGGGCTTGGTGGGCCAAAGGGCTTGTTTCTGTACTGTTTCTCTTGACTTTCTGTTTCTGTGGTGTCACAAGTATGCATACATGTACTGATTTCCACATTGGAACCAGCTTGGCACTAGCAGATCCCATATTGTTAGTGGCATTGAGTGAAATTTATATAACCTCATTGCTTCTGTATCAGATACATTTCAAGACATAAATACTGGGCCTTTGTTAACTGAGTACCACTCCTAATCATGGCATTTGTTTTGCTCTATTTTAGATATTTTCCACCAAGATTGCTTTTCTTTGAAACAAATCATCTGTGACTGTATACCTTAATTCTGATAGAAGCTGAAGGGAGTACTTTAACACCCAAATCCAATGGAATAACTTGTATAAGGAACCTTCCCTTCCCAAAGCTGCAGGAGGGATGATATCATGTGTGGACCTGGGCACCATCACATTCCATTTGAAAGGCTCTTCACAGAAGCTAATCTTGGAAAATCTTCATGGGAAAGCTGAGGTGGAAACTATTCCAACTTTTTGTTTAGCTGGAACATTATTCACATCAGAGGTGCCAAAATGCTTCCTTTGATTTATTTTCTTTTCAGGAGATGTGTTTGTTCTGAGATGTGGGTTTAGTTCGAGAATACATGTCCTTAAGCAATCACTAGTTGGAATGGAGTGTCAAATGGAAATTTTTCTCATACTTTAATCTTTTTTGTGTTTATTTGTATTTTTATACAGTATAATCTTCTGTATAATTGTGTGTAATTGTTCAGTAAATCTTCCAGTCATTATATATAACAGATTCTGTATTTTTTTCCAGAAGCTTCTTAGTTTTTATGTAGCAGGTGTCACAACACCTAAATCTGGCTATTTTGTAGATTAATTGTAATCACTGGAATGTCCTGTTACCTTTCAAGTCTGAACTAGGATATGTATATGACACCACGAATGATTTCTTTGATTTCTCTCTTTACTTCATTCTTTGTTCTTATTGCACTTAATAAATGGCCCCAATAAATAAGTTTTATGCCCCATTCTTGACTACCAAAGAATCACCAAATCCAACACACTGAACTGAATCATAACGGGTAATTAATCATGAGTAGTAATTGCAACCTATTAGGCCTCACAGATAACACCTGACAGCAAAGATTTTGCTTCCTGCATACTTTTGGGTGTATCTTATGGATTTTGGGCTGCTGATCGCAAATATCATCATGCAGTCTCCTTATCACACACCTTTTTTTGAAATCACTGTAATTTGCTTTTTCAATTCATAATTCAAGTCAGGATAACTGATGCCAAGATTGAGGAAGGCATTTTTATTGGTCTACAAATCAAACAGGTCATCAATGACAGGCAATTCTAGTGGGACTGGAGAAAATCACATGGAAGGCATTCAAGGATGTTGTTGAAACTTTTCTTGGCAACTACAGAACACCAAACTACACACAGCTGGTTGATAGCAGGCTTCAAGCATTCAAAACCATGAAGTGTAACTTGTCTCTAAAGATTCATTTTCTGAATTTCCATTTAGACTCCTTCCTTGCAAATCTTGGTGCTGTCAGTGACGTGTATGATGAAAGGTTTCACCAGGACATTGCGGTCATGGAGAAACGGTATCAGGGCAACTGGAATCCACCAATGCTGCCTGATTATTGTTGGACACTTAACCGAGAAGCCTCAGACACTGAGCACAAACAAAAATCATCAACTAAACATCTGTAGCTTAATTGAACTATTGCAAAACATCAGCACCATTATGCAATTAAATGTATTATATTGAATAAAAATTAATTTCTGGTTTCTCCAAATTCCTACCTGATACAAGTAGTCTGACATTATATTTTGTGTTCAACTTCAAGTGGTCTATTATAAAAGAAAAAAAATTCTGAGGAAGCACCACTTTTGAAAAAACATTGTGTTATCCAGTGTAATGTATCCTACATCAAGTACTTACAGTATGTCTAAAACTATGTGACTGTTAAGGACCAATATAAATTACTGTGCAATGCCTAATTGACGCTTCCCCTGTAAAAGTGATACAAGTACTTGGGAGAGCACACATCACACCAATTCTCATTGGGGGGTTAGTGGTGGAAAGGGAGAGATGTTAACATCTCAGAGGATCTATCCTGTGGCCAACACACTGAGGCAATGCTGAAGAAGGCACACTAGTGGCTAAACTTCATTGGGAGCTTGAAGAGATTTCGTTTGTCGTCAAAGACTCTACTGATGTACGGTGGAGAGCATTCTAAGGTTACATCACCTCCTGTTCTGAAGGATCAAAATAGGCTGGAAAGAGCTATAGATTCAGTCAGCTCCATCACAGGTAAAATCTTCCCCACGGTCAAGGACATCTTCCAAAGGCGGTACCTCAAGAAGTAGCATCTATCATGAAGGACCCTCAGCATCTGGGTCATACCCTCTTTTCATTAATTGTGCCATTTGGGAGGAAGTACATGAACTTGAAGACACACACTCAATGTTTTAGAAACAGATTCTTCCACTTCACTATCAGATTTCTGAAAGGTCCATGAATCCATAAATACTACCTTGTTATACCTACTTCACATTATTTATTTAGTTTTTGTAGCTTATAGTAATTTTTATGATTTTCACTGTACTGCTGCCAAAAACAGCTAACTTGATGACATATATCAGTGATAATAAATAAGTTTGATTCTGATTCAGATATGGAACAGGTCATCTATCTGCCCTTCAGCTAAATTAATGGTGCTGGCACAACACTTTAAGGACTTTTTCAGAGGTAGTCAGGAATACAGTTTTTTTTGTGAATTGTGTTTCTCAGGCCGCTACTTTAAGTGTGATATTCCAGGACCCAGCAAGAAATGCTACTCTTTCTCTTTAGTTTGCTTTGTATTTAGAGCAGCGTAACATTTCGCTAGTGCATTGGAAATGCTTAATAAATCAAGGGAGGCAAATTTCAGAAGCAGAATGCAACATGGAGATGAAATCTCTTTCTGCATTTTTAGTGACTGCTCCCATGCTTTTTACATACATTTTTGAGACCTATTTATTTTGAGGTTTTATACCCAAAAAGGGACTGTTTATTTTGAGTTGCTAGGGACCTGCAATCCCAATAGCTACTGATTTTTATATCCAATCATCCTGGAACAGGCTATAACTCATTCAAGGTTTCATTTCTTCTGATTGCAGCAAGCATTACTTGGGGGAAATAAAAATCATACTGTGCAAAGCCCTCCATGCATTTGACCTGTGCTGGTGAGTTGGTGGTTCAGCGATACAAAAGAATTCTTCTGAGTACATAATACAATATATTTTCAGTTCCTTGCAGCACCAAATCTTTAAAGAAATGTTGTTTGGATTTTTTTCATGCAGTGGTGAATGAGAAAACTAATTTATATAACAAAGGCATTGTGAATCAGTGAAGAATTTAACGTGGTTTAAAATTTCTGTTTGTAAACCAGTGAAAGAGATTAAAAGTTCATTCCTATTAAATATATCATGGGACAACGCTGCAGCTCCAATTTGACACAGTTTCAAGCAACATTCTTCCAGGCAAAAGGCAAGTCATATTAAAATTTCACTCAATGGTTAAACTCAAGAGTAACAATCAATCTTAAATTATTCTCTCTTTTGGTTAAGAGTCACTGAAGTCACCGGCTGAATTAAGTGCAAACTTGACAAAGCTAATTAATTCAAAACAGACCTAACCCATGCACACTGAGAAATTGGGAGCAAGCTGGAATAACTGAGAAATGCGTTCTGCTCCTGATAGGGTGCATTTTTGGACCTTGTGTCAATGAATTTTCCATTTGGAAAAAATGTTTTAAACAGTGTCTGATGGATTTAACCTTGGATATGAGTTTATTATTAGGGATGTAGGGATTTGAGTGCAGAAAACAAAGCTGACTGCTATTACTGTATGTAGACCCTTAGTAAGAACACCTCCGGAGTACAGTGCACATTATTGGACTTCCTTGCTAAAGAATTTATATTTAATATCGAGGAGGTGAAGCAAAGATTCATCAGACTGGTTTCTAGAATGGTGGTTCTGTTGTATGAAGAGAGAATGAATAACTGAGAGATTGAAAAAAAGAGATATGACTTCACTGTGAAGTTCAAAATTCTTAGTGAGGTCAATGTTGTAGATACAGGCAGGATAGATCTGCTGTCAGAAAGTTTGGCCATAAAGATCACAAATGTTGGTAGTCTGAGAAGAGGAGGAAGTTCTTCAATGAGAACGCTGTGAATCTTTTAATTTCCCCACTGTTGGAGTGTTGTGGCAAATCTGTCAGTAGATGCATTCAAATCAGGGTTCATGATTTAGTGCTGGAAAAAGGCATTTGGGAAGATATGCTGTGATCCCACCAATTAACTGAGCAAGTCTGAGGAATCAAGTGGGTTACTTCTACTCCTGTTTCTTATCTGTAGGTCAGTGAAACGAGAATAAATTGCCTTTCGATTGTGAAAAGACAATTGATAATCCAATCACCAAACAAGAAAAGAACAACTTTTTTAAATACAGCACCATGCATGCAATAAAAATTACTGTGAAAGGGTAGCACAGTAGCTCAGCTAATGGAGCCAATGCCTTACAGTGCCAGCGACCCAGATACAATGCCGACCTTCAGTGCTGTCTTTGTGGAGCTTGCATGCTCTCCCTCTGGATTTCCCTGCATGTTGTGGTTTCCTCCCAGGCCCCGAAGCTGTGTGGGTTGATAGGTTTATTGGCCACTGTAAATTGTCCTTACTGTGTGGGTGATTGGCAGCATCATAACACAGTTTATGAGAATATGGGAAGAATAACATATGGAGGTTAATGTAGTTTAATGTAACTGGGTGATTGGTGGTCAATGTGGATTTGGCTGTTTCTGTGGTGTATCTCTCTCTGACTCTAAGGCACTTCACATGATCATTAGCAAAATATAGATTCACAGAACAACTTGCAGCCAATATATAACAAGAACAAAACTAAAGAAGCCCTTTTCTTATCACTGGTCCTCCCCCCACAACCACTCTTACACACAGACAAGCTTCCAACCTCCAGACCATGGTTGCGGAAACGCAGACATTGGGACTGATCACATTAGACACCAGACCACATAAAAGAACTTAAATAAACAAAAAACTTGATCAAAGGAAGAGCTTTTAAGGAATATCTTAAAGGAGGAAAGTAAGCCAGAAAGATCTAGGGAGGAAATTCCCAAGGCAACTGAGTTATGGCTGCCAATAGTAGAATGAAGGAAATTAGTAATTCGCAGCAAGAGAGCATCACAGATAACAAGGGACAATTGAATTTGGAGGGGAAAATACTGTAATGTTAATTGCATGATGATGGAATGTGTTGATTTCCTTTCTTCAGTGGGAATGAGAGAAGGTTAACCTTGGTTATTTGGCAAAAGTGATTGTTAAGCATATTGTAAATGTAAAATAATCTCGTACTTATTTACAGTGTCAAACAACCAATGTTTTTAAAAATGTTCTGCCAGTCATCCAACCACTAATTGCATTATTCTAATATCTATGTGTTGTGTCTGTGCAACTACATTTCAATTAAATAAAAGCATGGATGCAGGAGATGGCTTTAACCAGTGTATTTACATTACAGTGAGAGAGCGACAGAGGAGACAATGCGCATGTGTAGTTAACAGTGCTAAGGGGTGGGGAGGGGTTACTGCCCATACATTTCACTTTCTCCCCCTTTAGATTAATGCAACGTAAAACTGTGTATGTACAAACACTCAATTTCCCTTTCATAAACCATATCCCAAATAAACATGCTTTCACAATAATTAATTCACTATACTAAAGATTCAGCCTTTTGGGTGGTGCTCCGTTTCTTTCCAGATAGCGCCTCTGGACCTCTGGAGTAGGATCAGGTTTGGCAGGTGTCTTGTCAAAGACAACGCTCTCGGTTTCAGTGACATGATCATCACTGAGAGGTAAGTCCGGTGGCAGTAATGTGTCCATCTTGTTGGAAGCAGTCGACTTAGTTGTGTTCTTCAGTTGTGCATCCAGTATCTGGTCCACATGATGTCTCCATGTCTGATCTCCAACATCCACTGTGTACATCAGTGGTCCAGTTCTTGTAGCTACTGGCTGTCCACTTTTCTTGGTAATTGCGCACTAGGACTGTCCTGTCCAACCTTGAAGCTTCTTTCTGATTCACTTGGCCACTGGTTTATTCTGCACCTCCCTCCGTAGATCTGGTTTTGGGAGGTCTATGCAACATTTCAGATTCCTGCTCATGAACAGCATTGCAGGTGTTTGATTGTCATTGTATGAACAGAGCTCTGATACAGTAAAAGTAAGTTGTCCACTTTGTGCTGTAGAGAAATGCCCTCCTTATCCGTCCCTTTAATTGACTTCTTGATGGTTTGGATAAGCTTTTCAGCTAACCCGTTCGTTTCTGGGTGGTGAGGAGCTGACTTGAAACGTCTGATGCCATTTTTCTTTAAGAGCAATCTGAATGCTTCTGACATGTATTGTGGTCTGTTGTCTCTCACAATTTGTTCTGGTGAGCCGTTTCTGGTGAAGGTAGTCTTTGCTGAGGTGGTTGACTTCTTTGGTATAACCTCTGACCTCTTTGAATGAGCATCCACAGAAATCAGAAATGTGGAGTCCATGAGTGGCCCAGCAAAGTCAATATGTACCCCTTTATGGTGATGATACCACTCCCACAGGAGTAACAGTGCCTGTGGGGGTGAAATTTGAATTTTCTAGCATCCCAAACAGCTTTTGACCAAGTCTTCAATCTGTTTGTCTATTCCCAGCCACCACACATAGCTCCAGGCGAGACTGTTCATCTTGATTGTACCTAATGTCCTTCATGCAGATTTCTAATGCTCTAGTGTGCAGTTTAGAGGGAACTGCAACATGAGATCCACGCATCAGCATTTTCTGGCAGACCAACAGTTGGTCTCGTCTCACTGAGAACTCTGGAAACTTGAGGTTACCATAAGCTGGCTGTCCTTGCATGGTGATTTCATAAACTTTTGACCATGTCGGGTCATTCCTTGATTCCCTTTGTATTTCAGCATTTATTACTGGCAACTGGTCCACCAATGCGGTGTGGACCACTTCTGCTGGGTCACAGTATGAAGACTTTCCTTCTTCAGTTGCCAACAGTGGAAAATGTGACAAGCCATCAGTGTTGCTGTGTTGTTTGGTACCCTTGAACTCTATGTCATAAGAGTGGGTTCCTAGGAGTAGTGGCCAACATTGTAACTGGGAAGCAGTCATCACTGGAATTCCCTTCTTGGGATTGAAAATAGACATGAGGTGATCTAGTGTAAACTTTCATCCGTAGAGGTAGTGGTGGAACTTCCCTATTCCCCATACTAGACTAAGGGCTTCTCGGGTGATCTGTGTGTAGTTGCATTCTACGCTTGTCAGTGATCTTGAAGCAAGCACAATCGGGTGTTCAGATCCATCTTTTGTAATGTGTGACAAAACGGCTTTAATGCCATAAGGGGACACATCGCATGCAGTCTGATGGGCAGGGATGGGTTATAATGGGTGAGCAGTTTATTGGATGATTTTAGTCTCTTTGCTTTCTTGAATGCTTTTTCACATCTTTCTGACCACTCCCACTTTGCTCCTGTCTGTAACACAGCAGTGTAGCAATGTTTGGGAGAAACAAGGCCCAAGTACAAATTGAGTTGTGATTCTTTTTCTGGTTCGGGTGCCTGTAGCACTGCTTCAGTCTTCTCTTGTGACTTATGTAAGCCCTGCTTGTCAATGACATGTCCACAATGTGAGATCTTATTCTTGGAAAAACTCACATTTCTCTCTCTTTGTGAGTGGACCATACTCACTCAGCCTGGTAAGCACTTTGCCAAGGTTCTGGAGGTGCTCTTCATCATTCTTGCCAGTTATGATACCATCAAGGTAACATTGTGTTCCTGGGATATCTTGGAGCACTTCGTCCATTTCTCTCTGTCAAATTGGTGGAGTTGACGCAACTCCAAAGACGAGACAATTATACTGGAACAGTTTCATGTGAGTGTTGATTGTGAAGAACTTCCTACTTGACTCCTCAATCTCAATTTGCAGATAGGCTTGTGACAAGTCAATCCTTGAAAACCTCTCCCCACCTGCCAAAGTTGCAAAAATGTCTTCTATTCGTGGCAGTGAATACTGCACAGTACGCAGCACTGGGTTGATGCTCACCTTGAAATTCCCACAAATCTTGATCACTGGGACAATGGGCATGGCCCCATCACTCCACTCAAACTTGGAGAGAATTTCAGACACCTCCAAGCTCTGCAGTTCAGCATCCATTTGAAGATGTGATGCGTAAGGTACTAGATGCGCTTTATGGAATCTTGGTGTTGCTGCTTCATTCAGTTCAATGCCCTTGAGTTTGCTGATCCCTTTTTCAAATTCCTTCTCATTAGCATTAAGCAGCTGGGAAGAGCTGGCCCTGTATCGAGTTCCATTTTCAGTTTTATACCAGACACATCTGTTGAGATCCATATGATTTTGTGATCTGCTTCGGTAATGCTATGCAGTTCTAGGCATGACAATTCACCTTTGTCAAACTCTGTGTTGTCTGATTTTGTTTCCCATTTGATCACTTTATGCCTTTGCTTAGTTTTGAGTTTGAAACTCTTCACTCGGCTGTGCTTTTTGTCTGCCTTGTGCACTCTCTCTATGTGACCTTGTCTGTGACACATTCTGCAAACTTTTTCTTTGAACCAACGATCATCTGCACCATGGGAGGATTTGCCACATTGATAACATTTCTGGCCTTTTGCACCATTCAGGGACATTTTGTGCGCTTCACATTCTAACCGCCTTTTCTGTGGTTCTGCTGCATCCTTTGCTGCAGTCTCTAACGATACCGCAACGGTCAATACCTGTTCTAGGGTTGGGTCTCTTCCTGACAGTAGCCCCTTTAGAGTGCATGTGATGTATGGATCTGTTTCTTTTAGAGCAATGACTCTAAAACTCTAAAACTCTGAACATCCTCTACATAGCACCATCCAGAGACAGAGAAGCAGTTTCAGCGACAGGTTACTATCGATGCAATGCTCCTCAGACAGGTTGAAGAGGTCAATACTCCCCAATGCCATTAGGCTTTACAATTCTACCGCCAGGACTTAAGAACTTTTTAAAAGCTATTATTAATGCTTTTTGAGATAGTGATTTAGATGCATATCATATTTTTTACTGAGTTAAGTATTGTATGTAATTAGTTTTGCTACAACAAGTGTATGGGACATTGGAAAAAAAGTTGAATTTCCCCATGGGGATGAATAAAGTATCTATCTATCTATCTATCTATCCTTAGCACTATGTGTGATCTGTTGTCTACGCATGCTCATTGCCTCCTCTCTCGCTGTCTCGCTGCAATGTGAATGCACCAGTTAAAGCCATCTCCTGCGTGAGTGCTTGTATTTAATTGATATGTAGTTGCACAGGCACATCAAATTGGTGACAAAGATGAGACAATGCACATGTGTAGACAACAGACCATATCAGAGCTAAGGGGAGTCATTGCTCTAAAAGAAATAAATCCATACATTACACTGCGGTCATTTGTTGTCACAGCCTCATCACTCATCACTTCATGAGATGTAAATATTTCCTTGAAGATTGAAAAAGACAGCAACTCACGGTTCACTGATAAATATTTGTCTTTCAGAAAAGGTTTAAATTAGAGTTACAGAGTAACCAACCGCTTCTAGGTTAAGGAAGTGAACTGAAGGAGCCTCCGATACTCTGGCAAGTTTCAAAAATGGAAAACATGAGCAGGAATTGTGAAGCTTGATTAGCCCCTGTTCATTTAACCTGAGACAGGAAACACTCATACTTGTGTCTCCATCGAATTATCATGGTAAAGTGCCCAGCCAGCAGAAATAATGCAGTTTGTTTCATCAGTATGGAACCGTGTGTGCAATTTTGTGAGTGTCTGATGCCAGTTGATGCTAGATAATGCCGACTGAGTATTTGCTTGCATCCCCTCTTTACATTTTTAAGGAGAGGGTTTGTAAAGGTTATTTTGACCTGTGGTCCTGCATGCTTTGGTGGACAAGGTGTAACTAAGGAGAGGGATCTTCTGTACACAGGACACTAAACATGTGCCTTTTTTCAAGAAATTCTCCACTCAGTATGGAACCTGTTAGAGTTCCAGATGAAATAATCTTTCTTCACAACTAAAACACTTCAATATGAAGGACTGGATTTGTGCTCCTCTTTGTAGAGTTGACACAGTGGTGTGTTTGGTAGACCTCCTACCTCACAGCTCCAGCAAATTCTGCCCTCTGGTGCTGTCTGTGAGGAGTTTGCATGTTCCTCTCGTGACCACCGCCTTTCATGTGGGTGCTTCGATTCATGCAGGTGCTCCAGGTTTTTTTCCCAAATTCTAGTGTTGGGTGCAGGTTGGTATATTGGTTGACCAATGCAAATGACTTGTGGTTTTCACAAAATTCTTTGAACCTGGGACAGGTTAACAGGCATTTGGGAAAAATAAATTGGGTTTGTGAAGGATTAGTGTAAATGGTGCTTAATGGCAGTGGGCCAGAACATCTGCTTTGGTGCTGTATGATCCTATAGTAATGGAGTCACCTCTTTTTGCTGATAGTTTAATTATCTGCCACCATTCACAGTGGATGTTGTAGGGACCAATATGAAGGGAGTTTCACAGCTATCTTGACTGTACCTCTTCCCACCCTGTCACCTGTAAAAATGCTATTCCTTTTTCTCAGTTCCTCTGTCTCCACTGCACCTTCTCTCAGAATGAAGTTTTCCATTCCAGAACATCTGAGGTGTCCTCCTTCTTCAAAGAATGAGATTTCACTTCCTCTGTCATCGATGCTGCCCTAACCTGCATCTCCTTCATTTCTTGGACATCCACATTCATCCCGTCTTCCCGCCACCCGAATAGGGATAGATTTCCATTGTCCTTACCTACCACCCAAAGAGCCTCCATATCCAACATATCATTCTCTGTAACGTCTGCTATCTTCAACGGGATCCCACCACTAAATACATCTTTTCCACCCCCCACTCTCTGCTTTCTGCAGGGATCACACTCTCCATGATTGGCTTGTCCATTCATCCCACCCTCCTGGTACTTATCCCTGCAAGCAGGACAAGTGCTACACCTGCTCCTTCACCTCCTCCCTTACCACCATTCAGGGCTCTAAGCAGTCCTTCCAGATGAGGCAAGTCTGTCAGGGTCATCTACTGTATCTGGTGCTCCTGGTGCCTCCTCTCCATTGGACAGACCTGGCATAGATTTGGGGACTGTTTTGTAGAGCACCTTTATTTGGTCCATCACAACAGGCGGGATTTCCTGGTGGCCCCCCCATTTTAATTCTGCTTCACATTCTCATTCTAACATGCCGGTCCATGGCCTCTCTACCACCATGATGAGGCCTCTGTCAGGTTGGAGGAGCAACACCTCAAATTCTGTTTGAGTAGCCTTCAACCTGATAGCATAAACATCGATTTCTCTAATGTCTGGTCATTTCTCCCTCGTCCCCTTTCTCTCTTTCTGGCTTTCCTCCTACATCTTCCTTTTTCCTTGCTTGCTTATCACCTCCCTCTGGTACCCTTCCTTCACTTTCTCCACTCTCCTGTACCATCAGATTTTTTCTCCTGCAACTCTTTACCATTCCCACCTCTCACCTCCCAGCTTTTCACTTCGTACCCCCTTCCCCACTCACCTGGCTTCAACTATCATCTTCCAGCTTGTACTCCTTCCCCTCCCTTTCCAGTCCTGATGACTGTTTATTTCTCCCCGTAGAGGCTGCCTGACCTGCTGTGTTCCTCCAGCATTTTGTGCGTGTTACTTGGAGCTGTCTTTACCACCTGGTGAGAACCCTACACTTTTAGAGAAGTCCAGTGGGGCTCCTTGAATGCTCCTCTCGACTTGCCTGGCTTGATTACGATGTCCAAAACAAATAGAAGCAATGGTTGGCCTTTTGGATCCTTGAGCCTATGTTGCTATTCAATACAAACATGCATAACGTGTCAGTAATGTATAATTTAAGGCAGTTTCTAACTATCATTTATAATACAACTGTGAATTCAGCAGCAGAATTTAGTTTTCCTGTTGTGTAAAGGGGTCAGAAAGTAATTAGGAATGTAAATGTAATGTTAGACTTTATTACGAAGAACATAGAGTATAAAAGGAAAATCTTGATGTATCTTTACAGAGGGCTTTGAGAGTGCACCTGAAGTACAGGGTATTTGATCTTTATATTGAAGGAAGGATGTGCTTGCATTGGTGGTAGTACAGAAAGGGTTTACCAGGTTGATTTGTGGGAAGACACATTAAATCATCTGAGGATGATTGGCCAGATGAAAGTTGAAAGAATATTTCCCCAAATGGAGGTATCTATAACTGGAGGGCATAGCTTTATACTAAGGGTTGTCCATTTCAGGTGGAATTTCATGGCGAATCATGAATCTTTGGAATTTTTGCTTTGGTATGGAGTCACTGAATACATTCAAGTTTTAGATTGATATATATTTATGGTACAAAGGAGTTGAGGGGTACATTGAAAGAGTGGGAAAATGACGCTGGCAACAAGGTTGTATCAACCTGCTGTGGATTCTGTTTCTTGTGTTCTTATGATCTCAGCTCCTAGATAAGTAGGAAGAACTACCCTGGAGTTTTAAAATATGATATTTAACATTCTTTTATCATTCTTAAATGGTATCATTGAAATTGTGACTAGATGGTTGGCACCGTAGTTCAACTCATTGGTTAGAAGGCCTGTATCCTGCTGTATGAGTCTAATGATTATTTGACTCTGTAACACAATCCAGCTGAGAAAACTTTGCTTTATTGTCTCACATTTCCAATAAGGTAATGTTCAACCAATCCTACCTTGAAGTGGCAGTCTGGAATTTTGTTTCTGGACTGGAACTCAAAGTCAAGACATACTTACTTGGTAATAAAACCACCATTCTTTGAGTTATAAGCCCAAAAGGGAAGATGAGTATTTGAATATTTCCAACAGGTGAGAGTTTAATCACCCACCCTTGGAACTCACTGGCATTGCTATCACTAAGACCCCACCATCCACATCCAGCGAACAAAAACAACACTAGGTCAGAGGCAGAGTATCCCACGCTGAATGATTTACTTTCAGATACCCAAAAGCTTTTCCACCATCTGAAGAACGCAAGTGAAGATCATGATGAAATATTGTCAATATTTGCCCGGAAGAGTATAGATTCAAGGAGAAAATAGTCCACTTGATTATTATCCCATCCACCACTGCAAGAATTAATTTCTTCCACCAACAGTCATTGCAAACTGTCCAAACTACAAAATGCCCTGTTGTTACTCACCCAGCCTACTCCCAGAGCATCTCCAAACTCATGGCCTCCACCACAAGACAGATGTAGCAGGTGCATAGGGAAACCATCACCTGCAGGTTTCCTTCCAAGTTGTCTCCTTCTCAACAGAATTATGAATCAAAGTATATTTATTATCAAAGCATGTATACGGAATACAACTCTGAGATTTATCCTCCTGTGGGCAGCCACAGAACAAAAAAAAACACAATGGAACTGATTTAGGAAAACATTGAACACCCAATGCATGAAGAAAGAACAAATTGCATAAATGGCCAAAAGTGAGAGGACTACACATAGAATATCAAACCTCAAATCAGGAATCCAGTAGTATTTAGTTTAGTTCAGTTCAGTGCCATGTCACTAGCCAATGCAGGCAAAAGGGCCATTCTATGCTGAAGTGACCCAGTCCTCATCAATCACTCCAATCAAATTGCTCAAAAACAGCAAAGAAAGAGTAACCAGGATCCAGGAACACATACAATATGAACCTCCAAGTTCCCCAAAACAAATCCACGGCCTCGCTGATCAATCTTGGTAACATGGATCCCAAGATTCCTGCACTTTCCTCTGAGAACAGCTAATGAAAGAGAGAGAGAGAGGAAGGTTGGTCAAACGCAGGCAGATGGCTCCAAACATCTGCCAGCCTCCACCCTCATCCTTGCCAACTTCAACCTTGACCAATGCCTCAGTGTGAGAGAGAAGCACTGGAGTCAATTATGGGCTCGTGCCCTTGACATTTCAATCAGCGAGAAGCAAATGCAGTGCTTGTACCCCAGCTCCAGGCTTCCAGGCCTCCCAGCCACACACTCCGCACCAAACCTCACCAAACCACCTTGGAAATAGCCAGATGCCAGATTGTTCAACCGTACTTCAACCGGCCCCAAAATGCACCATCCAAATGTAAATCATGGGTTCCAACCGCACGCAGCTTTGTGGTGGAATCATATTTGAAAGAAGAAGTAAAAGAAGCAGTTTTATGAACTATCAGCAAGAGTCGTCATTGATCGCATTGTTTCCTGGTGCCATCTTGAATTCACTAGATGGTTATCCCCATTCAGGCATTATCATTGGAGTGAAATCCTTGGACTGCCTCTCCAACAGTGTTGTAGGAACTTCTTTGCTAGAATGAGAGCAGTGTTTCAAGAAGTGAGCTCATCATAATCATCCCATTTAGGATGAGTGGAACAAATATTGGCCATCCTAGTGATCCCGCCCCACCAAAAAGAAAAAATAAATAAAGTGGAAATACTCTCAGAGGAGATGGCGAGCCAACAGATTGGATGCAACGTCATGATACAGTTTTACTCTTGCATGGACCCAACAGCACCACTGTATGACTACATTTGGTCTCTTGATATCATCAACACATAATGATGTGCTCTTCACACAAGCCTTGTGCACTTTCTAAACTGAAGGCATGTTGACAAATGGCAAGCAGGGGAGCTTCTGCATATTAAATTTCAGGATTCATCTTCTCCGCCTCCAGTACCATGCTTTAGCTGACTCTTGAGAAAAGGCAGTGATTGTGGTGGTGGATTTTTGAAAGAATTAAGGGCAAAGTCAGGGCTTGTGGGATGATGTGAACTTCTCTGAAGGAAAATGTGGCTTCCTGCCAGATTATACAAAAACCTCATTACTCCCTCCTACTGGGAGAGCTGGGTTCAAAATGAACATTTCACAATTTGTTCAGGTTAACTTCCTGAATAATCAGCGAGGTTGCAGCCAAGGAAAATACTTCTAGGCCTACTTGCAAAGCATGAAAGAAAATAGAAGGGAAGGAAACAAACTCACACATCCAGAGTGCCAGGAGGGCTCGAAATGATCACCAGTAGAACCATTGAAAAGATCAAAGCTGGGTTTCATATGCAGAGCAAGTAGGTTATGCGGAGATGTGTTTCTTATTCAACAGTGTTGGGTCCCTTTTAGATTTTCAGAATACTCCAAGTTCCTGTTTTTAAATTAAATAGCAGAATAAACATTATGCTGTAATAGAATATTAATTATTAAAATAGCACCTACCTTTTGAATTTTCATATGGTATTTCCATACTTATGTGAATGAAGAACTGAGAAATGTTACTTATGCTGGCATATTTTATGATTTTTTTTACATACCAGGTTTCACTTAATAATAGCATATCTGTCAAACAAATGTTTGCCTTGTTTCTTCAGCTTGTCATTACAAGCCTCATCCGCGAGACTTTCCTTAACTATATCTTCCCTTTTATCTTTTTGTTTTGCCTGCATGCAATTTTCTATTATTTTTGCTCCCACTCTGCAAATAACTGAAGTTTCTTTGATCATTATCTCTTTATTCTCCACAGTTCAAGAGGTTCATCTCCTAAATTTTTTAATGTCACAGGGCTGATGTTTTTAAATGCTTACAAAGATGGCCTTTAAACATTAAGAGTTTGATGTAATTTGTGAATTCTTAAATGATTTGTGGTTTCTTTTTGATGTTGAACATTTTTGCTGAAGTCTTCAGTCCGTACAGACCCCTCCTCCACCCTCCCCCCTCCCCCCACCCTCCCCACTGATTCTCTCTCATTGATTGGAAAGCAGAGTGTGTTAGGGCTTCTGCTCATCCGGAATGCAGCCTTTAACATGGTTGTTTTCTTCAGTCTTTAACTAACTAGAAAGGCAGGTGGCTTCCTCATCTGGAGTGCCAATCATCCAGAATTACTGTATCCCTGCAGATTCAAACAACACCTCAAAAGAAGGTTAGAGAAAATACCAGAGAGGACGTGTTTGAAGTGGTCTGTTTGGACATATCGCTGAAGAAGGCATTAAGTGATCTCTTGCCTCTGGTCACCCTATCTCAAGATCGTTGCCCAAAATATCTCCACTCACATTGTCCCATTTCCCGGGTCAACTTGGATCATACTTGAATGTTAGTCAAATATTTTCAAATAATTCAGATTCATTTATTGTCATATTCACCAGAGTGCTTTGGAATCCCTTGTTCATGTGAAGCTCACAGAAATAACTGCGTACATAGTAATGTAAACACAATAAATACAGCAAAAATCACAGAACAACGATTCAAAGTATAGTTGGGCAAACTGAAGCTAGTACAAAAGAATTGCTGAAGTGACTATAATGGCATTGATGGTTCGAGAATGTAGCAGTGCTACCAGGATAGGGAAGTCTGACAGCAGTGGGGAAGAAATTATCCTTGATCTGGTCATCTGGATTTTCAAGCTCCTGTATCTTCTCCTAGAAGGTAGAAGAGAAAAAAGAGAATGGCTACGGTGGGCAGGCATGCTTGATGATAATGTTTTAAAAATTACAACTATTAAAGATCCCCTTTTTTTTCCTCTCCTGGATTTCACACATCAGTGTTCTGGGGATTGCTGTAGCATTCTCAGAGATTCCTGAGGAGCTGTAGATGGTTGATAACCCTAATTAATATGCATGCTGCATACAAACCTCCTGGAAGCAAGGGAAATGGTGGTGAGATTTGAATGCCATGGTAACATATTGGCTTGAAGTTGCAGTCCTGATCAGATAGATATAGATGAAGAGTTATGTTAGTTTCTGTGCAGTGAAGATGTAAGTTCATTTAAAAGTGAAACTTCACTGCACAAAACAAAGCAGCTTTTCCCTTCTCATTTCCCCCTAATCATTAGCCCATTTATATTACCAGCACACCTGTGGGATTCAGTTTAGAGCTTTGAAATAAGCTTAGATTACAGGCTCATTAAGTTCCATATTTACTGCCAATCTGGCTGTAGCAGCAATATTATTGGGAGCAGGACATCCCTGAGGAATAGATTCATCTTCCCATACTAAATCTGTACAAATTAACCCTTTAAACCTCAAGAACATACTCTGTGCTGTTAAATATTGAGATCTATCTGTAACATGAGATTCTTCAAAAATTTGCTGGGAAAGCGTATCTTTTACAAGTGGTAATGACAAATGTGTGGAAAGAATTGTTTACACACCTTGGAAACCATATGGTAGGAGGATGAAAGTATTAAGTTTTAAATTCCTTAAATATTTGGCTTGCAAATAAAACAGGGTAAAATAACAGTGAGAGAATATATTCAAGTTTTTCCTGCCATCCTCAAGCCCTTCTTGTTGCTGAGGGCTGTGATTTGGCTCACTTCCCCTTCAGTATGTTGTCCACGTTTGCTTCTCAACTGTGCGATGTCAAGGGGAAAAAAACAATCTTCGCCATCCTCTCTTACTCACTCTGCTTCTGAAAACCTGGCTGATATTTACTTTCTCCCTTTCCCGTCCTGGCTGGTTTGTTGAATACTGAATATTGCCTTAACTGAGATCCGAGACAAGAGAAAATCTGCAGATGCTGGAAAACAAAGTAACACGCACGAAGTTCTGGGCGAACTCAAGAGGCTATGTAGCATTAATGGAAAAGAGTAAATAGTCAACATTTCAGGCCAAGACCCTTCATCAGACATCTGAGGACTGGCCGAATAGCACACCAGGTGCTGAGAAAAAAAGGTTTACATAACGCTTCCATTAAAACAGTGTAAACTGTGTTAACAGACCATTCTGAAAGATGTGTAATACAATATAAATATGGTGAAAGAGTATACTTCACAATGTTAAAAACCATTTGTATTTATTTTAAAACTGCAGAAACAATTAAATAAGAAAATAATAACTCAAGGCAATAACAGAGCAAGACTATTAATGGCTAAACTACCGGTAGTTAAAGGGGATAGCTGATAAAAGTGTAAACAGTTCTTACATTATGACCAGATTCAAACCAGATAAATTAAGGGATTTTAAAATGTTACACCTTTTCATAGAATGCAATAACCACAACCATGAACTGAATGCAAAATAACATTTAGTGTAGCAATAGAACTGAATTTAGGCAGATGCAATATTCTTTATCAGTTGTAACATTCAATTTCTTTGAAATAACTATAGTGAGGTAGTAATGTTTGTGTTCTCATCCAGTACAGTTTTCCTACTGCAAATTAAAAAATAAAACGATGTATCTATTTTGAAGAGAGGGCTTGCATTTATACATTCCCAAATTATGTTAACATTATATTCCCAAAATGATTCATAACAAAGATTTTCTAAACTACATTACAATTAAAATATTCAGTTTACACATAGCAATTTTTTTTTACATATAATGCTAATTTTCTTTCATTATGGAATCTATATGACCAATGGATTTCAAAACTTGCCTTTCTTCATCCATATCCATTCCCCAGGTCCTTGGACAATCTTTGCAACCATGGATCTTCCTCGTCCCCTTATTGAACGTATTGGGCAGGGCCAGTGTTTCCAGGAGCAACATCTAAACCTCTTCCAACCAGTTCCCTGCCAGTTGGACTTTTCTCTTCTGCACACGTCCGTCCCACTGGAGTGAGACCACGGTTTTGATAAATCTAAGCAAAAATTCCCATCCCCTCTTTGTATTACGGTGTGATGTTAGCTCACACTCTAGCTTAATAGCTCTTAGGTGACTGAAAGCAGAGGCATTTCCTGCAGATGTCAACTGTTACTCTGCAGTAACCCTCACATTACGCAGACCTTGCACATGCATTGACACAACCTCTTTTTGTTTTGAACTGAACTAAAACCAGGCAGACTCCGCTTGTTAAAAAAACTTCACACCCAATTTATTCAGCCTCAAACTACTCTTCCGTACTGACTCTGATATCACTTGGCTTTCTTGTATTTCTCCACTCTATGTCGTTCCAGCCAATTACTTCCTCTCTATTATCGCTCCACCACATTACTCTTCAGGATCGTGGGATTGTTCTTGTGACCTTCCATGTGATTCCTGCACTGTTTGTAAAGCCAGACACCGATCCGAAAAGACTCTATGGGCAGATGGACTCCTTCTGTGCAATAAAGAAAAGTGAATGGCTATCAAAGATTGAAAATAATGCCAGAATCAATGATGTTTTAAGCTGCAAAGATGTAGGAAGGCTGGAGAAAGCAAAGTGAATGTCTGTGGTAAACTAAAGACCAAAAGAGAGAGAAAGTTACGGTGTTAGCTGAGAAAGGGCAGAGAAGAGTTGTGAACTGCTGTGGGTCAGTCTGGGGTGGATGTGAGTCCAAGGAGCTGGTAGATAGTGGACAGAAATGAGATGTTGAATCGTGAAGTATAAAATACTGCAGATGCTGAAAATCCAAAATAAAAGAGAAAAGAAAAATGACACAAATGCTGAATACACCACTTTCAGGTATCTGCTACCCCAATCCCTTTTTTTCTCTCCTTTAGAACTACCTGGCTATTTCTACACCCACCCAAGCCTCCTCTTCGGCACCTTGTTTCTTTCTCCTTCTGTTATAACCACGGACTCTGCCACAGGGTTTGGGAACCATTGCAGGTGGGCTGATGAACATGGTTGGCAATCACACTCGCGAGTATGCATGTTCCAGCTGATTAGTATATCATTGTGAGGGTATTCCACTCCTTTCCTCTTATTTCATCCTTATTGAGTCTTGGTCACATCACGGCTATGTCAATGCTCCCTGATGACCTATGTCCTTGTTCTGGGAAAGAAGATCACTGCTTAGATGGACTCTGTAAAGGAACAGTATTTATTTAGTGTAAAGTTACTACTTCCGAGCTGCAGTGTCAGTGTTAGTTTTCAGTTTGAGAATTTTAGCTAATGGCCCTGTTGGCCTAGTGTTTATTGTTTATTCCCCCTTCAATTCTGCAGTTTTTATTGAAAATCAGTGAACTGTTCAGTTACTTCACTGTCCCTCCTTCTAGACTTGGGCCATAACCACACAACCTCGTCAGCAGGACTCGACCACAAAGGAAATTAACCCAGTGGAGAGAAAACAGCTGACCGTGGCCCTGACATTTGTTATGCAGATAGGAAAGAAGTTACAGTCAGTGGAGGCTGTGTAGGCAGAGGCGACTCGTGTAGTGCGACATGATAAACCCAGCCCAGGCAGGAAGAACAGGTGTCAGCCCTTGCAGACACACTTCAGCAACTACCGCAGACAGTCAGAATAAGGTGGCAGTAATTATTGCTCTTATGGCCCTGGTTCAGCAGCTTAATAATGACAGCCAGAATCAGGAGGTAGCCATTATTGCTCTCGCTGCTGCTATTCAGCAGCCATCATCCAGGTCAGTCCCACTCTCAGCATCTCCCACATCCTCCTCTTTAACAGTCTCATCAGCCACAGCCCGATTCCCAATACAATGTCTGGACCAAATCCAAGGACACACTCTGGTGACCCTGATGACTACAGGAGTTTTATTACCCATGTGAGCTGACTTTACAAGCACAGCCAAGTTGGTTCGTTGATGATATGCATAAATTGGTTTAGATTGTGGATCCCTTAGATGGACCCCCCCTTCAGCCTGTTCAATGCTTTACGGGAACAAGGTTACCTAACAGCCCAGCCATTCCAGCAAGTTGCAGTCAAGTTCTAGAGTGATTTTGATCATCCAGTATGGGGTCAGGAGGCTGGACTTGCACCAAGGGAAAGAGACAGTGAGGGACTATGCAGTAAAGCTCTATCCGCTTGTGGTTGAGATTGGGTAAAATGAGAGATCCCTCATCACTTCCTTCCAGTGTGGGCAGAACACAGGGGTCCAGCACAAAATTGCGGTGCATGATGAGTAGGGTAGCCTGGATGATCTGATTAATCTGGCCATTCAAATTAACAACTGGGCAACTGTATTGCACAGAGAAAGAATGCCCTCAGTTTCCTACTCCTTAGTTCACCATCTGTCCTCACCCTCTTCCTCTTGTCCAGTACACAGTCTGCAGAGGAACTTATGTGGGTGGGGCACAGGCACTTACCTCAGGAGGAACAAGATCCGTGCAGGAAAATGACTTCCTGCCTCTACTGTGGCCATCATGTCCCAAGCACCCAGTGAAAGAGGATACCAAGCAGCAGGAAGGGGAATTCTGATGGGCCAGTTCTCCCTGGAAACATCTTCCCTCAATCATATAATGATCACATCTTCCTTGTTGTAGGGGTATAAGACCCAGGAACTTCAGGCATTTATTGACTCTGGGCAGTTGGGAACCTCATTAATGTCTCTCTGGCTCAGAGGTAGAGAATTCTGCCTCAGCAATTGAGAGAGCATATCGATGCCAAGACTCTAAAATGTCAGCATCTGGGTACCTGCAAGATTCACCTTTCCACAGAATCACTCCAACTTGTGCTAGAGAGCATCCATAAGGAACCACTCTCTTTCTATCTTGTTGATTCACTTGAATTGCCACTGGTACTTGGCCTTCTTTTGCTATCTCAACACAACCTACGGTGCTCCAGGAGTAGGGAACAGAATGCCTGTTTACCTGTTTGGGTCCAGCTCTTGCCCCTGTCTGCATGTCCCCTCCTGTGCCAACTGCTTGTGTGGGCTTGTCTTACGTACTATCGGAATATGCTGACCTTTGTGAGGTCTTCAGTAAGGAGAAGGCCTCCACACTGACCAAACAATTGCACCATTGGCTTCTCACCTGCTACTGGTCTTTCCTGGGCCAGCTCTTTTCCCACTCTTGTCCCAAAATGATCATGGAAGGGTACACCAAGGAGGCATTGGCCTTAGAACTCGCCAGCAGTGGTGGGTTTCTTTTTTGTGAGGAAAAAGGATGGCAAGCTCGATCCCTGCATTAATTATAGACTCCCCAACAACATCACGGTGAAGAACCACCACCCTCTTCCCCTGCTTCCTCTGCGACTATAGATAGATAGATAGATAGATACTTTATTCATCCCCATGGGGAAATTCAACTTTTTTTTCCAATGTCCCATACACTTGTTGTATCAAAACTAATTACATACAATACTTAACTCAGTAAAAAATATGATATGCATCTAAATCACTGTCTCAAAAAGCATTAATAATAGCTTTTAAAAAGTTCTTAAGTCCTGGCGGTTGAATTGTAAAGCCTAATGGCATTGGGTCTCCAAGGAATAACCTTGGAGGTGTTATTCATTGGAAGTAACATCTCCAAGATAGATCTGTACAATGCTTACAGCCTGGTTCATATCCAAGAAGGGGATAAGTGGAAGACAACATTCAACACCTCCACTAGCCACTCTGAGCATCTCATGATGCTCCTTGATCTGGCTATTGCCCCTGTTGTTTTTCAGGCCTAGGTCAGCAACGTTCTCTGGGACATATTGAATCATTTGGTTTCTGTGTATTTGGATGAAATTCTTATCTACTTTTTTATTGCTAGGAAAATGTCCAGCATACCTGGAGGGTTCTCAGAGAGCTCCTCAAAGAGTAGATGTCATTTCAGGGCTATATATGCACCCTTTCCAATGTTTAAATGGACCCACATAAAGTTCAGGCAGTCATAGAGTGGCCCAAACCATCTACAGACAAACAGGTACAGCGCTTCATGGGGTTTACAAACTTTTATCACTGCTTCATCAGAAACTTCAGTTCCATCATGGCCTGCATAAATGCAGTCACCTCTGCAGGATTCCTACGGACAGGTGAAGCAGACCAATCATTCTCAGAATTGAAGCAACACTTCGCCACTGCGCTGGTGCTCCAACATCCAGACCCTCCCGTGCATTCATTGTCAAGGTAGATGCACCAGGTGTTGGCATCGGAGATCTCCCAGTGCTCCTCTTGGATAATCGGCTGCATCCCTGTGCTTTTCCTTCCCGTCACTTGACTCCTGCTGAGAGTGATTACAATGTTGGGAACCGAGAACTTCTGGCTGTTAACGAGGCCTTGGAAGCATGATGACACTGGCCAGAGGGGGCAGAGCATCACAATAACCACTCTTACAATTGAGACTCAACTCCTGTCAAGCCCATTGTGCTCTCTTCTTCACCCAGTTTAATTTCACCCTCATCTACCTTCCCAGCAGCAGGAATACCAGGACCAATTCTTCCTTCCACCAGTCTGACAACTGTGAGGACAACACCAATTTAGAACCCACCCTGCTTCACTTGTGCACTGTTTCTCTGGTGATTTGTAGAATAGAGGCAGAGGTGAGGGCTACCCAACAGTTGGATTTAGACCCAGGTGGGGGACCTCCCAACCGGCTGTTTGTCCCTGCCACTGTGTCCCCCCGAGTGCTGGAATGGTGTCACTCTTCCTGTCTAGAATTCAACAGACCATGGAATTTATAAAGGGATGATTTTGGTGGCTGTCTATGTCTCAAGGTGTCCACAACTTTGTCTATGCCTGTCCCACTTCTGCCCAGAACAAGACATTGTGTCAGTGCCCCGAAGGTCTGCCCTGCCTGCTGCCTATTTCTAACCACCCCAGGTCCCACCACTCCAAGATTTCATCACTGGTTTGCCCCCTCAGATGGAAATACTCCCATTTTGGTGGTTGTGGGCTGGTTCTCCAAATTGCCTTGGAGAAGTACTATTGTTTTCGCTAAGCTCCTGTTGGCACGTGAGACTGTTACCCTCATGTTTCAGCACGTGTTCAGGCTGTAAGGATTCCCTCAGGACATAAGTATACATATTCCAGCAATTAGTGCTTCATTGTGGCGGTATTTAACCCCCTTCCTCTATTTTCGGTCTTGTTGAATCTTGACCAAAATCACAGCAACGTCAACACACCCTGCTTACTCCGGGAGAGTGGTCTACCATTTAGGATACACAGTAAGGAGCAGTATATACTTAGTGTTAACTTTATTACTTCTGAGCCACAGTGTAGGTATTAGCTTTCATACTGAGAGGTTTTAGTTAGTGGTCCTGTTGACCCAGTGTTTATTGTTTTTTCCCTTAATTCTGCACAGTTCTTATTAAGAGTCAGTGACCTGTGCACCTGCTTCATCCACACCACCTGCCCATCATCCACATGCCCCTCCCTCTGGGTCCCTTCCCGCCACTGCTCCCACCTGCCCAACTCACCTCCCTTTTATATTTCATTCTCCACTTTCCTTTCCTCTCAGATTCCACCATCTGCAGCCCTTTGGCACCTCTGCCTATCACTTCCAGCCTCTATGCTGTATCCACTTTTCCCTGCACCTTCTACATTACCCCCCACATCTCAATATACATCTCCAGCATTTTGTTTGTTGCCCCGGATTCCAGCATTTGCAGTCTCTTGTGCCTCCATAACAACATGTTGGAAAAACTCAGCAGGCAGCATCTATGTGCCATGTTTTGTAACTCTAAAATATTAAACTAGTCGAAAACAAAAAGACAGGAAGCTGGAATTAATGTGTCTAGTTTTGTTTTTACTTTAAGCGAGGTGAGCATGTATGACATAAGTCATCCACATACTATTATATATAACCATTATGAATTATTTAAACAAAAAATGTTTAATCAAACAATATTTGTACATTATTACTCAAATATCACTGAAATATTAAATATGCTTTACTCCTCCCTGTTTAGTTCTAAAGTCCATCTCAATATAGAATTCAACTCAACTCAAGTATGTAATACTCTCTAATCATCTCTCTATATACAGATGACTGTATATACATAGAACACAATACAATAAATGGAGATCCACAGTGTAGTAAATTTTCAATTGTCCCCATTTAGGCTTAATGTTTTAATCATTGGGGAGGATTTCTTACTCTTGTGGGATAATGTCTTTCCTGAATAAGGGGGGATCACTCTGTTTGGCAGGTGAGACTTGTGGCTGTGAAACAATCTCAGGTTCTGCGGCCTCCTCTTGTGGTGCTTGTAAGAGTTGACTCTGGAACTGTGGGAAGTGCGTCTGACAGCTCTGGACACCTTTCTTCTCTAACAATTGCCTCTTCTCCACTCAACTGATCGATGTGTCATCTCCAGATGATATCAGATGCAATCTCCACTGTGTAGGAGAGTGGACCATTCTGTCCTTAACCTTTCCACTTTTGATCCCCTCTGTAGTGCATCTCTAGGACTGCTTGGGCCTCCTTGTTTGATCAGCCATCAATTTGTCTTAGCTGTTTGTCTTACATACTCATTCTGAGATTGGGTTTGAGGAGATCAAACATGAGTGCAAGGGATGACCCAGGAACAGCATAGCTAGTGAGTTGTTGGTCATGGAATTGCTGATACAGTACGTCAAGGGGAGTGTCCTCTTTTTAAAATTTTTCAGGTATTTCTTTTTTCAAGGGTAAATGGGACAATCCGTCGGCATTTCAATGATTATTCGTCCTTTGAATTAAATCTTATAATTGTGTCTCCAAAAAACAGAGCCCATCCCTGTATTCCTACGGCTGCTGTTAGTGGAACAGGCTTCTGTGGATTAAAAATGGACACAAGTGGTTGATGATAGGTAATGAGGTAAACTCTCACCCATATAAGTAATAGTAGAAATGTTTTGCAAGCCAAGCAAGACTCAAGGCCTCTCTGTCAGTCTGTGTGCAATTTTTCTCCGCAGTGGTAAGAGAATATGATGCAAAGGCTATGTGGAGTTCACTTCCATCACTCAGAACATGTGACATGACTGCACCTGTATCATAAGGTGATTCACTAGGTAATGTCGATCATGTGTGTGAGTACAGTGTCTGATGTCACAATTTCCTTTACCTTTTTGAAAGCACCTCACACTGCTTTGTCCATGGCCATTTCTTCCCGTTCTGCTGTAATGAGTTCAAAGGGTGGAGCACCGTAGTCAGGGTTGGCAGGAACCTGTTGTAGTAATCGACAAGTCCTAAAAAGGACCACAACTGTGATACATCCCTTGGCCCTGGTGCATCCACCACTGCTTGAATTTTCTCAGCACACTTATGTAATACTTGTGCATCAATGGTGTGGCCACAGTAAGTGATGCTTAGTTTAAACAATTCACACTTGTTGCATCGTGCTCTGAGCCCATAATCTTCTAATCTTTTTAACACTGTGTTGAGATTTTGGAAATGTTCCTCGTCATCCTCACTGGCAACAATGATGTCATCCAGGTAACACTGAATGCTTGGGCAGCCTTGCAGCTTCTGGTCCATAGCTTTCTGCCAGACTGCAGGTGCAGATATAAGCCTATTATGCGATAAAGCCCTGTGTGAGTGATAAATGTGAGAAACACTTTGGACTCTTCGTGCATCTTCATCCGTAGGTAGGCATCAGCTAAGTGCACTTTGTTGAAGTGCTTCCTTCCAGAAACATTTGCAAAGGTATCCTTTATCCTGGGCTGAGGGTATTGATCTACTTTCAGGACGGCGTTGATGGTGACCTTATAATCACCACAGATCCTGCTCGACCCATCCTTTTTGGCTATTGGTACCACTAGCATTGCACATGAGCTTCATTCAGCCTTGGAAAGAACTCCTTCAGCCTCCAAGTGACACCATTTCACACTTGATATATTTGAGTTTTCCAATGCCAT
This sequence comes from Hemitrygon akajei, assembly GCF_048418815.1. NCBI lineage: Eukaryota > Metazoa > Chordata > Chondrichthyes > Myliobatiformes > Dasyatidae > Hemitrygon > Hemitrygon akajei. Next base: position 24,845,352 of record NC_133143.1, read on the forward strand.
TCTTGAACCCTGCTGTGGCATTATCCAGTACCTTTCTTAATTCATTTTCAATTGATTTTTTTGCAGGGAATGTGGCATACAAATGGTGGATGGGCCTCCATTCAAGTTGTAGTTGTCTCAGTCACTCATGTCCCCATAATTCTGGCCTTCTTGTTTTCACCAATGTGGCTTGTTGGTTGCTGTAGTTCATTGTTACGAATGTTGTTCCCACAGGAGTTAACTTTTCTCAAGTATAATTCATAGTTGAATATACGCAGGCTCTGGTTCAGTATCTTTGAAATGCCATTCAAAACTCATTGTGTATAATGACTGATACAGCTGAGCTGCTGTTGACTCCATTTTCATTAATTTGCTGTTCACTTCTGGTGTAAGCCATATTACTTGTCTATTGCTAGTTTTCACATTGTAAGTCTCGAGGCTACTCAATCCTATGTCCCTCTCATCATTGTCAGATTTTTTCATCAACAGCTTGCAGACTAGTGCTCTTTTCGAAACTTCAGCTTGACTTTTTATCTTTTTCTCTTCTCTGTATAGTCCATTAGATTTTTTTCTGCCCAACATGCTCTTTGTATTTGACCTACCGTACTTCGTTGCATTTTCTGCAAGTTTTGCCTTTAACTCTGCACTGATTTCTGAGCCCCTGCTGCAATGCTAAGACAATTTGTTTGGCTTGGCTGGTTTCTGTTCTGATGTTGCAATTTTGTTCACACTCACTTTCATTCCTGACTGCAGCTCAATTGTGTATTCGGTTGCATTGAAATCACTGTGTCAATCACATTGACATAGTGATTTCAACTTCTCTCTTAAATTTGAGCTGTGCTTCATTTAGGAGATGTTTCTGAATGCTTTATTGTAAAGATTCCACACACTACATGACCTCTCAGTGCATCATTAAGCCCATTACTGAACTGACAGTGCTCTGACAATTTCATTAAATGAGCCACGAAAGCTTCTTTTTGATTCCACTTATGAAACCTAAAGCATTTTGCAAACAACAATGGTTTTGGTTCTAATTGTTCCTACATTACTTTCGCGCTATCAGCAAAACTCATTCCGGCTGGTTTGTTTGGAGCAGTTAAACTTCTAAGGAAACTATATGCCTTTAAATCCAATGTACTCAGCAGGACTGGCACCCTCTTCTCATCAGCTATTCCATTTGTTTCAACATACTGCTCAATCCTTTCAGTACACAAAATCCAGTTATCTCTTATATAATCACTATGCCTATCTTTCTGATGTAGCCAACCATTTCTGCTTTTCTTATGTATGATTATTATCACCTGGTACACACTGTTTATGAACCCGTGAATTCCTCTATTTTCTGCCTTTTAAAAAAAAGTCGATTGTGGTTCATTTTGCAATGAAAATGTGGTGCTCCAAAGAAAAAAAGTGCTACACTTTTTTAAACTTGACCATTCCTCATTGCACTTCAACAGGCAGGTCATTGTCTTGGGGTTGTCTTAAATATATATTATTGCCACTGTCAATTTTTGTAACTCCAGAACATTAAACTAATTGAAACCAAAATCCTGGGAGCCGGGAATATCATGTCTAGTTTCATTTATTCTTTAAGTGAAGCACACACGTATGTCATATACCATTCACATACTTTTACATATAATCCATAATCAATTATTTGAACAAATAAAGAATGCTTAATCAAAATATATATTTACAATATTACTCAACCATCACTGAAATATTAAATATTCAACACTATGGTTCAAGAATAGAAAATCAGTCTGGTTATCTGAAATTGTTGAATTCAACATTGAGTCCTGAGGGATGTAACCTGAAAATAAGATATTGTTCCTCAAGCTGATGTTAGGCTTCACTTGAATAGAGAGATAGAGAATTAAAGTTTAGGCCACTGGAAGCCTAGGTTCATGCAGTGTTCTGCAAAGTGGTTATTCAATCTGTGCCTGATTACTCCAGTGTCGAGGAGACAACATTATGAACACTGACTAAAGTACACTAAATTGGAAGAAATACAGGTGAATCTAGAAGGAGGGTTTGTGTTACTGGAGGGTTTGTGTTACTGGATAGTAGAAAGGAGAGGAGTGAAAAGGCAGGTTTTACTATGGTAGGAGGGTGCTGTTGGAGACTAAACAGTGAACTGGAGAGTTGTGGAGGGAATAACCCTTCAGAATGCTGAAAAGTGAAAGGGAGATATGACTGGTAGTAGCATCATTTTAAGAAAGGCAGCAATTTTAGAAGATAAGCGTTTGGATGTGGAAGTTGGTCGGTGAAAGGTGTGAAAATGAGAGCCTTATCCTCAGTCTAGCTGACAAAATAAAGGGTGTAACCAGGAACTAGTACGGTCAAAGTTGAGTGCTCTGTCAGATATAATGGAGAGAAGTTAAGGAAAATGAAAGCTACCCCAGAAGCTCTGATGCACAAAGTGTTGTCTTTGAAGCCAGAAACACTAAGAAAGGAGAATGGAGTTCTCTCGGGAAGAGGGGTGGGAGGAAGTGCTGTCAAGATAGCTACAGATTTGCCATGTTTTCCATCACTCCAGTTTCCTGGGTCTCCCACTTCTTTGACTATTTATAGAACTGTGGATGTTATCATTTTAATATCTTTGTACAGTACATGACAGAGTTATGTCCTCAAATTCTGATTTATTTATGGCTTTCTCTGTTTGTTTTACATATTTTTTTAAACTTCCTCTTTTTTATTCTATTAACTTGTCTAGCTGCCCTTTAAATTTTTTAAGATGTAGGTTTGAACTATTAATTATTCTGCTACTCCCACAGATGTGGCTACCTTGATGTATATTTCCAGTATTTTCGGCCTGTGTTCTAAGATTTCCTGCATTTTTGGAATTTTGGATTTTGCTAATTTGGCCTGTTGAGCGAGCTGCTTTTGCAGTAGGCCATGAAGAGTTTTTGACCTAAGTTTTCCCAGTATGAACAAGCCTCCAGAGTCAGATTAAATGCATGGCAATGTGAACTGTGCATGTGGGAAAAAAATTAAGACAGTGAACCTATGATGAGAAAATATGCCAGAAATCAGCATTGTACAAGTGGTGTTGTCCCCCACTTTCAGGAAGTTAGAAAAATATAAGCAATGTGTTTGTGATTTGCAAATGTATGTGGCTGTTAGTTGAACCTATCACCAATTTGAACTATCATTTGTACAAAGAAATTCTGCTTTCCAAAAGATGACAAGCTAAGCTTATTGCTGATGAGTTTTCTGAACAGATTTTCTATAACTGCCTTAAGATGTTTTTTTTTAAGTTAGCCAGCCAGCTTAAGCCCGATGGGATTTGATTTTACATGTCAGATCCTGGTTAGGTTGTATGTGTGATATGATAAAGCCTTTGGTTTGGATCTGGTTGGCTCTACTTTCTTCAGGGTGATTTATTAAATATTACTAATGTGTGAATGACATATTTGATATTTATGGTGATGGTAGGGTTGAGTGCAGTTTAGAAAATATCAGGTTCAGGTTTGGTTCATATGGCCCAATTGGAATTTAATTTTAAATTCAAACAGACCTTGAATTCATAGAGCGTGGACCACAAATAAAAAGCAGTATTTATTTTCCATTGCTAATTACATTTAGATTGGCTAGTTTTGTTAAGTCTTTCAGAGGGCATTTAAGGGTCAGCTGTATTGCAGAGGGTATGGCATTACATATGGGCTATCCAGGGTTAGGGAAAGCAGATTTCCTTCTCTGAAGGACATTAATAAACTAATCTGGATCACCATCTGGTAATTTCATGATTACAATTACCAGCTTTCAATTCCAGATTTATTTAACTACTTGAACTTAAATCTGCTGGCTTCATTGGTGGGATTTGAACACATGATCAGCCCATTACATGCAAGTCCAGTAACTTAATCATCAAGCTACTGCTTCACACTGTAGCAATTTTCCACACAGTGACTGGTAATATCACCAGTGGGATTCACTTATTTGGAATTTTGAAATTAAAAAATATCATTGTAAAACGAATGATCACAAGATTGGCAGCAATGTCGATCTCCTTCCATTAATTTAGAAAAATAATTATGAAATTCCTCACATAGAAATCAAAATTTGACTGCAAGTACAGTAAACTGTTCATTGGATTCTCTCAGGACTTTAGTGGTGCTGATTAGTGATTTTTCTGGACTATTGGATGTTATTAAAGAAAATACTAACCCAACAGGCACTTTCTTTGGATGTTCTGCAATATTGCTGTAACTTTTCCAGTGAACCCTGGTCAGCTGAAAGAAAATGTAGGAAACAAGACCCTGGTCAGATTAAAGTTAGCACGGGAATGGGAGTCTTTATTTATTTATTTAGAGATACAGTGCAGAGTAGGCCCTTCTGGTCCAATGAACTACACCACCCAGCAACCCACCTATTTAATGCTAGCCTAATCATTGAACAATTTACAATGACCAATTAACTGGTACACCTTTGGACTGTGGGAGGAAACCAGAGCATCTGGAGGAAGTCCATGCGGTTTATGGGGAGAACGTACTAACTCCTTACACATGCCACCAGAATTGAACTTTGAACTCTGGAATGCCGCAAGCTGTAATAATGTTGCACTAACCGCTACACCACTGTGGCACCCGTGGGGAGTCCTAGTGAGCTGAATGTGAGTGCAGGAATTGGGGCCCTGGTGAGCCAGAAGGGAACACAGCAAAATTTACCTACCAGGCCAGATGCCAAACTAACAGGATTTCTAAAAAGCTGGTCTGCAGATTTTTAGTATATCACTGTGATTTCAGAAGATTTAACTTGGGTGAGCTGAAGCATGGCTAATAGGCTTTTCTTTCTGTTGCGACTGTGGAAATTTGAGAAATTGTGTCTTTTCAGCCAAGCAACAACAAACTCCTTAAAGATGAAATGAGGGAACTTGGCGTAATGCAAGAGTGCAGAGATAGAGGACCACACAAAATATGTTTGTGCTGTTTCGGAGCAATTACAAACACATCACCCTTTCCTTTGTCTCAAAGGTAAGAGAAGGGTAAGAGAAACTGAGCCTATAAAAACATGAACAGAAACTAGGTATCTGATTAATTATAGTCCACCTACTTGTATTTCTTTTTTAATCGATGTTTGTCTCAGGGACTGTGTTCCACTCATTTACTGAGAAAAGGAAAAGGCTGATCGTGGGGAGGGGTGTTTGGCTGTAAGTGGCATCGTGGTGAAAAATGGCCTTTGATCACATGGAGAATCCTCTAACCTCATGAGCCTTCAAGTGTCCTATTTCCGTTGCAAGAATGCCAAGGGAAACCAGACACCGTCAGGCCATTGTAACAGTTTTAGATCCTAGAATTTAAGGTGTGTAAAACAGCATGGCCCTGGGCAAATTAATCTCTTAACCACATTATAACAAATGGCTCTACCTAGAGGTGATTGTGAACAATCTTTGCTGTGTAACGGTGCTACCATTTTAAAATGTGCATTGTGTAAACAGCTACTCCTGTTGGTGCAACATTACTTTGCACGGAATTTGCCGGAAGTTGTCTGCTTCTTTATGGTCTTTATCCCTTGGACCTTATTGCTGCCCTCGTCCAGAATGCACTCTGCCCCTGATGACTTTGCTCCTTGACAATCTGCACTCTCCCTCACACTGTGTGCACAAAGTTAGATGGACAGGGACCATAGAACATAGAACATGGAACAGTACAGACCAGGAACAGGCCCTTCGGCCCAAGATGTCGGCACCACACACAATGCTAATTCTCTTCTTCTTGTACATGATTCATATCACTCTATTTCCTGAATAGTCATGTGTATATCTAACAGCTTTTACAGACCCCTATCGTATCTCATTCCACCACTATCCCTAGCAGTCCATTCCAGGCATCTACCACGCCCTGTGTGAGAAAAAACTTGCCCTGCGTTTCACCTTAAAACTTTTCCCCACCTCAACTTTCTGTCCTCTACTACTCTCAGTTTGGCTAGCAGCTTAATTTAGTGGAAGACAGCCTTTGGCCTGGCCAAACTTAAGAAATCGTGTTTGGGTGGATGCTGCGCAATGTGTCCCCTGTTACAAATCTGTACCATGAAATAACATGTGATTAAATGATTGAACTTTATAATTCTTAATTTAACTATATAGTTAATAAAGAAACAAAAAAAGAGAAAAGGGCCCACTCTCATGTGCAACGTTGGAGCTCACGGTTTCGTTCCTTTGTTTCCCGTCGACCTCCTCCGAGTGTAGCTGACCCTCGCTCCAAGTCTGGCAGTCTACCAACTCTCTCCATTTGCGTCTTCTCTTCTCATCTCTCCCCAGCAAAAAGACAGCGAAATCCCTGCTCCCACACCCACAAGAAAGAACAACATCCCTCTCATTGGTTCGCACTCATTTCAAAGCCCCGCTATCTCTAAACATAACCTAAACATTGCTGCTACAGAGAAACTATTACATTAGCAGTGAAACCTCCATTCCATTAGCATTTCTATTCTGGCAGTTTACTCTATCTCAGCCTCTCATAATCTTATAAACTTCTTCTAGGTCTCCTTTCAGCCTCCAACACTCCAGAGAAAGCAACTCAAGTTTTTTCCATCCTCTCCTTATTTTTCGCACCCTCCAACCCAGGACAGCAGCCTGGTAAACTTCTTAGGCACCTCCCCATCCTAGGAAAGAAACAATTCCGATTGTAGTTAGAGATAGAATTGGATGCACGTCAACTCCGGCAGAGCTTGCAGGCCATTACTTCTAAGAAGGCAAAACATAACATTATGAAAGGCTGTGATGCTTCACTCCCAGGTGAGTTCAACAGCTTTTATTCAAGCTTTGAAAGGAAGAATAAAACTACACCTGTGCAAATCCATGGAGCATCCAGTGACCCTGTGATCCCTGTCTCAAAGGGCAATGTCAGAACATTTTTCGAGAGGGTGAACCCTTGCATGATGGTGTACGTGGTAAGACATTGAAATCCTATGCCAACCAACTGGCAGGAGTGTTCAAGGTCATTTTCAATCTCACACTACTGCAGTCAGAGGTTATAACCTGCTTCAAAAAGGCAACAATCATACCAGTGCCCAGGGAGAGCTGAGGGATCTGCCTCAATGACTGTCGCCCAGTTGCACTCACATCTACTGTGATGAAGTGCTTTGAGAGGTTGGTCATGGCCGGAATCAACTCCTGTCTAAACAAGGACCTGGACCTGCTGTAATTTGCCTATAGCCACTATAAATTTACAGAGGGTGCAATATCACTGACTCTGCACTCAGCCTTGGATTACCTGGACAATAGCAATACCTCTGTCAGGCTGCTGGTTGTTGATTATAGCTTAGTGTTAACACCTTCATACCCTCAGTATTAATCAACAAGCTCCAAAACCTGGGCCTCCGTACTTCTCTCTGCAACTAAATCCTTGACTTCCTCACTGAGAGACCACAGTCAGTTCAGATCGGAAATAACATCTCCTCCTCACTGACAATCAACACTGCCATGCCTCAAGGATGCTCACTGCTCTACTCTCTCTACACCCATGACTGTGCAGCCAGACACAGCTCAAACGGCATCTATAATTTTGCTGATAACACAACTATTGTTGGCAGAATTTCAGATAGTGGTAAAGAGGCCTACGGGAGTGAGATAGATCAGCCAGCTGAGTAGCATCCCAACAATAATCTTACATGCAACGTCAGTAAGACCAGGAGTTGATTGTGGACTTCAGGAAAGAGAAGACTAGGAAACACCAACCAGTCCTCATCAAGGGATCAGCAGTGGAAAGGGTGAGCAGTTTCAAGTTCCTGGATGTCTATCCCTGAAGATCTATCCTAAGCCCAACATATTGATGCATTCACGAAGAAGGCATGACTCTAGGAGTTTGAGGAGACTTGATATATCATCAAAGATTCTCACAAAATTGTACAGATATACCATGGAGAGCATTCTAATCGGTTGTATCACCATCTGGTATGGAGGGGCTACTGCACAGGATCGGAAAGAGCTGCAGAAAGTTACAAACTCAACCAGCTCCATCAAGGACTCTAGCTTCCCCAGCATCGATGGGCATCTTCAAAAAGTGATTACTGTACTCAAAAAGGCAGCAGCCTTCATTAAGGATCCCCATCACCCAGGACATGCACCCTTCTCATTTCTACCACCAAGGAACAGGTACAGGAGCCTGAGAGGACACACAATTAACATTTTAGGAACAGCTCCTTCCCCTCCACCATCAGGTTTCTGAAAGGACAATGAGCCAACTCATGAAAACTACCTTAATTATTTTTTTGTGCTCTCTTTTGCACTACTTATTTAATTTATTTTAAAAATATATTTCTTACTGTCATTTATATATTTTTATTATTATTATATATTTATGGAGTGCTACCACAAAACTTCATGACATATGCCTATGATATTAAGCCTGAGTCTGATTCCTGTATTAGGGCGACTGGAATTGGACACAATATTCCAAGTCCAGTCTAACTGAAGTTTTATATAGCTGCAATATAACTTTCTGAATCTTATAATAAAGCCCTGACTTATCGTTGATGGGGGTGGTCACTTTAGATATTCAAAGAGAGGCTGCAGCTTGCCATATTCCGGATAAACATGAAATATAGATTTGCCCAAGGCACAAAAATCACAGGCTGTCTGGAAGTCTGAATGAGCTTAAGAAAGCTGTGACATGGCAGACACCCAATAGTTCCTCTTGGCCCAGACGAATCAATAAGCTTTTTATGGATAGTGTGCAAGATCATCTCAGTAAGAACATTCCCTGATGTTGTTATTTTATTAAGTACTTGATTACTATTTTCCTGTACCTTTGAGAGTGATACTGAGAAACAATTGCTCTTTTCCTCCCCCTTCCTGTTTTCTTTCTGACTTGAAACTGTTGTAAAAGATCGAAGATTTATATTACTCTTTTTCTGCCTTCCATCACTGCCATTGGTAAATATATTCATATTTTGTTAAAAGCAAATGTGAGTAACTGATCTGTAAATTGAAAACTTGTTCTTGAACCTATTCAAACTCTCAGGCCCAGTGACAATCCAAACACGAGTGTAAGATCAGAACATTTACCTGACGTGGCTTAGATTTCTATATTTATTTATTTTATTTAGAGAAACAGTACTTCTGGCTCAAGGAGCCCATGCTGCCCAATTACACCCATGTGACCAATTGACTTACTAACCCATAAATCTTTGGAATTTGGGAGGAAAACCGAAGCAGCTGGAGGAGGCCCATGCATTCATGGAAAGAACATAAAAACTCCTTACAGACAATGGCAGAATTGAACCCGGGTTGCTGGTGCCGTAATAGTATTACGTTAACCGCTGCGCCCCTGTGTCAATCCTAAATGAGTAGCCTCACTTCACAGAAAAAAACACTACTCCACTATTCAAAGCACTATTCCTCTTAAAACAGTCCTTTCCCACTTTCTCTGTAGCTGTTTTCTGGTGAATTGTATTGTTTTTGATTTTAAACAATCCTTTTTCACTTTCTCTGTGGCTGTTTTCTGATGAATTGTATTGTTTTTGATTTTGTTAAAATGCAGTATGTTTATGAAATGAGAAAGCTCACCTGCAAATTAATCAAAATTAAAATTTTGCAGCTTTCCTTTCGCAAGTATTTTCCACTCCTTCCCCATTTTCCATTGGCTAGTGACTCCTTTTAGAAGGTGTATTAAGTTTTTAATTGTTCTTGGTTTGGCTAAGTTGCTGCTTATTTTTGATTTATTTGCATGAAGCAAGTTTCACTCACCAGATAAGCATTTGCAACCATTCCTTAACTAACTTTGAGAAAATTTTTGTCCGTCCTCTGTTGCCATGAGGTAATAGTGTTACACTATCTTGTTAAACTGCAATTACTGGTTTGATAAATGCTCACTAGGTTATTTCAGAAGATTATGAAGATTGACAACAGTTAGGCACATCTCCCATTAATGCCTTTATCCTGTCAGACTAACCTGCAATCCTTCTCCCAAGTTCCCATATATGGCAACGACTTCAGCAACGTTTTACAGAATGCTGCCCTCAAGGACTTTTACGAAAGTAGGTTCCCAAACTTCCAAAGATTTCCCAGAAACTGGCCCATGGAAGGTGAACACTCATTGAAATAAATTTTTCTGGGGTGGGGGAGAGACTAAGTTAAGCTTGTCATTTGATTAAGTACATTTAAACTAACAGAATTTGTTTTAACATTGAACAGTGCAACAACGACCCATGATATCTTTGCCAATTTAACCTAATCCCATCTACCTGCACAGGGTCTATATCCCAACATCCTTAGCCTGATCATAAGCCTGCAAAAGTACTTCTTAAATATTGCTAAAGTGTTTGCGTCCATCTCTTCCTTTGCTAACACTTTCCAAACACCTACCACACACTGTGTAAAAAAAATTCTTGCTTTCCCAACATCCTTTAAACTTTTCAACCTCTTAGCTTAAATCTATACCCCCAGCATTAACATTTTCATTGTGGATAAAAAAACATTATCTGTGTATTTTACTATATCTAATGTTATAAAGTTCTATCAGTTCATGCCTCAGCCTCTGATATTCCAAAGAAAACAATGCAAGTTATTCAACTCTCTTTATAACTTATGCTTTCCAATACAGGCAGCACCTTGGTGAATTGCTTTTGCACCCTTTACATCCCTTCTGTAATGGGTGAACTTGTCACCCATGAACTCCATGAATTGTTGCTTGGGATGCACACAAACTGGGGAACTAACTTTTGCACAGGGAATGTAATATTATCTTTGATACTTTTGGGCTGGCATGGTTGTATGGTGGTTAGTGTAATGGTTTAAAGCTCCAGCTGTAAGATTTGAGTTCAATTCCCACTGCTGTCTGTAAGGAGTTTGTACGTTCTCCCTGTGGCTGTGTGGGTTTCCTACCATTGCTCTGGTTTCCTGCCACATTCCAAAGGTATACGAGTTAGAATTAGTAAATTGTGGTCATGTTACATTGACACCAGAAGCATAGTGATGCTTGTGTGCTGTCCGCAACCCATCATGAGTTGTGTTGGGTTTTAATGCAAAACCACACATTTCATCGTATAATTTAATGTTTCAATGTACATGTGACAAACAATGCTAACCTCTGATTAGTAATTGGGTGGCTTTGCAAACTGAAGTTCCACATGTAAAGTTGTTGCGAATTGAACCCATTTGATCTGAACTTACCTCTTTACAACAATGCATGGGATGTGCAAGCATTATCTCACAAAATTGAAAAGTTAATTTACATTGAGAAAATGCAATCATCAATAACACTGGACAACAAATATTTTGCTTCCTGAATACTTTTGGGCGTATCATATGGACTGCTGATCATGAAAATCACCATGAAATTTCCTTATTATGCACCATTTCTTTGAAATTGCCTATATTTGTTATTTCAATTCACAATTCAAGTCAATTAAAGTATTGTTCACAATGTAAGCTGAAAAGTTTTCTATCTTGTCCAGGCATGCCTGGGCATTCCTAGGCAGAGCGGATGCTGCATGGCAGGAGAGATTTTAGAAAGGCTATAAACTTCTGTGAAGGATTTTGATATTTGAGATAGATGTTTCCCAGAGTAACTGATGCCATGATTAAGGAAAGCATTATCATTGGTCCTCAAATTAAATAGGTCATTAACGGCAGCCAATTCATAGAATCTCCAGTGGGACCAGAGAAAATCACATGGAAGGCATTCAAGGATGTTGTTGAAAATTTTCTTCACAACCACAGAGCACCAAAGTACTTGCAGCTGGTTGACAACATGCATGAAGTGAAACATGTCACTAAAGATTCATTTTCTAGATTCCCATTTAGATTTCTTCCCTGCAGATCTTGGCGCTATCAGTAACAAGCATGGTGAAAGGTTTCACCAGGACACTGCAGTCATGGAGAGGTGGTATCAGGGCAACTGGAATCCATCAGAGCTGGCTGATTATTGTTGGACACTTAAGCGAGAAGCCTCAGACACTGAGTACAAACCAAATTCATCAACAAAACATTTTTAGCTAAGTTGAGCTACTGCAAAGTGTCAGCACTGTTATGCAATTAAATGTATTATATTCAATAAAAGTTAACTTCTGGTTTCTCAAAGTTCCTACATGATACAAGTAGGTTGAAATTATATTTGTGTTCAGGTTCAAGTGGTCTGTCATAAACAAAGAACATTTCTGAAGAAACAACACTTATGAAAAAATGTGTTTTCCAGTGTAAATAGAATTAGAATCAGATTTAATAGAACTGGTATAGTACTGAAAATTGTTGTTTCACGACAGCAGTACAGTGAAAAACATAATAACAATATGATAAATTACAATAAAAAAAATATATACACATAAAATCAAATACATTAGGAAAAAAATGAAGTTGTGTACATGGTTTAATTGTCCATTCAGATATCTGACAGCGGAGGGAAAGAAGCTGTTCCTAAAATGCCTTCACAACTCTCTACCTCCTCCTTGATGGTTGCAATGAGAAGAGGGGGTTTCCTGGGTGATGGGGAACCCTTAATGACGGATGCTGCCTTTTTGAGGCACTCTCTTTTGAAGATGTCCTGGATGCTGGGGAGGTTAGTGCCCATGATGCAACTGGCTGCGTCTGGAACTTTCTGCTGCTTTTTCTCCACACCAGATCGTGATGCAACCGGTTAGAATGCTCCACGGTACATCTGTACAAATTTGTGAGAGTCTATGGTGACATACCAAATCTCCTCAAATCCCTAATGAAGTACAGCCCTTGCTGAGCCTCCTTTGTAATTGCATAAATATGTCTGGCCCAGGATCGATCTTCAGGAACTTGAAACTGCTCACCCTCTCCAAAGCTGATCCTTTGATGAGGACTCATGATGGTGCTGGAAAATGCGGTTCTTTGTGTGAATCTCTTAAGGGAATCTTCAAATATTTACGTTTAGCACTACTACAGCTGAAATCCACAGCCACAGTCACAGATATTTCAATAAGCAACATTGGTTTCATATGTTTAGGAAATCTATCGACCCTCAAAATTAGCAGACTTAGGTCATGAGTGTAGTTTCCTTTTAAGAGAACATACGCATGGAAAGTATGCTGGTCTGCAAATCAGATAGAAATGCAAAGCCCTTAGACTCCTACTCCCTAGTATCCTGCAAGCAAATGTATAGTCTCTGGAAAATAAAACTGAAGATCTCAGAGCAAGATTGCAGTATCAGAGGGACATCAAGGACTGCTGTGTACTTTACTTCATGGAAACGTGGCTCATCCCCACCATTTTGGATGCAGCGCTGCAGCCCGAGGGCTTCACCATCCACTGCAAAGGCAGAACAGCTGAGTTTTTTTAAAGGCCGAGGAGACGGAGCATGTTTCATGATAAACTCATTGTGGTGCACAGACATGGCAATTCTGCCTCAGACCTGGTCACACAAACTGTAACATCTAGAGTCATCCATCGGCTATCATCCTAATAGCGGGGCACATTCTACCCTTGGCTAATGGCAGGCAGGTACTGGAGGAGTTGAGCACCATTATAAGCAGTCACAGAACAGCACACCTATCAGTCTGTGTGGGGAATTTCAACCAGGCCAGCTTGAGGAAGTCTCTGACCAGCTACCATCTGCATGTCACCCGTGGAACCGGAGGAGCCAACACATTGACGACTGTTACACCACCATCCGGAAAGCTTACTCGTGCCATCCTACACCCATGGTTTGATCACTTGGCTGTATTTCTACTTTCTTCGTACAGGTAGAGACTGAGGACCACGGCACCAATGATGAGGAGCACGAATGTATGGTCAAGGGAGACAGGGGACTGCTGGACAATATTCAGGGATCTGACTTCAAATCTGAATGAACGTGCCACAGTTGTCATCGACTTTCATCAAGACCCGTGTTGCTGTGTGTGTGCCTCAGAAAACATATAGGGCGTACCCAAACAAAAAGCTGTGGATGAACCGAGAGATTTGCAGTCTACTGAGGGCTAGATCTGAGGCATTCGAGACCGGTGATCCAGAACTGTACAGGAGGTCTGCGTACAACCTACGGAAGGCTATTTTAAGAGCAAAGAAACAATTCCTATTGAAGTTAGAGACAGAATCGCATGCACATCAGCTCTGGCAGGGTTTGGAGGCCATTACTTCCTACAAGGCAAAACCTAACATCACGAATGGCTGTGATGCTTCACTCCCAGATGAGCTAAACACGTTTTATGCTTGCTTTGAAAGGGATAATGAACTATACCTGTGCGAATCTCTGCAGCATCTCGTGACCCTGCGATGTCTGTCTTGGGGGTCGAAGTCAGATCGTCTTTCAAGAGGGTGAACCCTTGCAGGACATCCAGCCCTGACATTGAAAACCCGTACCAACCAACTAGCAGGAGAGTTCCATAACATCATCTATAACTTACTGCTGCAGTCAGAGTTTCCTACCTGCTTCAGGAGGGTGACAATCATACTGTGCCCAAAATAAAATGCCAAATGCATAAAATGTATAAAGTAAAATGCCAAAGAAATGAAAAACACAGTATGGCATTTAGAATTTGACATTTCAGATCACGTGAAGTGTTTGCTGCTTATGGTCATTTCATTAAAGCGACAGAATGAAAAACAGGACCAATGGATTTTTGTTTAACACACACAGGAAGAGGAACTCAGCAGGTGTCGGCAGCTGCTGTGGAGTGAAATGAACAGTTGATGCTTCCCACTGAGATCCTGCATCAGGAATGGGACAGAAGCCAAAATATGAAGCTGGGGAGGGCAGGAAGAGGGGATGTTGTAAGAAGATGGGAGGTGATAGGTGGAAGAGGTAAAAGGCTGAAGAAAGAGCAATCTGGTGGGAAAGGACAGTGGAACATTAAATGAAGGGAAGAAGCACAGGAATTGGAGGTGATGGGCAGGTCATGAGGGTTGGGGAACAAAAGGGAAGGGGTAAGCAGACTACCAGACAGGAGGAAAATCAATAAGAAAATGAGGGGAGTGATTATCAGAAGTTAGAGAAATCAATGTACATGCCATCAAATTGGAGATTACCCAGACAGAATATGAGGTGTTGTTCTTGCAACTTACAGTGGACCTCATCGTCATAGTAGAGAATACCATGGACTTTCTGTGTCAGAACGGGAAGTCAAATTGAAATGAGAGATCCACCAGGCAGTCTGCTGTAGTGGACAGATCAAAAGTGCTTGACAAAGCAGTTCCCACTCTGCACCAGATGCAATACAGGCCCCTGGCAGTCTCACAGATGGAGCACTGCCTCACCTGGAAGAAGTGTTTAGGACCTGGAATTTTGGTGAGGGAGGAAGTGTAGGGGCAGGTGTAGAGACAGGCAAGGATAAATGATGGGAGGGACGTGAACAAGTGAGTCACATAGAGAGTGAACCTGTGGAAGCTGGGATGTGGAACGGTAAGATGTATCTGTGGTAGAACCCCGTTGGAGACGGTAGACGTTGTGGAGCTGGATATAGAGTCTCAAGAGGTGGTAGGTGAGAACAATGGAAATCCTATCCTTGTTACGTTGGAGGAGGGGGATGAGGTGAGCACAGATGTGTGTAAAATGGAGGAGATGTGGGTGAGGGCAGCATTGATAGTGGTGCTAACACGAGGAAATCTGCAGATGCTGGAAATTCAAACAACACACACAAAATGCTGGTGGAACACAGCAGGCCAGGCAGCATCTATAAGGAGAAGCACTGTCGATGTTTTGGGCCGAGACCCTTCATCAGGACTAACTGAAAGGAGAGATACTAAGAGATTTGAAAGTAGTGGGGGGAGGGGGAAATGCGAAATGATAGGAGAAGACCGGAGTGGGTGGGATGAAGCTAAGAGCTGGAAAGGTGATTGGCGAAAGTGATACAGAGCTGGAGAAGGAAAAGGATCATGGGACGGGAGGCCTCAGGAGAAAGAAAGGGGGGGAGCACCAGAGGGAGATGGAGAACAGGCAAACAACTAAATATGTCAGGGATGGTTTAAGAAGGGGAGGAGGGGCATTAACGGAAGTTAGAGAAGTCAATGTTCATGCCATCAGGTTGGAGGCTACCCAGCCAGTATATAAGGTGTTGTTCCTCCAACCTGAGTTTGGATTCATTTTGACAATAGAGGAGGCCATGGATAGACATATCAGAATGGAAATGGGATATGGAATTAAAATGTGTGGCCACTGGGCTATCCTTCTTTCTCTGGCAGACCGAGCGTAGGTGTTCAGCGAAACGGTCTCCCAGTCTGCGTCGGGTCTCACCAATATATAAAAGGCCACACCGGGAGCACTGGACGCAGTATACCACACCAGCCGACTCACAGGTGAAGTGTCGCCTCACCTGGAAGGACTGTCTGGGGCCCTGAATGGTGGTGAGGGAGGAAGTGTAAGGGCAGGTGTAGCACTTGTTCCGCTTACAAGGGTAAGTGCCAGGAGGGAGATCGGTGGGAAGGGATGGGGGGGACGAGTGGACAAGGGAGTCGCACAGGGAGTGATCCTGCAGAAAGCAGAAAGGGGGGGGGAGGGAAAGATGTGCTTGGTAGTGGGATCCCTTTGGAGGTGGCGGAAGTTACGGAGAATTATTCGTTGGACCTGGAGGCTGGTGGGGTGGTAGGTGAGGACAAGGGGAAACCTATCCCGAGTGGGGTGGGGGGCGGATGGGGTGAGGGCAGATTGATAGTGGTGGATAGTTTTGTTTATTTTTCTCTTCTCTCCAGATCGTTTATGAACTCATTACACTCAATACAATCCGGGGCACCCCACTGCAAATGTGAGGTCAGCCTGAACCTGTGGCTCATTCCTAATTCGGTAAATTATTGATGTTATTTGCTCAACCAGAATCAATGCATTATTTACCAATGGGCTGAACTTGCCGCACGAACTGCGAACCACAGACAGGCCCTGCAAGGTAGATAAATGCATGACCAAATAAAGGCAGCTGGGAACCATCCTTCTCCCACGTGCTTGTAGAAAAGAAAATAGACCTGGTGGTGGCAGCTTTCTAGATTGCATCCAGGCTTGGAAAACATTTGCAGGCACAGTGCCAGCACTGAGTAAGGCAGCTCTATTGTCTCAATGAGACTGAAACTGTGCTTCAGATGTATGCTAAGGATATATGTCCTTCAAGATATCTGAAGGATGGTTGTCCACCAATGTAGACACCTTTTGTGTACATGTAGGATATTGATCCATTTGAAATCCATTGTGGGTACTAAGTGGAACACATTTAACCCCTGTTTCTTGTTCATCTTTGTGGGTGCAATTTGTCTCCTCAATCAAACAGTAGTTATTACTGAAATGGATTATGTATTTATGTAGTTCAATTCACATCTGTTTCAGAAATCACCAAGACATTTTACAGCCATAGAACTACTTTTGATATGTTGTTACAGTTTCAATGTTGGAGAATGGCAGCTAATTTACATGCTAAAAATTCCCACAACCAACCATGTGGTTATCAATTAAGCTGTGGTAGAAATATTGATTGAGGGATTGGTCAAAACAGTGATTAATCAAAACCCTATGGTAATCTGCTGTACATTTCAACATAGTTTCATGGTTTTTACATCTGCCAAGAACATGCAAGAATTTCTTATCCAAAAGGACATTAAACCATGACTTTACTGTTTGCTTAAGTAGTTTTTACAGCAATTTGAAATTTCTCAGTTTTTGCCTTACCATGACTTTAACGTATGTGATCTTTCAACATAGGTTTTAACATAGCACAACCAGCATGTTGTCTCCTCTTTCCAATACAGAGATGTCCAACTACCAGTCAGTTGATTCTCTGCACAGTTTTAACATTTTAGTGGTCGGACATCCCCAGATCCTTAATCCTAACCAAACAAGACAGACAGACAGACAGACATACTTTATTGATCCCGAGGGAAATTGGGTTTCATTACAGCTGCACCAACCAAGAATAGTGAAGAAATATAGCAATATAAAACCATAAATAAATAAATAATAATAAGTTAATCATGCCAAGTGGAAATAAGTCCAGGACCAGCCTATTGGCTCAGGGTGTCTGACACTCCGAGGGAGGAGTTGTAAAGTTTGATGGCCACAGGTAGGAATGACTTCCTGTGACGCTCAGTGTTGCAACTCGGTGGAATGAGTCTCTAGCTGAGCGCACTCCTGTGCCTAACCAGTACATTATGGAGTGGATGGGAGTCATTGTCCAAGATGGCATGCAAATTGGACAGCATCCTCTTTTCAGACACCACTGTCAGAGAGTCCAGTTCCACCCCCACAACATCACTGGCCTTATGAATAAGTTTGTTGATTCTGTTGGTGTCTGCTACCCTCAGCCTGCTGCCCCAGCACACAACAGCAAATATGATAGCAGTGGTCACTACAGACTCGTAGAACATCCTCAGCATCATCCGACAGATGTTAAAGGACCTCAGTCTCCTCAGGAAATAGAGACGGCTCTGACCCTTCTTGTAGACAGCCTCAGTAGCTTCTTGAAAAGATTTATTATAAGGATATTATATTTTAAAATCTCCACTGTTGTTATTCACCTGGAGGTCTGTGATTGAATTTGGGTTTAACATTGATTCTCTGTCAATTTAAGAAATTAACAGTAACTTCTGTTTGTTTCGTTTATTCTGACTCAGTCTGAGTTTCCTCCTGAATAAGTCAGGTTGCACTTAATCAGCCATTAAGAAATAAAACTAATTACAACCAAGTAATAAAACTAATGAAGAGAAAGGGTCTCAGCCCGAAATGTTGAATATTTATTAATTTCCATAGATGCTGACTGATATGCTGAGCTCCCCCAGCGTTTTGTGCACGTTACTCTGGATTTCCAGCATCTGCAGAATCTTGTGCTGATGATTACATTGGCTTCTCTTTTTTTACCCATGAGGGTATAAAAAACTTGTCTATTACATCAACCTTGCCTCCATTTCTGAATCCATCTACAAAACCAGATTATCTACTGATGTCTTTTACAAATCCACTGACTCCCATGGTTGCCTTGACTGCATCTCTTACACGCCTCCCCCTACCTGTCATTTTCAATGATAACATTCCCTTCTCTCAATTCTTCCGACTCTGACACATCAGTTATCTTAACGAGGCTTTCTATTCCAGGACTTCCAAGATGCCCTTTTTTCTCAGAACGTGACAATCATGCAACCCTCTGTTTCCCATAAATCTGCTCTCACCCCATTTCATATCATCTCTACACAAAAGGGATAGGGTTACCCTCATCCTCAATTACCATAACCTCAGCCTCTGTATCCAACACATCATTCTCTGCAACCTCCAATATCTCCAAGGGACACCAGGCACACCTTCTCATCCCTCCCCCTTCTCCACTTACCACAGGGATCACTCTCTCCATGACTCCCTTGCCTGCTTATCTCTCCCCACCCATCACTTACCCCTGCAACCATGTAAACTGTTATTCCTGTCCTACACCCCTCCCTCACCACCATTCAAGGCCCTAAACAGTCCAGATAAGGCAGTGCCCCCATGCAAGTCCATGATGTAATTTATTGTATCTGGTGCTCCTGATGTGGCCTTCCCTACACCAGAGAGACCCAACACAGACTGGGGGGACTGCTTTGTTGAGCACCTTTGCTCTGTGTGCCGCAACAGCCCAGAATCTTCTAGTGGCCAACCATTTTTAATTCCACTTCCTATTCCAAAACCCACATGTCTACCCATGGCCCCCTTTTCTGCCACTTCAAAGCCAGTCGCAGACTGACAGAGCAACACCTCTTATTCAGACTTGGTAGCATGATGATGGCACGACATTAGCAACTTGATGGCATGAACATCAATTTCTCTTTTTAGGTATCCACTTCCCTCTGTTTTCTCTTATACCTGTTGCCTCATTGTCTTCTCCCCTCTCCTGCATTCATGACCTGCCCATCACCTTCACCTCCCTTTCTCTGATTCCCTGTCTTCTTCTCTTAAACCATGATCTAGTCTGCTCCAATCAGATTCCTTCTTCTTCAGCTTTTTGCCTTCCCCACCTGTTACCTCCCAGCTTCTCATATTATTCATTTCCAGCAACCTCCCCCAATCGTCTCCCTTCCCTTTCTCACCTGGAATCAATCATCCACCAGCTCATGTTCCATCCCCTTTTATTCTGGCTTCTGCCCTCTTGCTTCCAGTCCTGATGAAGAGTCCCGGTTTGAAACCTTGACTGTTATTTTCCTTCATAGTGCCTGACCTGCTTAGTTCCTTCAGCATTTTGTGTGTGTTGACCTAAGTATACAACACAAGGTTCATTTTTTTTAATATAATGGATTAAATGGTTCTTATCACGTCAGGTCAAAAAGTAATTTCCTCTTTTCTCAGACAGGGTCAATGCACCCAACGAAATTGCAGTTTTATGTCCTTGGATAGAAATATTCTTTTGTTATGGAGCCTCTTTATTTCTAAACTTCACCCTTTATAAACAATAATGGACCTTTGGAGAGTGCTCATCAATGTAATGAAAGTGGTAATCCAGTTAAGCATAACATGATAAGATCATATAATAAGAACATAAGAACAAAAGAAATAGGAGCAGGAGTAGGCCATCTGGCCTATTGAGCCTGCTCTGCCATTCAATAAGATCGTGGCAAGGACTCATCTCCAGCTATCTGCCTTTTCCCCACAACCCTGAATTCTCCTACTCTGCAAAAATCTATCCAACCTTGTTTTAAATATACTTGCTGAAGTAGCCTCCACTGCTTCATTGGGCAGAGATTTTCACAGATTCACCACTCTCTGGGAAAAGCAGCTCCCCCTCATCTCCGTCCTAACTCTACTCCCCCGAATCTTAAGGCTACATACGTCCCTTTGGGAAGTTTTTAAGGAACAACAGAACTTAACTAAAAAGACAATACGGGGAGAAAAAATGAGGTACGAACGCAAGCTAGCTAGGAATATAAAGGAAGATAGCAAAAGCTTTTTTAGGTATGTGAAGAGAAAGAAGATAGTTAAGAACAATGTTGGGCCCTTGAAGAATGAATTAGGTGAAATTGTTATGGGAAACAGAGAAATGGCAGAAGAATTTAATGAGTACTTTAGATCTGTTTTCACTAAGGAAGACACAAGCAATCTCCCAGATGTATGGATGGGTCAAGGACATAGGGTAACAGAGGAAATGAAACAGATTGACATTAGGAAGGAAACGGTGTTGAGAAGACTGATGGGACTGAAGGCTGACAAGTCCCCAGGTCCAGATGGTCTGCATCCTAGGGTACTAAAGGAGGTGGCCCTGGAAATTGCGGATGCATTGGTAATCATTTTCCAATGTTCCTTAGATTCAGGATTATTTCCTGAGGATTGGAGAATGGCTAATGTTATCCCACTTTTTAAGAAAGGAGGGAGGGAGAAAACAGAGAACTATCGACCTGTCAGCCTGACATCGGTGGTGGGGAAGATGCTAGAGTCCATTATTAAGGATGAAATAGTGGCATATCTAGATAGCAGTGATAGGATTGGGCCGAGCCAGCATGGATTTACCAAGGGTAAATCATGCTTGACTAATCTGTTGGAGTTTTTCGAGGATGTAACCAAGAAGTTAGACGGGGGAGATCCAGTGGATGTAGATTTGATAAGGTCCCACATAGGAGATCGGTGGGTAAAATCAAAGCTCAGGGCATCGGGGGGAAGACATTGACATGGATAGAAAACTGGTTGGCAGATAGAAAGCAAAGGGTGGCGGTGAATGGGTATTTCTCGGAACGGCAGGTGGTGACTAGTGGGGTGCCACAGGGCTCGGTATTGGGACCACAGCTGTTTACAATTTACGTTAATGATTTGGATGAAGGCATTGAAAATAACATCAGCAAATTTGCTGATGATACTAAGCTGGGTGGCAGTGTGACATGTGATGAGGATGTTAGGAGAATTCAGGGTGACTTGGATAGGCTGGGTGAGTGGGCAGTTACTTGGCAGATGACGTTTAATGTGAATAAGTGTGAGGTTATCCACTTTGGGAGTAAGAACAGGAAGGCAGATTATTATCTGAACGGTGTAGAGTTAGGTAAGGGAGAAATACAAAGAGATCTAGGAGTCCTTGTTTATCAGTCACTGAAGGTGAATGAGCAAGTGAAGAAGGCTAATGAAATGTTGGCCTTTATTACAAAGGGAATTGAGTACAAGAGCAAGGAAATCCTCTTGCATTTGTACAGAGCCCTGGTGAGACCACACCTGGAGTATTGTGTACAGTTTTGGTCTCCAGGGTTAAGGAAGGACATCCTGGCTGTTGAGGAAGTGCAGCGTAGATTCACGAGGTTAATTCCTGGGAGGTCTGGACTGTCTTACGCTGAGAGGTTAGAGAGACTGGGCTTGTACATGCTGGAATTAAGGAGATTGAGAGGGTATCTGATTGAAACATATAAGATCATTAAGGGATTGGACAAGATAGAGGCAGGAAATATGTTTCAGATGCTGGGAGAGTCCAGTACCAGAGGGCATGGTTTGAGAATAAGGGGTAGGTCATTTAGGACAGAGTTAAGGAAAAACTTCTTCTCCCAGAGAGTTGTGGGGGTCTGGAATGCACTGCCTTGGAAGGTAGTGGAGGCCAATTCTCTGGATGCTTTCAAGAAGGAGCTAGATAGGTATCTTATTGATAGGGGAATCAAGGGATATGGGGACAAGGCAGGAACCGGGTAATGATAGTAGATGATCAGCCATGATCTCAAAATGGCGGTGCAGGCTCGAAGGGCCGAATGGTCTACTTCTGCACCTATTGTCTATTGTCTATTGTCTATTATCCCTTAGTTCTAGTCTCACCTACCAGTGGAAACAACTTTCCTGCCTCTATCTATCCCTTTCATAATTCGAACATAGAACATAGAAAGCTTGCTGCACAATTCAGGCCCTTTGGCCCACAAAGCTCTGCTGAACATGTCCTTACTTCAGAAATTATCTAGGGTTACCCGTGACCCTCTATTTTTCTAAGCTCCATGTACCTATCCAGGGGTCTCTTAAAAGACCCTATTGTATCCACCTCCAACACTGTTGCCGGCAGCCCATTCCACGCACTCACCACTCTCTGCGTAAAAAAACTTACTGCTGATATCTCCTGATAGAAACAATCTTGAGAGATGTGATGGTTGCCGCTGTTTCAAAGACAACATTTTAACTTGAAAATTTCACCAAGTAATGATATAGAGGTAGAAGCATGTAAATATAAAGTGCTTTCATTGTGAAAGTCTATGTATGGGAACTGTGGGCCTGTCTGAGTCTGATTCAATTAGCTTGTTTTTATTTTGAGTTCCCTTTTTGATTACATTTTGAGTTCTTAATTAGCCCAACTGCAGAAAGAGAGAGATAAAGAGAGATAGAGAGAGAGAGATTAATGATTGGTTAGTTAATTATGAATACTGCCTGTGAAATTGAACTGATATTGATGGATGATTAAGCAAAGGAAAAGCAGTGTAACTTCTTGTGCAGGCAGTTTATAGCACAGCACTCGTTCAAATAGAAAGAGCCTGATTAAAATCTAATGAAATGATAATGTTGAAGAGCAAAGGTTGAATACATTTAAAATTGCAACCTTGACAAAGATCTTACAGGGGAGAAAGAGTTTTGGAAGTAATCCTTTAGTGGATCAGATTACCATACTCCCACCATCTGTTGGTTTCGCATGCTAGTCATTCGCCAGCCACACACGCTTTCAAGCTGTCTCTGTGCATATCTCCCCTCCAGGTATTTTGTGTGAAACCACAAGAGAGGCATTCTGCATTGTCATAAGATACACATTTCAAAATAACAGTGTTTTCCATTGCAGTGCCAGGTCTTGACGGATATACAAGGTCATCAGTTGCAATAATGAAGTTTAAAAAAGAAGTTTTCATTGCCTTGAGGGAAAATGATGTTAGATTGATGAGATGAAGAAATCAACTCGCGTAAATTGCCGTGCTAATTCCCAGTTGCAGTTCTTCTGTCTGATGGCCCTGCCTGAACTTGCCTGCAACAAAGTTGATGAACTGATTAACAAAGTTGGTGGAAAGGCTTTCTATTCGCTCAATGTGGTATAAATTAGTTCAATTCCCTCATAATAGGCCATGCTCTCATGTACAATACAAGAATAATTAGTTCACAAAATATAGGTCTGAATTATCACTGCCAAGAATGGTTACATAATTTTCGCAGCAATGTGTTTCCCAGACTAAGTGAGCCAGATGAGTCCATCCTAAGCATATTTATAGAAGTATGGAGAAAAAAAAAACCCAGAGAATTTGTAAAGGGAAGTGCTGAGAAGCAACACAGGCATTTTACAGGCAAAGCTTCTCATCCCGTGTAACCCCATTTTGGTGAGAAAAATCATTTGTCTGAGAAGTATTTTACAAGAAAGAGAAATGTGACAAATACAGGAAATGAAAGTCAGAATATGCTGGAGATAACTTTTCCATTCAAATGGCCCATTGGAATGGCTGTTAGGCAAGGACATTAATCCTGTCCCACCTCATTTTCTTTCTTAGCTGCTCTTTCTCTCTATATTTATTTATGACTTACAGGATATAACTTGCATTCTTTTTCATTTTTACACAACTCACCTACCCCTTACAGCTCCCCTACCCTTTTTGGATCTACCAATCCCCACAGATATGATTCCATAATTTTCATCCCCTTTAAAGCATCATCAAAGTGAAGATTCCTCATGTGTGAAGCCAGCAATTTATTTTAGGGAGACTCTATATTTCAGTGGAGCATATCATAGGTGTCTGGCATCTTATCCCCATCTGATGACAGAACCTTCCAACAGAAGTTTTTCGGTACAGTTTGCAGCCCAAGACCACTGAGGTCCATTTCAGCAATCTATTAGTTACATTGGGTTCAGTGTGTCTAATGCATAAAAAGCAACCCTGTTACTTGTTTCTCCATTTTAGTCAGTAACAGAAGTCAATGCCTTTACCAGTCAGAACATTGAGGATGCTGGAGGATTGTGCTGGAGTCCTGGGTCTCGAGCAAGGTTTAATCAACTCCGTTTGTAGACTGGACTCTGCATTTCATGTTCTGATGTGTTCTAGCTTCTGGTTGCTCCTTGCTTTCTTGCTGTTTTGGGTGATTTTGATGGGGGTGGCCTGCAGACAACGAGCTGAGCCGAACTGAATGTGCCTGGATGTCTTTGATTTTTCAGTTTTATATTTTGTGTTTTCTGCCTGTTTTTATTTTTTGTTGCCATTTGTGTGATTTGTTTTTGTTTTGCACATGGGGTGTGAGGGTTGATGATTTTCTTTGAACGTGTTCCATGGTTTTCTTTGTTTTGTGGCTGTCTGTGGGACAATGAATCTCAGGGTTGTATAGTGCATACAGAGTTTGATAATAAATGTACTTTGAATTTTTGAACTTTTGGACTTGAGGATGCCATTCAGCACATGAAGATGTGATACACATGTGAAAGTTTACATTAGGGAATGACATCAAGCGCATGTGCTGGACATCGGAAAATGATTGGTACCTCATAATTTTTCATTGGTTGTGCAGAAGCTGGGTTCAAATATCAAAGGGCAGATTTTTTTTGCAGAATGTTTTCACCCACGTGCTTGTGTTTATTGATAATTCCATTTTAGATTGATGGTAATAAACCATGAATGAAACTAAATTCAGTTTCAGCATCAAATTTCACATCACATGCCGGTGATAATAAACCTGATCCTGAATCTGAATGGATATTTGATGGCTTCGAAATTCCATTGAATAGATTGGTACTTTTGGACAGCACACAACTGGAGACCACTGGCATATGGGGGCAAGTGGTTTCTTTCAAAGGCACTGAGGGCTTCAAGGCATTAGGTTCATCCTGCTTCTCTCTCTTTCTCATCAACTAACCTGCTAATGATCATCTTTCCACTCCTCTCTCTTCAGTTCCTCCTCTGTGGTGGCCCTCTCACATGCCTTTGTCTCCAAGACCTGTTGGTTTGTTCCCTTTTCCATCCCTTGCTTCCCTTCTTGTTCAGTCTATTCATCCCCTCTCCTATGGCCATTTTCTTTCCCAACACTACTATGTCCTCCTCCATCTCTTCTCTTAACTTCCCTTTGTTGCCACAAGCTCGAGGTAGCCATGAATATAGAACTGCAGTGGAATCTCTTATTTCGCCATGGTGATGGGCCTTCTACAGAACTGGTGCATAGTTCCTGCGCAATGTTTCTTGGCATTAGACTACCCCAAGTTAAAGATAACATTTGAAAGGGGAAAAATTTGAATTATGAGTTTTGAAGAAGGATGGATGCTTTAAAACTAGGAAGCAAAGAGACTTATTTGTATGGTTACCTATGCTCAGGATCCAACAACCTGGATTTCTCCTGAAATGGTGTAATGCTGTCTTCCAAACTTACCAAGAAAACGGATATTATTGCAGATAGGACATCCCATTTATGAGACAGCCAAGGGAACTGAATTTTTACATACAGTGATTCCCAAGACTCAAAGACAGCATAAATGTTGAGAAATTAATGGCTCGCCCATCCTGCCCTCCCATATTCATTAGTATCCTCATGCTTCCATCCCTCTTTTCATCCTTTCATAACACACCTAGTCTATTCCCATACTCTCTTCATATCTATCAATATCTCAAAGGTCTAACTTCACTCTCCCCTTCCTGCATGCTTTAATATTACACTAGCCTTCATCATTTTGTATCACACCCACTCTTTTCCCTTCATTTCTGCACCTTTTTATGGCTCCCATTTGAATGCTATCCTTGATTCACACTCGACCTCCCACCCTGTTTAATCATATTCTCCCCTCCCTTTAAGCAGTTTAAGTCCTGTGCCTACAGTGGGTCATGCTGATACTCCCTTGAACATCCCATGTTTGAAACAAAAAGAACTCTCAAATTGTTAGTTGATAGGAAAATATCAGCTGGGCAGAAGCAATGGACATTAAACTTTCAAGTAAAGAAAGTGGCTAACCAAAATGATATCTGTTAAGTTCTGTAACTTCAAAGCATTAAATTAATTCAGGGAAAAGATGGGAGTCTGGGGATGCAGGTTTAATTTTGTCTTTAAGCGAGGTGTACACGTATCATGTGGCAGCGAGGTGACATATGCAATTAACGTATTTAGACATATAACATGCAATTAATTCTCTAAACAAACATGAATGCTTGATCAGACTATATATCTATATATATACACACAAGATCACTGAAATATAACTGAACTATTAAGTACACAACACTATCCAATAAGGTTTCACAAAAAACTGTCATTTATTGTTTCTTAAAGTGCTGCTTTCTTTGTATTTCTGTGTGTACTTATATTATGTTCCTAATGGCAAAGTCTTCTTGTGCTTCTACTTCTCAAATACAGTTTTACAGTCTGGTACATGCAATTTGCAGGGCATAGAGACTCAAAGTGTAAATAGTTAATGAGATGTCTTGTCACAAATATTCTGCCTCCTTTGTATTTATATACTTGCTCCATCTCAATGCACTCTTGAGAGCATTGCAATAACCAACTCTGAATATTTATTCAAAAAATCTCACCAGTTAAGGCACTGAAAAGGCAAACATTTCATCATTGTTCTTACAATGACCATTCTCATATTTTATTTCTCTAACTAAATCATCCAAAATAATTTTAAAACAAATGAGCATATGCAAAAACTCATTTTTTCCATAACCCAATAAAATTCACCCACTGCACTATCACTTTATCTTTTTAATTATCTTATTTCAAGGTGTCAGTAAGTCTGAAGAGCCTCAACATAGGCTGGAAAGCAATTATCTGTGGATCATTTGAAAAGATTTCAGTCATATCAGTACAATTTTAGTTCATATACAGAGATCCGAAAGAAATCTCCAGGTTTGGTTTAGGGCCCAGGGTAACTTGCTTCAAAGAGGGTCACGCACAATGAAAACATTTCATTTTGTACACCCCGCACACACTTTGGAGCATCCCGACTGGTGGAGTAGTCAGGGTGGAGATTGTTCAGGGAGTAGTGCTGGTGAGCGAATAAGCTCTAGTTCAAGGCCGTTTACTGTCATTCAACTAAACACATGTATACCGCCAAACGAAGCAACATTCCTCCAGACCAAGGTGTGCGACACAGTGCATTTAACTCACACACATCATGCAAAGTAATAATACTACAAATAAATTTTAAAAATAATAAGGTGCATTTGCGACAGAAGTTGTGAGGGAGGTCAGATCTAACTGGAGGGCTTGAGGCTGAGAAGGCTGGGGGAGACGTTGGTAACTGGGAGGTGGGTATGTGGATAAAATTAAAAATCAGTGGACATTCAGTGTGAATGAAGGACAATAGTTTGGCAGCCATCAAGAATTGATAGTCACTGGTGGGTGACAATGGGAAAGAAAAGTCTTCCTATTTTCCATACACCTCAAATTTTATATTTAATCAAGTAGCACACAAAATGTTGATCTATGCAATCCAAGGTCTAGGCTGCACACAGAAAATGTCGGAGGAACTCAGCAGGTCAGGCAGCATCTATGGAAAGGAATTAACTGTCAATGTTTTGGGCTGAGACTCTTCTTCAGGATTGAAATGGAAGATGCCAGAATAAAAAAGGTAGGGGGAGGGGAAGGAGGTTAGCAGGAGGTGATAGGTGAAGCCAAGTGAGAGGGGAGGGTAAAAGACTGGAGAAGGAGGAAACTAATAGGAGTAGAGAGTGGATCATGGGAGAAAGAGGAGGAGGGAACCCGGGGGAAGTGATAGGAAATTGAGAAGAGGTAAAAGTCCCGAGTGGGGAATAGAAGAGGGGATGGGGAGAGATTTTTTTTAACTGGAAGGAGAAATCGATATTCATGCCATCAGTATGGAGGCTACCCAGATGGAATATGAGGTGTTGCTTTCCCACCCTGAGGGTGGCCTCATCTTGGCAAAAGAGAAGACTATGGAGCTGTTCAGTTTCTTAGTAATCTTGGTATTTATCTGCGTCAGACACTGAATTAACAATAAGTTGTCTGAGTCAAAGGCCACACCTTTTTCATCCTGAAAAGATTTGTACATTTTCCTTTATTCTGAGTACTTTTGAACAAGCTGTATATGCATCTAAAGCCTTACTTCAGGCAAGCCTGATTTAAAACATTTACTGCTCCTCTTTCTCTACTATGACCTGCTCAGAGGCAGACACCTGTGTTTACAAGCAGCTGTGCTTTCTTAGAAAGGTAACTAATAAAAGATGGGTCACTTAGTATGTATTTGTGTCAGCCAACAGATTGACAAGTCAGTTTAAATTGCCAGCCTCTTGTGAACTGCATTCAGATATTTTTTTACTATTTTAAAAGCAGCGAAACTATACTCAATTTGCCTTAGATGTCTTGGATTAGAAATGTAATTGCACAAAAAATGTTTTGCAGTGAAGATTGCTTTTGGAATGGTATGCAATTGCAGCTGAACAGCACCACTGCAAAAATGTCACCGGATAATTCAATGTTGGGTGAATAATGTGATTTCCATATCAAATGTCATTCCCCGTGTAAAGCCTAGGGAAATAGGTCAGAGTGAGGCAAGGGAATACTTGTCATTGGTTACACTCTGAACTCCCATACTGTCACAGCAATGCTGCCTCTGTTTAAGAGGGATGTCCTTGCGAGACTACAACC
This sequence comes from Hemitrygon akajei, assembly GCF_048418815.1. Lineage (NCBI taxonomy): Eukaryota > Metazoa > Chordata > Chondrichthyes > Myliobatiformes > Dasyatidae > Hemitrygon > Hemitrygon akajei. The sequence goes on from NC_133143.1 coordinate 24,874,733, forward strand.
ACTGCTGAAGGCTTGTGTCAACTTTTGTTATAACCCAGTTCTGGGAACTCAACCTGGGTAGGATTTTTTTTTATTTGCTTCTTCTCCTTGGGGATTGGGGTGTGGGGTGGGGGGTGTTGTTAATGTTGCCTCACATATTGCCATGATATCCTGACAAATTCTCTGGTCCTGATTTTGTATCCCCCTCCCCTCTCCAGCATATCCCCAGGCTTGGATTTCCATCTCTGAGTTTGGTCTCCAGCCACTACCTCCACTATCTCCGTTTCAGTTGGGCCTTGACTGATGGCCATCTCTCTCTCTCTCTCTTTTTAAAACTTCTAGACCCATACCCCTTAGGCCCAGTTCCAGAATCAGAATTTTCCTTGCTTTCTCAACAAAACAATCCATCAGTGACACCTAGGGTCTTGTCTCAGAATGCCGTAACAACAAGCTTACAAATGAAACAGTCCTTGACATGCTGCACAGCACTCATCCAGTAGTGTAAATTAATTATTAGATTATTATATAATTATGTTTGGTTGTTCATGGAAAACTATTTATTAGGTTGACGGTCACTAATGGTCTACAAAGTTTGTAAGTGAAAGGTATGATATGGTGGTGGTGGTGGTGGTGTGTGTGTGTGTGTGTGTGTGTGTGTGTGTGTGTGTGTGTGTGTGTGTGTGTGTGTGTGTGTGTGTGTGTGTGTGTGTGTGTGTGTGTGTGTGTGTGTGTGTGTGTGTGTGTGTGTGTGTGTGTGTGTGTGTGTGTGTGTGTTGAGGGGAGAGGATAAGGTGAGATCTTCCAAACAGTTGAAATGCCACTGTGGATGGGTTCAAACTCAAAAATAGATTTATTTACTTATTCAGATACCGTGCAGAAAAAGCTCCTCCGGCAATCCCCCAATTTAATCCTAGTCCAATCATGGAACAATTTATAATGACCAATTAAACCTACCGACTTGGCACATCTTTGACTGTGGGAGGAAACCACAGCACCTGGAGGAAACCCACACGGTCATGGGGAGAAAGTGCCAACTCCTCACAGGAAGTGGCGGGAGCTGAGCCTGGGTCTCGGGTACTGCATGCTGCCCTATGATAGAGCAGAATGCTTGACCGCCCATGAGGGGTCCATTCTGCTACAGCTACGCTCCCTCCCACAATACTGCTCATTTATAACCCTCAACGCTGCAAAACCTCTTTTCTCTTGTACCCTCAACAACTTCTTGACCTTCCTTCCAAACTTGCCAAATGCTCTCAGATCATAGGACACATGAAAGAGCTCCAGATTGTTTTTCGCAGACTCTCTGCTCCTGTTCATAATCTATAAAGCCATTGCTTGACTGGATTATACTTGAAATACGTGAGTGTTCATACTGGGTTAATTGGTTGTTGCTGTACTCCTTCTTACCCTATGATATCTCATGCATACGTTCATTTGGGTTTGCAAGAATACCGAGAATTTCACAATGCGTATCCTACTGTGGAGAGCTCCATTAGAATTCTCATCTGAAATTGTTGTCTCAGGACCTGGGACTATGGTTGCATTTGTCTCCTCTGCAGGCTCCAGCTCACCCTTTACCAGAAGAAGCTGTCAGACCTCGGCTAACCTTGCCACGCCTCTGCAGCTGGCTGTTACTGATGGACTGAGTGATAGGGTGCCTTAAAGGTTCATCTCCTGCTTCTGAATTGCTGCTGCCTGGCCAGATAAACTTCTTGGCTGTCTGAAAGGTAAAGTGTGAAAGGACAGGATTATGGTTACAGAACGGAGGTGAAGAGTGAGTATAATTGTAACCTGGAGGGGAGAAGGGAGTTCTAAGGAGTAGGATGAGGAATGAGTTTCTGTTCCAATGCTTCGGATGAACCCTGCAGCAGCCCCTCCAACAGCCTCCAATGGAGGGAGCTAATGAAACCATACTTATTTAAGGTTCAAAGAACATTTCTTATCAAAGTATATATAAATTATACAACATAGAACATACACATCTACAGCGCACTACAGGCCCTTCGGCCCACAATTTCAGATGATGCTGTCAACCAGCAGTGTGCATTCCATGCAATCACCATGGTCTGAGTGAAAAACCTACCCCTGACATCCCCTCTGTACCTGCTTCCAAGCACCTTAAAACTGTGCCCTCTTGTGTATAGGGTTTTTCCCACTTCAGCCCTGGGAAAAAGCCTCTGGCTATCCACACGACCAATGCCTCTCATCATCTTATACACCTCTATCAGGTCACCTCTCATCCTCCGTCACTCCAAGGAGAAAAGGCCGAGTTCACTCAACCTATTCTCATAAGGCATGCTCTCCAATCCAGGCAACATCCTTGTAAATCTCCTCTGCACTCTCTCAATAGTATCCACATCCTTCCTGTAGTGAGGTGACCAGAACTGGACACAGCACTCCAAGTGGGGTCTGACCAAGGTCTTATAGAGCTGTAACATTACCTCATGACTCTTGAACTCGATCCCATGGATGATGAATGCAACCTTGAGATTTGTCTGCTTACGGACAGTCACAAAGCAAGAAAGCCAAAATAGCCTAATTATAAAAAACGGAGGACCAACACCCAATGCGCGGCGAAAGAGAAAGAAAACACAAGTCATGCTAACAACAGAGCTGAGCAGTTTTCAATTGATAGAGCTAATCTGTGCCTTTTGCAATGTGCGTCAGTAAGCACTGTCTTAGGTGCAAGATTGATGTGACTGCCCTGTTTGTGTATCTTGCAATTTAACAAGGTTCTGAGTGGATACAGGCTTACTGCCACTGGTAAATGTGAGGCTTTGAACTTGAGGTTTGAAATTTGATCAATAGTGATCTATGATAGATGAGTGATGGGGATACATTCAATGGAGCAGTGGTGCGATTGATTGCTAAAGTTAATGTAAGATGTAATCTTACATTATATTCAGTGACCTTGGCCATGTATGTGCAGTCATTGAACTTCTTGTGGCTCCGTATTTACATCTTGGAGGTGAACTCCTCCGATCGACTTTAGTTATTGAATCTTTCCCAAACCACATCTACTTACAGGGCTCCCTGGATGGAAAGAGCACCTTCCTCCCCCCCCATTAATACAGAAAAAACACTCAGAATATCCTATCCTACACTGAATTGTGACAAGTGAGAGTGAACCAATATACTTGCTAGTGAAATTTTCATTGCAGAAATTAAATTTAGAAAATAAAAGCACCATTAAGCCACATAATATCATTAAAACAACCTATTAAGTTGCTCTGTCACCGGACACTAGCCTTCTTTGAAAAGTCTGGTCTTGCCCAGAGCTGTATAGGTAGATCTAAGCTTTAGCATTATCTACAGTCTCCAAGTGTGATATTTATTCCAATACATTTTTCAGCTTCCTACAGTTATTTAAAATCAAGGAGCTCAAATTTTGTAATATTTATTCAAATCAATTTAATTTTGAGCTTTCATATTAAACAGAGGCTGTGTGTATGTATTGGGGGAATAAATAAAAAGTGACATATTATTCCGATTTCTGTTGGTTTGTTTCTGTTCAGCATGAAACAAGGACACAAATGATTGAGGCCTGCTCTCAAACCAAGCATCAGATGCTGGTAGAAATGTACAACTCCTTCAGTGGCCCAACGTCATTAACTGTTGTAGCGTGTGAAGACAGCAGCATCTGAAGCCAGCCAAAATCTTGAGCTTGCCCACCCTCACCAACGAATGAAGAATAATTGGCACAATTTAGATAGACTGGGAATCCCATTTGTCGCTTATTTCCAATTACAGCAGAGGTGCTTCAGTAAATTCTCTGTCACATCAACAATGTGAGTGCCAATTTGCTCTTTTTGTATTGGGATTTATTAAGGGACTGACACCGCCTTTACAGATGCATTATAACAACACCATTGTCAATCCAGGAGCATTCCAGGGCAATCTATCAAAATAGGTGATGCTGGTGAACAGTATCACATTGCTGCCAAATGTCTTCAGTTAATAAGCCTAAAAAGCTATAGGTTATATTTTAGCTCCTGAGTGATTTAGTTGTAAGCCCGATAAAATGTCCCTATCATGGGCAGGGCCATATTGGCTTCAGGCTGATCAGCAGCCTTTGCACTTGTGCAGTTTCCTGCCTTCACCTAAACCCCACCAAGCTCCTCATTCACCCCACACTTTCAATAATACTACAATATTCATATTTCCAGTAGTAGATGATTTCTTAAATGTTGCTTTGGTTGTTAAATGTGTTGACTGTACCTAAATTGATGTGAGACGATATTAGTAGGTAAATCGTAAACTTGCGAATTTTACATACGCAGTGTAACAAGGAATCTAAGACAGTTTTGTGTGTGTCTTGTTATACCACACCCTAAACACCAAATGACAGAAATCCTGATTTACAGAAATAATTTTCCATTAACCAGACACAAATTTTTTAACAATCTGAGTGATACTCTTGCCTTTCCTAGTGTGTATCAAGGCTAGTAAAGTTAATTCCCTGACATACATAAGACATTCCAAATAACAAAATTATTCAGCTGAAATTAATTTGGCACTCTGTATCAAATTATTGCATGATGACCTGCTTTCTATCTGAATATTGGATTGTACTTTGATCTAAAGATCTGTTGATCATAATTGCATTGGTTCCTGAGGCTCAGCTAGCTTGTCTTTGACTTTCAGTTGAATACAAATCACTTAACCAAGGTTCAGCAGCTTCTATGGTACATCCAGATTCATGGAGGAGATGACTTCTTCAAGTTGCAGTGGCATTTTAAATCGACTTCCTCTGGTGAATGCTTTATGGTGATCATTTTTCACTCTCAGCTAAGCTGTGCTCAATACTTTCAATCATATATTTAATTATATGGCAAGAGTTCATATTTGTCTCATAATGCACATAGTACTGTACACAGAAAGCAAAGAATTCGTCAGACTTTCTTTTAATTCCTGCTCTATCGGAATAAATTTATAGAATTTACTACTAGATTAAAATAGGGCAAACAGTTTATGGGTTAATAATATAGCATTATCAGTTCTTAACTAACTTGCACGGTAGAAGCTCTCAATTTCAGAATCACTTCAAGCTGATATTTCAAATGCCGACAAGAGTTCACTCTTTGCTCATAAAAAGCTAATTTCTGAGGCATGTTGTTAATGTTAGATTTATTATTTTATAATGTTTCTCTTTCAATTCCATGCGCAGAGTAAAGATCCAAATAACTTTATTGTGTGGTTATGGTTTGTGCCTTCTTACCTGACTGATGATATAGTTTATGATGTTTTATTGCTGGTAGATAAACAATGCTGAAGTAATCTGACAGATCTACAAGACCATCTTTCAACGAAGTTGAATTCTGGAACACACATAGAGTTGTGTATTTAATATTTGTGTAATCTTGTGTAAATATATATTGATTGATTAAGCATTCTTGTTCATTTAAATAATTAATTGTGGGTTATATGTTAAAATACATGAATTGCATACATCATCATGATACCACATGATACCTAAGCGCCTTGCTTAAAGTAAACAAAAAATTAGAACCTCATTCCTGGACTCCCGTGTCTTCCTTTGAATTGGTTTAACGTTTTGAAGTTACAAGACATTACATTGGTGACGAGGTATTTGTAAAACAAACCCGTGGCAGCAATCGACCTGTTGAAGTGCAGTGAGATGTTCAAACTAAAAGAAAACAAAGTGAGGATCATACAGTAAAAAGAACAGCACAGTACAGCACGTGTAGAGACAGTCAAGCTAAAAGAAGGGCAGTAAAGGAAGAGCTCAGGGTTCATAAACACTGAGCACCGAGTGATAATAATCATAAAAAAAGAGCAGAAATGGTTGGCTACATCAAAAAGATACACATGTTTGACTACACAACACGTAACTGGATTTTATATACTGAGCAAATTGAACAGTATTTTGAAGCAAATGAGAAAGAAATACCAATTTTGTTCAGTGCATTGGGTTTAAAGGCATACAGTTTGCTTTGAAGTCTGACTGCTCCAGACAATCCAGCAGAAATGAACTTTGCTGATATTTAGAACCAAAACCATTGTTAATTGCAGAACTCTTTAGATTTCATAAGCGTAATCAAAAAGAAATGGAGCCCAATTCAGTGTGCGTGACTGAATCAAAGCCTGAGTATTGTCAGTTTGGTAATGGGATTAATGATGCATTGAGAGATTGTTTAGTTTGTGGACTCTTACAAGAAAGCTTTCAGAAACAGATTCTAACTGAAGCACAACCTACATTTAAAAGAGCAGTTGAAATCGCTGTATCAATGGAAACAGCAGAAAGGGAAGCAATTGATTTGCTATCAGGAATTAAGGTGAGCATGAACAAAATTGCAAAGTCTAAACAGAAACCAGCCTGGCTGAACAAATTGCATTACTGGTGTTTCAGGGGCTCACATACACAAGATCAATGCAGACTTAAAAGCGAAACTTGCAACAAAGTAGGTCAAGCAGACATAATTAACTCGAAGACAGAGATACAGGGGGAACCAAAGAAATATGGCTGTATGCAGATGAATAAGTATATCAAATCAAATCAAGTTTAATTGTCATTCAAACCATACATGGATACAGCCAAATGAGACAGTGTTTATCTGGGGTCAAGGTGCAAAACCATACACACGCATTCAAAATAACGAGAAAGGAAAAAAAGAACATAGTCTCGTAAGAAAACACGTTTTTAGTCCAAGACCCTGAGCGACAAGTTCCACAAATTGATGGTTCCAGTCTGTAATTCCACTGATCCAACACTGGAGGGCAGCACCGATGGGAGAGGTCACCCCCAACTGAGCCTGGATGCCGTGCTACAATGCAAAGCCATGGCTTGAGACCAAGTCCTTGCTACAACCGAGGCAACACTGCTGCCTTGCTGCCTGTCTCACTGCCAAACAAGGGAAGCAGGCCTGTGCCAATCCATGTCCAACAGGGGTCATGCGATTGTAAAAGAAATGTCCAAGACAGCCACTTGCGGTTTCACTGCACGCAGCCTTCATGCCACCTCAAAGGCACCATCTTCGGTGCCTCTGAGTTGCAGGCAGCAACATGGTCTTCACCCAGGTCTGCCCTTCCGATCCCAGTCCAGTTCCTCCTGCTGCCTGATAACCTGACTCAAATCCCTCAGCCTGATGGATTTTTTAAAACAGTTTATTATAGATTGTGTCAGCTTCTTTGTTTCTTTACCATATTTATCCTCCAACATCATATGTGAAAGCAATTTTTGTCTGTGTGGCCTGGCTGTGTGCAATCTGGCTGTCCCATTTACTTCATTGATCATATAGATTGAAGTACACTTGAAATATACTTAATTCTATAAGTTATTTAGCTTATTTAAGAATAAGACAGTCCATCACAAAAATATGTCTTTCCTTTTTTTGATTATTCGTACATTTTTGGAAAGATTATATTTGGTGTGTTGAATGTTTTTTTTTCCTTTTTGGTGTGATGCTTTCTTAAAACATCAGTTTCTTAAATAGTTGTGCAGTTGCTTAAAAAGACATTCATAGATAAGCTGCTTTTCTGTGTAGATCTGAGGTACAAAACCATCATGGGTGGTTCTAAAATTCAACCAGAAGATTCTGAAGTTGGCTCCCAAAAAAGGAACATCACATTAAAAATGTGTTCACTAAAGCCTTCTAATTCTTTTGAAAAAATCGGCTGTGCTGCCAATCACACTGACCTGTCTCTGCTGCATGTTGTATAATAGGAATATACAAATTTACCAGCTGTTTGCCATCACAGATTTATAAATTACCTAGCACCTTTTTGTCAAGATAGTGCACTTTAAGATGGGGACTGGATCTATCAATCACTTTTTTTAGAAGTCTAGTGATATGCTTGAACACTGACCTCAGAAACCTATACTTTATTTCCATTTCCAAGATTAAGCAACTTCATGGCTTTTAATGCCAATGCCAATTTGTGGAAGATTATTTTGTCACCTCGACCTGTATCAAAACGAAGCTTGACTGATCATGCCCAGAATTATCTCACATTGAAGCTTAGTACAGCTGGTAACAATCATGGAAAATTTTGGACCTTCAGTTTGGTGTCAATCCAAACTCATACCCTGGAGATAATCAGCCTGCAGTCTAACACAGTATTGAATATGATTAATGTTGGCAGAGTATTTCCGGATAGTGGTAAAATACCAAAGTAAATCTATCTTCCCCAGTTAGTTTAATTCATACAAACTCTGTATTGAATCACAGAGGAAAAATCAACAAGGCTGTATTAGACTTTTGCAAAATGATTTCCTTTACTCTTCTATGTTCTATTCATTGCTGCGTTAGTTTCTTTTAAAACCTTTATCAAGGAAAAAAATCTTAACGTAATTCATCAGGTCAGTATCAACAGAAGGTCAGAAATGAAGGTGTTTGCTCTTAATTGGGTATTGTTCAATCTTGTTTGTAGTTCGTCAGAAAATGAAGCTGTTTTTGCCACATGCAGCACACCATAGACCATACTTAGGCAAGGATGGATATATAACCAGATAGTTATTGCCTGCCATACACTTCCTTCTGCTGCCTGTAAGGAGTTTGTACATTCTCCCCATGACCGTGTGGGTTTCCTCCCACAGTTCAAAGATGTTGGTAGGTTAATTGATCTTTGTAAATTTTCCTGTGAATAGGCTCGGGTTAGGTCAGTGGGCAGTGCGATTCGAAGGGCTGGAAAGAACTATTTCATGCTGTATTTCAATATATAAAAAAAATAAAAAACACCAGGCAAAGAAGATCTCCAACAAGAGATGGTCTTAGCATTCAGTGGTGTTCTAATCATGATGTTCCCCACCATCTGCACCCTGTGGGTCATCATTTACCAAAACCTCAACTGGACCAATCACATACATACTGTGGCTATGAAAGCAGGTCAAAGACTGAGTATTCTGTGGCAAGTAACTCACTTCCTGACATCCCAAAACCTCTCTACCATACACAGTGTTCAAGCACTCTCCATTTGACTAGATAAATGCAGGTCCTGCAGTACTCAAGAAGGCTCAACACCATTTGGGAAAAAATTTGATTCAGTCCTTCCATGGCCAATGCACAGTGGTTGAAATGTGTAGTATCCACAGCATGTGTGGCAGTTTGTCACCTATGATGCTCAACTACCTGGAAACACAAGAAAAGTAGGTCCTTGATGACTTCAGCATCTGCAAGTCTCCTTTGAGTTTCACACCATCAGGAACTGGAATGATTTTTCAATCGTTCCTTTAGTTTTGCCAGTTCTAAATTATGGGATTCCCTACTAATATGGAGTACCTTCACCAGAAGAACAGCAGTTTTAGTCCTAGAAGGCAACTTACGACCGACAGCAGTTCAGGGTGGGCAATGAATACTATTTTTAACATTAATGTCCAGATTGCTTTAAAAAAGAATGAGCTTTGAAAAAGAAAAATCTGCTGCAAACATGATGCGGGGTTTTATTCTTGGCTCAGAAGCCATCCTTCCCTGCAAGGAAATGATGACCAAACTCCATTTATTTGTGTGAACCCAAATCTATAAAAAACAATAAAATTCACTACAGCACAGAGAGCAACCTCTCAGCATACATGGAGATCATTCAGTCTGCCGTCACGTGAGATCAGCTGGCTGCAGTGCCAACTCCAGCCTCTGCCAAGATGGATAAGGATTGCAGTTGAACAGGGTTTGTGTGGGGTATCACAGTGGCTGAGCTCTCCCATAGGTTGTTGAGGAGAAACAGAATGAGGCAGGGATCATCACTGACAGATAGTCCATGAATTTTACGCCAAGGTTGAAGATTTAATTTCCAGATTTTCTTTTTAGCAATTGTCCAAAGATAGTGCTCATGCATTGAAGTTTCCTTTCACTGAGGACTGGCTCCCAAGAGGTGGATATGGTCCTTGTTTCCCTAAGTTTCACAGTGAACCTTTGTTCTCACAAAGTGACATAGCTGCTGTTTGTTAAAAGTATACATTGAACCAGAAATTTTCCCTGTAAGTGACAGCTGATAACCCCATTCAGATTAATAGGACCATGCTAACGGAGCCAACTGTAGTTGGAGAAAAGCTAAGGAGTCAGGTGGAAGTGTGTCCAGTCACATAGCACAGCAACTTACAGAAGTCCTTGGACTCCATCATGATGTTCTGGGACACAACAAGCGATCAGATGCATGCATGTCTCAGCTCCAATGTATTTATAATTAGTGCATTATAAGGCACAGGCATAGAAATTTTCTATGCAGTCCAGTTATGTTTTCTAAGTACTTGTCTGATAGCCATTAGCAGGTTCAACCCATTACCTACACTTCCTGAAGAATTACGTTGATTATTAGCTGCACTCTGATTTTTATTGATGTGGTATCTGGCATGATTCCAATCAGAACATTGTGTGTATATACAGTACCTACTTTTGAGACTATGCTGTATTCCAAACAGTATTATATCAAAGGCATCGATGAGTCCAACTGTACGTCTGTCCTGTCCTGGTCCTCATGTGTGTATCTGTATCCAGAATGCAGTGAGTCCCTTGTGTTGGTTATGCATGGTCTCAGACACCAACAGCTTTGTCCGTAATTTGTATGCTCATGAGGTGTAGGTGTTGCTAGCTAGCATCAACTGTTTACCCCAATTCCCCTGAAAGAAAACATATTTAAGGATCATCCACATTGTGTGCCTATTCGACTGATTGTGTTGGGGTGGCAGATCTCCTCCCATGAAGGATGTTAATGAGGTCATTGTTTCTTTACGATAATCCAGTAGTTTCATGGTCACCATTACTAAGACTTGTGGTTTTATTTGATCATAAACTCTGAGCGGCCACGTGAATCAATGTTCTGGAAGCCAACTGCCAAGTGATGGCAAGGGCATCAGAAAACTGTCCTCATGTGTTGTGAATGTAATTTTGCTCAAGATCAGGTTGATACTCAATGTTGGCAAGCTAGTTTATTTGGTGATTCACACACACTCATTCCCAATGACAGCTGCTTGAATTTCTTTAGTTTAGAAATCAAATATATTTTGTTTAACAACATTACAACACCTGTCTTCCTCTTATTGGTTTTCCTTTGCTTTAAGCCTCTCTCCTTTGTAGTTTACATCTAGTGTTAATTCCTTAAATTTCCTTTTTTACTGTGCATTATTTTTTGAGGCAGAAACAACATGGAAAAGAGGTCAACATGAATCAGTCAGGATAACCAAAAAGCGGGTAGAACTGGCTTTCAAAAAGTAGCAATGGAGTAATAAGTAACTGGTAAACAGGTGTCTGGTAGATCTTGGTTGGAATTGTATTGGGTGCCAATTCCATAGGCACTGGAGCTTTGTTGGCATTGTATTGGGTGCCAATTCCATGGGCACTGGAACTTGTTTGGAATTGTATTGCGTGCCAATTCCATGGTCACAGGAACTTGTTTGGAATTGTATTGGGTGCCAATTCCATAGGCACTGGAACTTGGTTAGCATTGTATTGGGTGCCAATTCCGTGGGCACTGGAACTTGTTTGGAATTGTATTGGGTGCCAATTCCATGAGCACTGGAACTTGTTTGGCATTGTATTGGGTGCCAATCCATGGGCACTGGAACTTGAACTAAGCAAGTGTAGAAATTTTTTGTAATTCAATAAAAGGCAGCAAATTCTTCCATTTAATAATGAATGAAAACAGATTTGAAACCAAGCCGCTCCAATTAGTTAAATGGTGAAGGGCATTCACTCTCAACAGAGATACACTGACACAATTTCCCAATGTGAGAGACTGGTCAATATCACAACACAAATCCAATAATTGAAGTAGCACCTTGGGCCAAGAATTAAGTGGGATTAAATGCAGGGAATAGAACCTTCCATATGGAAATCCCATTGAAGCAGATGGGAAACAATATTTGCTCTAAAGGAGAATTATAGATGGAAAAATTGATTTCTTGGATACTCTGTAGTAAGTCAGTGGAGGTGTAACTGTTACAGCAGGTTTAATACCTGAAATCTATCTTGATTGATGGCTTGTGTTCCTGATCAACAGGAGAGGAAGGATCAGACCAGAGATATATGTGTAGACTATATTCCTAATGGGAAGAAAAATGAAAGATCTGATGCGTAAGGGGACCTGGCAGTTCTTGTGCAGGACTCCCTGCATTTTAACTTGCGGGTTGAGTCAATGTAGAGCAGGGCAAATGCAAAGTCAGTATTCATTTTGAGAGGACTAGAATATAAAAACAAAGATGTAATGCCAAGGCTATATACGGCACTGATGAGGGTTCACTCAGAGTGTTGTGAGCTGTTTCGAGCCCCTTATCTAAGAGAGGACGCGCTGACAATTGGAGAGTTTTCAAAAAAGAAAATCCATGAAAATGATTCTGGCCTTGAAAGGTTTATCATATGAGGAGTGTTTGATGGCTCAGGGCCTGTCCAAGCTGGAATTCAGAAGAATAGGGGGATCTCATTGAAACCTATTGAGTGTTGAAAGGCCTCAATGTGGAGAAAATGTTTCCTCTAGCACGGGAATCTAGGACCAGACAGCATAACCTCAGAACAGAGGAACATCCATTTTAAACGGAGATGAGGAGGAATTTCTTTAGCCAGTTGGTGCTGAATCTGTGGAGATTGTTGCCACAAGCGGCTGTGTAGGCTAGGTCACTGAAGGTGGAGGTTGATAGATTCTTGATAAGTACAGGGAGAAGCCAGGAGATTGGGGCTGAGAGGGAAAATGGATCAGCCTTGCTGAAATGGTGGAGCAGACTCAATGGGCCAAATGGCCTAACTCTGCTCCAATGTCTTGGAGTCTAATGTGGGGAGGATGGATTAGAAAGCAGTGTAGAGTAACAGTGGAGTTGGAGAACTTTGTGGAAAGGGTTGGGCACAACACGACACATGGATCAGATTGCAGTGGGTATGATGTTCAAAATAAATTTATTATCAAAGTACATATTTTCCACCATATGCTACCTTGCAATTCATTTTTTTGCAGACACTTACAAGGGGAAATAGGAAATACAACAGCATTTACACAAAACTATATATAGGCAGACAAACAACCAATCTTCAAAAGAAGACAAATTGTGCCAAGAACATGAGTTGTAAAGAGTCCCAGAAAGTAAGTCTGTAGGTCATAGAATCAGTTCAGAGTAGTTGCAATTGAAGTTATCTGCACCAGTTCAAGAGCCTGGTGGTTGTAGAGTAATAACTGTTCCTAAACTTGGTGCTGTGGAACCTTAGGAATCTGCGCTTCCTGCCCAATGGTCAAAATAGGGCATAGCCTAGATGTTGGAGGTCTTTGATGAGGCAGGCTACTTTCCTGTGGCTGCGCTCCATGTAAATGTATTCAATAGTGGGGAGGGGGTTTGCCTGTGATGGACTGTGCTGTATCCGCTACTTTTCTGTAGTGTTTTCTGGTCCTGGGCTTTGCTGTTTCCAACTGGTGATGCAACCAGTTGGGATATTCTCCCCTTGTGTATCCATAGAAGTTAGATATGGGGATGAAGGGGAAAGTACCCAAACATGCTGGGAGAGGAGGAGGTGTTTGGAGAGATTTCCGAAAGGTCAAAGTATATGTGGGGTGGAATTTAGAAATTACAGGGATTGAGGATCGTGTGGTGGGGTGTGGGATATCACTTGAGTTGGAGAGTGATCCTGTGGTCCGGATTGGTTTTCTATTGTCACGTGTACCAGGATACAGTGGAAGTTTTTTCTTGCATGTGTTTATATAGATCAAAGCATTACGCAGTGGGTTACAGATAAAAATATGTAAAAGCTACTGAGTAAGTGCAGTGCAGGTAAATGAAAAAGTGCAAGGTCACGCAGGGCCAAGAGAAGACTCGTCTGGTATTTCAGCTGACAACTTACCTTATGAATCCTGCTCTACACTTCCTGTTTTCCTACTGGGGTCATCAAAACAGCAGAAAACCTAGCTGATCTTTGTTTAAAAAAACCTAAGAATCTTATGAAGGGTAGCATGAGGCCAATTTAAAATACTTTATTGTTCATCCTTTCTGTAAAGAGATTGGTCACTCATCCTCCACCTTCCCTGCACTAAACCCAGAAGAGGGCAGGTCTGAGTCAAGTTTAAATCTATAATTGTTTTCATCTCCTGTCTGCCACAAGCCCACCCATCTTAGGAAACAAAATATCTCCAAGTCTGATGGTACAATTGAAGGAGATCAGCTGCAGTATATAAACAGCTGGAATAAAAATATGTCAGCAGGAAAGTTCTCCATAGTTAAAATAAACAAGTAGCTTTCCTTACCTTATATATTTTATGACAAAAGATTTATGCTTACCTTGTCCTTTATATTTTAATTGTTTTGGAACAAGTTGCACTCACTAGTGGGGATCACAGCTTGTTTAATTCCTCCCTGACTTCGTGGGCCTGTCAAAGTGTCAAAGGGTCATAGGGCAAACATTCAATCCACTTTTTTCTCTGTTCTAGCTTGTTGATGTGGGTTTACTTTAGTACCAGAATCACTTTCCCTAAACTGCAAATGTTCTGTTTCAAGTGCTGTATATTCCCAATTACACTGTAAAAATTAATAACAGGATCCATCTGTCAGCTTCTCAGACAGCATGTTCCTGTTTGCAACCATTCACGATATAAATTATCTTCTCTTCGAACATCTTTTTTTCTGTCTGTTACCTGAAATGTATACCTTCTGAATTCCAATTTTCTGTCACTGAAGTTCATTTCTCTGTAATCACTACCAAAAGCTTTCAGAATTTTAAAATAATTCTATAGAATCACTCCTTAACTTTTTCTGCTGGAGGGATAATAATACACAATTTTCTAGTTTACTTGGCAGTTGTTAATTTTTAACTGAACTCTTTTTTCTGTCATGAACTTTTTGGACCAGCATGGGGCGCCAGAGAGCATCAGGCCTCAGCGCTCTGACGCACCTGAGCATCAATGATTTGTTTTAACTAGAACTTGTTAAGTGACTGGTTTAGTCATTACACTTCCCTTGTGATTTTCGTATTGCTTGTTTTTTGAAAGCATGTTTCTTGTGCATCTTGTTTTTAATTTTTTGAGTTTTGATTTTGCTACACATTGTGTTACCATGCCTTATGCATGACTTCAGTTCGTCTTGACTAGTGTTCATGCTGACTCCTGAACTTTGGGTTCTGAGTGAACTCATGTTCTGTGTACTTCAGCACTTTCAAGTAAGTTACTTGTTATTCCTTTGTTAGGTTCTTTGAATATATTCTCATCTTCATTTTCTACCTTTGAGTCTTGAGTTTTCTCTGTGCCTCAGCTCAGTTTGCCTGAAGATCTTGTTACAGCAGAACTCAGCCATCATGGATCCAGTGGAGTTTGATCAATTACATATGACAGTGACCTGCCAAGATACTAGCATCATTGCCAAAAGCCCCTGAAACTATAAGGCAAGGTTTATAGTCTTCAGGGATAGACACTGGTTCCAAGCATTTGCCTGTGTGTCCTCCTAAATTTTCCCAGATTGAACCTGAGAGGTCAATTAATCTGATAGCCCCAGAGTGGTACAATGGAGACCTTAAAACCCTGCCGTGGTTTCTTAAATTAGTGTTCCCTACCATTCGAGTTGCAACCCACTGAGTTCCCCTCGGAGAGGAGTAGGGTGGCTTATTCCTAATTCCTGCAAAATTAGAGCAAATTTACTATTCCTTAACCTAACAGAAACACATAATTAATTGACAGGACTGTTTGTAATTGTGACAGCACACACATGTGCAGCAGGAACCCAGTGGATGAGGTAGCGTGTATGGAAGAAAATGGTAGTCGGCATTTCAGGTCAAGACCCTTCGTCTGGAGTTCGAAATTACGATCTGTAATTATAATCCTGCATGCCCAAAAACTGGTAGGAATTAAAAATTGGTGCAATAGTTGATCACTGATGGAACTGCTTCCATACAATTTCTGTGTGGAGTTTGCATGTTCTCCCATGATCTAATGTTCTGGCTTTATCCTCCATCCTGGTATGGTTTGGCAAATTAACCAGTTATTGTAAAATGCCCTTTCTGTGGAGGTGAGTGGTTGAATCTGGAGGAATTGCTCGGAATGTGAAGATAATAAATAAAATCGGATTAGTGTTTGATTAAGACAAATGGACGACACGGAAAAGGCCCAAATTTCTGTGTAATATGATTTTCGTTCTAAAATGGAAAATTCTTTTCATTGTTTGGCAATAGTTAGCAAAACATTTAAAAAAACCCATAAAATCCATATATCCACAGTGTTGTGCTAAAATATACTAGGAAAACACATGGACAATGCTGTGAATGTTTCTCCTCTCCCTACAAACAAATCGGGGCCTGAAAGTGATTGGGCAACAACAACTGAGTTGTGCAAATGAAAATTTTGTCATCAAAACATCGATTAAAATTGGAAAATCACTGCTTGAAACTGTATAATTGCCATGTCATTTTACCTGCCGCAGGGCTAATGGAGAGGATTCTGTAACAATTTTCAAATTAATTAACTGTGAAAAATGCTCACCTAGTGTAGGAGAATTAGTAGGCCTGATTTATGAAAAATCAATATTCTTGTTTGTGCTGAAGCTAACTAGAATTTACGCAACTGTTAAACCAAGCTGTGGCAACATTTTGGTTTTTAATTCTCACTGACAATTTAAAAATAATTAAGTCTTTCAAACATGAGAAAATCTGCAGATACTGGCGATCGAAGGCAGAACGTTCAACATGGTGGAGGAGCTCAGCAGGCCAGGCAGCATCTATGGATA
Organism: Hemitrygon akajei; assembly: GCF_048418815.1. NCBI lineage: Eukaryota > Metazoa > Chordata > Chondrichthyes > Myliobatiformes > Dasyatidae > Hemitrygon > Hemitrygon akajei. The sequence continues at coordinate 24,891,348 of NC_133143.1, forward strand.
TGAATAAACAGTCAATGTTTCCGGCTGAGACCCTTCATCAGGAAAGTATTTGTTCTTTCCTTCCTTCACAATTCATAATCTCTGGAATTGACTTACCTACCATTTTTTGAGTCACCTCATCTTGTCCTTGATTATTTTTAAGCTATCCCCTTTTATAAAATTGTCTTCCACCATTTGTCTTGGCATTTGAGAGCTTTGTGCCTGATCCTGCCACCCTTTAGATACGGCTCTTCTCCTGGTCGGCCTCCCTTCCTCTCACCTCTGTGCAGTGTGACATTTTTACTGGAATTTGGTTTCACATTATCTTCTTTCACCCTATCATCCCATCAATGTTCATCTGCTCCACACCTGCCTGTACCTTTTTGGAAGTGGCAGAACATGGATGTTGTCTTCTAGAACTATGGCAGGTGGATGTGGAGAGGATGCACTGATGTGTGGAGGAATCCAGAGTCTAGGAGGTTAATGCTTAACAAACAAGTGTCACTCATTTAAGACTAGTTGGGGTAAAACTTCTTTTTCTCTCAGAGGTCTTGGACCTTTGGAATTTATTTCCTCAAAGAGCAGTGGAAGAACAGTCTTTGAATATTTTTAAAGCAGAGTTAGATAGATTTTTGATAATAATGGAGGAGAAAGGTTCCCTGGAGGAGGTGGGAACGTGAAGTTTAGGTTGCAATCAGATGGTCATGATCCCATTAAATGGCACAGCTATTTAATATACACATCCTGGTCTAGAAGGGCTGAGTGGGATTTGTCTACTGCTAGTTCATATGTAGATTTGGTAAAGTGCGTTATCATACTTTCAATGAATACTTTAAGAATTATTCACCTTCAAGAATAGAGTGAAATTAAACCATCTTGTTTGGATTACTGAAAAAGCAAAAGAAAGACTTCCAATTATATCAAACCTTTGATAACCTCAAGTAGTCTTGAAACACATTAAAACCAATGAAGCACTTTTGACTCTAGTCTCGATTGTAATATAATAGATGTGGTGCCAATTTTTTCATAGCACAATATCAAAAGACAACTATCTGAGAATAACTGGATAATCTGATATTTTAAAAGGTGATTTGGAGGATAACCCTTGGGATGGGGTCCTTCTGTCATTTGAAATAGTGCTAAGAGAACTTTTCTGTCTGCTTCAGAGAACAGACGAGACACGTGTTTATCAGCTGGATTCAATGACAGCTGATGTGCAGTGTAGTATTCCTGCAGTCTGGGAGGTGAAATGGAATATTAAGTTCTGAAATACAGCACCTACAAATATTTTCTACCTGTCAGTTTTTCTCCAGAAAGTAATTTCAATGTTACAATTGAAGGAATGCAAGATCTTTCAGAACTTGTAAACTAGTTATGTTCTGTAATGAAACTTTGAGTAAGACTGGGTGTACCTGAAACTTTAATGGCATGACTAACCTGAGTAGACTGGATCCAAGAGCAATGAGACAATTGAAAGCAGAAGTGTTGGGTGTGGTATTTGAAATTATGTCACTTTATTGACTATAACACTTCTGTGAGGGCCTTGTTTGTGGATTTTAGCTCTGCCTTCAACACTATTGTTGTGGAGTTCTCCACAGCAAGCCAACCTAGCTAACTGTACTCTACAGTATCTATCAGTGGATTATCATCTTAATGACAGGAAAGAAGCAGTATGCATGGCTGTGCTCCTTCTTGTCTGATCCAATGTTTATAAGCACAGGCTCTCCCCAGGACTGTGTTCTTTCCCCCATCCTATTCTCACTTTATACAAATGTATGTACCTCCACAGATAAATCCATTAAAATCCTGCAGTCTATCAGAGAGAGGTAGATCATCTTGCAGAATGGTTTGCTCGTAACAACTTGGAGCTTAATGCTATCAAGTCAGTGGAAATGAAGATTGAAATCCCCCCCCCCCCCCCCGCCTCCCGCCACCCCGTGTTTGGAAATTAATGCTCACGCTATGTCTGTGATTGAACCATTCAGATTCCTGGGAACTACCATTACCAGTACATTGAAGTGGGACAAGTACATTATGCTCATGATTAGGAAAGCCCAGTAGAGATTGTTCTTCTTACGCCAGCTTAGGAAACTTAACATTTCAGGGTGTATCCTGATGAAGTTTTACTCAGCCATCATTGAGAGTCTTGTGACCACCTCTATCACCGTTTGGTTTCCTGCCACCTCCTCCCTCTCCAGGTCCAGGTTGCAGCAAGCGGTCCTCTTAGTGGCGAAGATCACTGGCTGTCAGTTACTGACATTAAAAGACCAGCAGTGAAAAAAAAGAACTGAAGAAACATACTAACACAAGAAAATCTGCAGATGTTGGAAATCCATGCAATACACACAGAATGCTGGAGGGACTCAGCAGATCAGGCAGCATCTATGGAAAAGAGTGAACAGTTGACATTTTGGGCTATTGTCTTGAGTCCTGAAGAATGGTCTTGGCCCAAAACTTTGACTGTTTACTCTTTTCCATACATGTTACCTGGCCTGCTGAGTTCCTCCAGCATTTGTGTGTGTTGCTTTGAAAGAATTACTGCTACTTCCACCCACCCTAGCAGTCAGATATTCACCAATTTGCCATCAGGGAGACGCTTCAACTCCATCACCACCAGGGCAATACATTATCTCTGAAGCTTCTTTCCTGCAGTTTCCAGTGTTGTAACAAAACTCACTTAGGTGTAATACCTAACTCTCCTGCATAAAATCTGTTAAATGGTCTTTCCTGCTTTCCTTGTTCCGTTGATAATTATTGAGTCTGTTCATATGTTCACATTTATTTAAGTTTGTTTATAGATGTTTGAACATGCGACCGCTCTGCTAATTGTCGATTGCTCATGGATGTTTGCAAACTATTGTCTTGTAAATTGTTGGTTGCTATTGTGTTGTCTGTTACAGTATTGTCCTGTGTCTTACACTTGGCACCGAACCACAATCAATTCTGGTATGTTTCCCATTCTGGCAATAAAGTGATTCTGACACATACTATACAAGGCTCTGTACAGAAACTATTGCTAACTCTACTGCATGAGCAGGCTGGTGCCTCACGCTACAACATGGAAGTCACAGACAGATTGGAAGGTATGAGTCAGTGCATCTAGTTCCAAGGAAAGTGCAGGGATGAATGTGGCAGCTGGCTGCATCGTGCATGATGACTCTTGCATGAAGTGAGTGATACTGACTCCAGTCACTCAGTCTGTTTCTTCCAGCTCATGTTCAACATAACCCTCTTATTGTCTTTTTTTCAGTTAACCTTAGTAGCAGGAGCACCACCTATTAATTTAGGGTCATAGAAAGATGAAGCACAGAAAAAGGCTCTTCTGCCCTTCTAGTCCATGCTGAACCAGTTAAACTGCCTACTCCCATCCAATGTCCCCTCTGAAGTGTGTGCATGTACACGTGTACACATCTTTTGCTACTAGCGCAACAAAGGAATTTAAACTGTGCACAAAAGGTTGTCACCCTCTACCTCATTGGCAACTTTAGTATATTTCACGATCATACACCATTACATTTGCCAGGTCGATGGAGCAATACCTTATCTCCCGCCTAGGTAGCCTCCTACCTGCCGGCATGAACATTCAACTCACAGACCTCCGTTGATACCCCTGCCCCCACTTACCCCCATCCCTATCTATTATTTTAGTCTGGTTCTCTTTCTGTCTCTTTCCCCCCCTCACTATAATCTCCCCCCCAGCCCTACCTTTCTTTCTCTTTTATTTCCCATAATTCTCCACCTTCCCTCTAGCCCATTTCCCTCCAGCCTATCACTTCCCAGCTCTCTATCCCTCCCCCCACTTCTTATCCCCCCTCGACCATCCCATGTTACTTCACTCCTGATGAAGGGTTTCGGCCCAAAACATCGTCACTACCTCCTCCCATAGATGCTGTCTGGCCTGCTGAGTTCTGCCAGCATTTTGTGTTTTTATTACATTTCCTTTACTGGTTTCTGAAGCGCACGGTGTTGACAACATCAAATTTGTGATGATTTGTCTGCAGATTTTAGAACTGGCTTATTTATACTATTTTTATTGAAGAAATTATTGATTCACTATGTCGAATTCCAAGGAAGCAAAGGGTGTGAAGTTAGTTCACTTAGAGCGGAATGAAACAGAAAACCGCAATACTGAAAGCTCGTGAGGTCAGTAAGGTGCAGCTATGAGAAATACTTATGTACCATACAGAAACTGGTGTTTCCTGTGTCTGTTGTCACAGATAGTAAGACGTTGATGTGTATTATTTTATTTCTTTGAAACAATGAACAACTAACTGGTCTTGCTAGTTTATTATCCTTACAATAGCTTCAGGTTTACTTCCACTTAATAATTCAGTGTGCACAAGATTTTTGCACATACCGGTCATTACAAGTTAGAGGGAACATTGTTCCCATCAACCTGCACTGGGACCATAGCCCTCCATACCCCTACCATCCATGTAACTATCCAAACTTCACTTAAACGTTGAAACCGAGCTGGCATGCACCACTTATGCTGGCAGCTCATTCCACGCTCTCTCAGCCCTCTGAGTGAGCAAGTTCCCACTCATGCTCCCCTTAAACATTCACCTTTCAGGCTAACCTCATGACCTGTAGTTGTAGTCCCACCTAACTTCAGTAGAAAAAGCCTGCTTGCATTTACCCTATCTATACCCCTCATAATTTAGTATACCTCTATCAAATCTCCCCTCAATCTCCTACGTTCCAAGGAATAAAGTCCTAATCTATTTGATCTTTCCTTATAACTCAGGTCTGCCAGTTCTGGCAGCATCCTTGCAAATTTTCTCTGTATTTTCTCTGTATTTTCTATGCCATTCACTGTGACAGTGAGCAGAGCAAGGTTCCAATTCAAGTTATAGGGTAATGATGACCAATGGGAATGGGTTGGTTATAAAGGGGCTGAAAGGAAAGAGATTGACTCAGGTAACTAACTATATTACTTAGGATAAGTTAGCTAATTAGATTATCGATACAGAACTCCATGCCTGAAACCTGATCAGGCTGTCCTCTTCAAGTAACTTTGAAGAAGACATGGCAGGCACTGCAATGATATCCACAAATCTAAAGTCATAAAAGGTTGTTCAATAGCTGACGTCACTGCAGGTTCCTCTGTGTGCTAGTGCATCAAACAGAAAAGGGCCAAGAGAGGAAGTTATAATCATTGTGCAAACACACACAAAATGCTGGAGGAACTCAACAGGCCAGGAAACATCTATGGGAAATAGTACGGTCGAAGTTTCGGGCCAAAACCCTTCGGCAGGACGTCGACTATACTCTGATGCTGCCTGGCCTGCTGAGTTCCTCCAGCATCTTGTGTGTGTTGCTCGGAGTTCCAGCATCTGCAGATTTTCTCTTGTTCATCATTGTGTAAATCTTTGTTTTTCCTTTGTAACTGACTTTTCACGTAGCACACATAAGCTCAGAGGCACACAAACTAATTTCGAGACAAACATCGCTAGTAATGCAGATGATTAATCAAAATTTCATTTGATGTCAGTCTAGAACACACTAAATGAAGGTTCAACTTTCTGACAGAGTGGTAGTGTTGCCACTGAGACAGTCAAATACTTGAAGGTGCAGCCATTGCTTTTAGAAATTACTCCGTACATTTGCCAGCAATTAATGCAGAGTATCATTTTAAAGTTCATATTCCTCTGACACCAGAAATTGAAGAAAATGTCAGTGTTTTACACTGATGGTTTCAGAAAGAAAATTGATTTACCCATGTATCTTAAGTTTCATCTGTTACTTTAACTACTGTCATGCAATAAAATCATATTTCAAGTGCTTGATCATTTTTTATTACCACATGGTTTCTTTGGATCCACATCCTTAAACCCATACATAGAACTTAAAATATAGAAGAGTACCTCACAGGTATAAAGGCCCTTTGACTCATGATGTCTGTGCTGATATTAATACTAAATATCCAGGCAATGTGTTTCACTGCTTAACTTATTCAGCAATTACATCTTAGCGTTTGTTATACGTCTTTCCAGAATTTAAAAATACCTCCAGATCTCTAACTTTTGTAGGTAATAAATATTCCATTAAAAACCCCAAGAGTGCTAAATGGGTAATACAATATCAAACGGCTGCTGTCTTCAAACAACTGCCTTCTACTAATAATTCAGAAATATTTAACTTTAATTACTAGATAATTTGAATAGCACTTAAAAAGCTGTTATAATCCGGTATTTGATTTGAATCCCTAATTGGATATTATTTTGTGTGCTTATTATTGGACATTTATTAGATAAAGGCTTTACAGTGTCAGCTGCAATTCGCTTCACTCTAGTCATGTTCTATGTGAAGGCAAATTTCTCAATGTCAATGTTAATGGATAATTCAGCATTGAAGGTTGCTGTTTGGCCCATCAAGCTTGTAGTAGATCATGGAAAGAGTCACCCATTTGTCCAAGGTAGACCAATGCTTCAGCATTTAGTGCTACTCCCTCACAGTTCTAGTGACCTGGATTCAATCCTAGCCTCAGATGCCCTCTGAACCCTCGATGACTGTGCAGGTTTTATTTGAGTGCTTCGGTTTCCTCACACGTCCCATAGGCATACTGGTAGCTGAAGAGGCAAATGCAAATTACCCACGAGTGGAAGCAAAAGGAATCAAAGAGAAGTTGATTTTCATATGTGAGAGAAGTTATTACAGGGAAACAAGGAGAGAGAATGGGACCATGGTTATACCTGATAGACCAGACACCCTACTGCTGCTGTTAAAAGACAAGAATTACTGCCATGAATTTGCTGTTCACCCAAAGCCACGTTTGGTTTTTCTTTTCAAGTATATACAAATTCCTTTTTGAAAATTACAACTGCCCTTCTTCAACCTATTAGAGAGAACATTCCGGACAAATTACTTAACAACCCACCACAGAATCCTCACTGTTTTTCAGTCATTTTTTCTAAATGTATCCACTGCTTGCCCATCTTCCTACTGTTAAAAGCAGCTTCTTTTTATCTGCACCATCAATAATTTGCAGACCTTCAGTAGATCTCCTCTTTAATCTTCTCTAACAAAACTCAGCTAAGGTAGAGAAAAATATCTGATAAAGGGATGGACATCAGCCTTGCCGTTCTCCCCACATAACTGAATTCCCTCAATCATTCTCAGTGCCCACACCTTGTAACACAAGGGCCACGTTCTTCCCAAGTGAACCTATGATCAACTACAACTTAATGTTACTGCTGAGAAATACAAGCATCCTTTGGATCGAATGTTTTTTTAAAGTTACTTTGTACCACATATGGGTTTCATTGGAGAGGACATCATTCAATGCACATCTGGTAGCAAAAGGCTTTACAATACAGGTGACCCAGGTTCAATGCCTGCTGCTGCCAGTAAGGAGTACATTCATCCCATGACTGTGTGGGTTTCCTCTGGAAGCTCCAGTTTCCTACCACTATTGAAAGATGTACCGGTTGGTACGTTAATTGATCATTGTAAAATTATTCCATGATTAGGCTAGGATTAAACTGGGGCATTGCTAGGCATTGTGGCTTAAAGGGCCCACTCCACACTGTATCTCAATAAATCAATCAATCAATCAATCAATCAATCAATCAATCTCCAGTTATCCTTGAGAAGATGGACTTTCAAGGAAGACTCCAGTCAGTTGGTGAAGGTACTCCCACAATGCCGTAGGGTAAGGATTTCCAGGATTTGGACTCAGTAATGATAAAGGAAAGGATATATATTTCCAAGACAGAATGGTGAGGAGCATGGAATACCATCTTCATGTGATGGTGACCCTGTGCATTTGCTGCCCTTGTCTTTTTGGTGGTATAGGTTATAAGTATGGAAGGTACTGTCATAGTAGCCTGAGCGAATTACTACCATGTACTTTTTAGACAGTGCTCATTACAGTGGTGAGAAAAGGAACTAAATTCTGAGGGAGGTGGATATAGTGCCAATCAAGCAGACTCCTTTAACCTTGGTGATGTCGAGCTTCTTGAGTGTTACTGGAGTTGCAGCCATCTGGGCCAGAGGAACGTATGCCATCATGCTCTTGGTTGGTTCCTTACATTTGGTGGCAAACCTCAGGTAGGGTTTCTCAACCGGGGTTCACTGTGAGAAAACGTGATTAAAAAAATTAAACATTTTTTAAACTTGGCGCAACATGCGATACTAGCGCTCGTGGTGGTGGGCAGTGACCGAGCAGCTCTGTTAGCAATCGTGTTAGAGGCCTCTCAGCCCAGTATGGCAGTGTGCAGTAGGACTGTGTTTGTTTGTTTGAGTCCGATCTCAGTTTTCGACGCGAGAGAGTGGGGCCCGTTGATAATTGGTGAGTGCTGTATTGCAGGGAGGATAGGACGGTATGTTGATGAGGAACGCTTGGAGATGAAATGAAAAATGTTCTGGATGATGCTACAAACATGGTTAACTTTATTAAAGAAAGAGCAGTTCACTCGAGAATGTTTAAAAAACGGTGTGAAAACCTGGACAAAGAGCACACCAGTCTCCTGCTACACACAGAAATCCTGTGGCTTAGCAGAGGAAGGGTTCTCAACGGGGTGTTTGAGCTGAAAAGTGAATTGCAGAAGTACATTCAAGAACATAGTAGGCCAGATTCTGCTGAGTTCTCTGAAGATGAAGAATGGCTGCAGAAACTAGCCTACTTAGCAGATATTTTTCATCATATGAACCAGTTGAACAAGTCTCTGCAAGGTCCTGCAGAAATGTTTTGACTTCAAGTGACAAGATTCTCAGATTTAAAAGGAAACTGAATTGTTGGAAAAATTATATTTGCAAAAGGAATTCTTGAAATGTTGCTTCGGCTTGAGATATCAGAAAGTCTCAAGTATTATTGGAATCCACTTGGAAGATCAAAATTGAGCAGTATTTTCCCTCCTTTTCAACACGTATATGACTGGGTGAGGGACCCTTTCTCTGAGTCTTCTGCTCCGCCTGAGAACTCGACTTTGAGAGAAGAGGAAGAACTTTGTGAGCTGCACTCTGACCATGCACCCAAGATGAGATTTACTGACCTGCTCCTGGACAAGTTCTGGACTTCTGTGAAAGAAGACTGTCCTGCCATTCATGGGAAAGATATGAACATTTAGCTGCAGTTTTCAACTTACATGTTCAGCAAGCTTTTTAAAAATTTAACAAGTGTCAAGAGCAAGGATAGAAATCGTCTCATTTTAGTTGAAGGTGAAATTCATGTGTGGTTATCTCAAGTTTGACCCAGAATTGAGTGTTTATGCTGCAAAAAGCAAGCACAGGTTTCACATGCTAGGCTTATATTTGAGCCTGATCACATCACTTAGTAAGAAAATGTTTTATCAGATTCTTTAATAAAATTGATCTTTCATTCATATTGCTTTGGGTTATGGTTTTTAGTAACTTCACTGTTCAACATTGTAAATAAACTTTCATGCTGTAAATAGCATTAATTAAGATCAATTTACAACCTTTGTTTAAATTAAATCTACCCAGCCCATCTTTAGAAAAATTTAATTCCATTTTGGCTTAAGCCAGTTAATTAACAGAAATTTATTATGTTTGCCTTCTGAGTTTTTAAAATTTATGAAAGGGAAAGAAAGAGATTAGTTTCGAGAAAGGTAAGCTAAGTTTAACTACTTGTGTTTTTTCAGGAAATGTTGGCTAAAAGTTCATTCTCTACTCAAAAGGCACTGACAATTATTTTTGGATTATTATATCTACAACTTACTGATCATGCTAACGTACTGTGACCTGTAGATATAATAATTTTTATGCAGGAGTCCCCTGAGACCTGGAAGTTATTTTGAGGCTTCCTCCAAGGCAAGAAGGTTGAGAAAGGCTGCCTTAGGGTGTTAGGAGATGGGTCACCTACCACAGGATTATGACAATTTCTGCTTGTGAAATATGTCCTCAAACAAGAAGTGGGGTTCACTTAGACAAGAATAGAAATTCTTGGTTTTTCATGACATCTATGAAGTTTTGAAAAGAAACTTTTTCTGCACCAAATGAATTGTTCTAGTTCTTCTCTCTGTCTCATAAAATCCTTCTGTACAACATTACTGGGAAAACCTTCTAATTCTTATCACTGGTCCTACCATTCTGGGAAACATCTCCTATTCTCTCTCCAAACCGCACAGGTTTTACTGCTGCCAACATCTCTAATATTGTAAAATTAGTAAAGATTTAGAAGTAATCCTTATTTACGTAAATTTTACCTGATACTATTCATCATTCATAAACCTATGTTTGCACCTGGCAGACCTCTAGCCACCTATCTTCATAATTTAGTGCCCACATATATATCTTCTGCTGTGCACGACCCTAAGGTACAACAGTTGGCTAATTTCAGTTAGAAAAAACATTACCGTTGCTCTTAGGCACGGTTCAGAGCTGGGTGGGATGCGTGGACTACAGCTGGAACACATTTTTGTGATTGTGTCAGTGACCTCTGGTGACCGCATGTGGAAGCTGTTGGTGAACAGGGTCGGGTTTGGTGCTCCTCGATTAAATAGAATACTCACACGTGTAACACCTTGTGGGGAAGGTATGCAACTTGAAACCGAAAAGCTGAACCAGATGTTCTTGTGCTTTTCCCTGATTTGTAAACTCCAGTATTTTTTGATCCCAATGTTCTTTTATTACCTTAATAACTAAAGCAACAGTACTCGTTTGAGCTGCTCACTGAAAACCTAGATCTTTATGTCCGTTACTTTGTGTCCTTACAGGAAGGAGAATAATATTGAGAGTGAGAAACCTAAATAAGGACTGAAGGAAAAAGGGGGACATTTGTCATTCCTGTATTCATGCATCGTTACTGATTATTCAACAGTAACAGATACCCTAAATACCAAATATCAATTATGGCTCAATGAGTCTGGAGATCTGAAAGATCCCTTGCAACGGACAGGTCTATGCCTGTCTATTGGACACTGATACTTTGAGTATGGTCTGAAAATACTTCCCAGGATGAATGTTAAAAAATTGTTCTAATTTCCTGTGCATCTAATGAGACAATGATGGAATGAACTGGTTTAGAATATATTAAAAGTAACGATTCAAACCATCCACTTTTCAAACGTTAAAAAAGTCTCCAAATATTTCAATACTTATGACTTTCTAAGATAGACAGTAGAGAGTATGCTAACAATTTACCTTGCTACATGGTATGGAAACTGCGCTGTGACGAACAGGAAAGCTTTTCAACGGGTAGTCAAAACTGGTAGACAAAATATCACTGGCACTAGCCTACCCACCGTCAAGGATATATATACAGCAAAGTGCCAGAAAAAATGCCAGCCATATCATGAAGGATCCTACCCTGCTCGTGGACTGTTTGTCCCATTTCTATCAGGGAGGAGGCCTCAATGCATCCACATCAGGACCACAAGACTCAAAAACAATTACTTACTCCAAGCAGTCAGGCTGATCAACACCTCCACCCACTAACCCACTCCACCACACACCCCAACTCCACCACTGCAACATTACCATTTCCTGTCAGGGTCACCTTATGGACAGATACTCCTGTACCTAGCAACACACACAAAATGCTGGGGGAACTCAGCAGATCAGGCAGCATCTATGGAAAAGGGTAAACAGTCGACATTTCAGGTCAAAACCCTTCATGATCTACTGTTTTCCATAGATGCTGCCTGACCTGCTGAGTTCCCCCAGCATTTTGTGTGCGTTGCTTGGATTTCCAGCATCTGCAGATTTTCCCTTGTTTGTGATTGGACCCCTGCCTCACTTTATGTACATATATAATCAGTCTACATATATAAGTTATCTTAAGTATTTATATTTATTGTTTTTTTATTATTGTGTTCTTATATGCTGCATCGGATCCAGAGTAACAATAATTTTGTTCTCCCTTATTCTTATTAAAAATGATATTAAACAATCTCAAATCCTGGAAATAAATCATTCTGTTGTCCCCTTGTGAAAACTATATTGCTTTACTGTACAAATATTTTCCTATACTGTATGGAAGGTTTGGTTAAAAAAATCCTAAATTGTTAGTTTTCAGTAATAAGACACCATTGGCACAGAAGAATTTTCTAGTCAGTTATACGTTATGATAATATTATCATTCCTTGAACTTGTATGCAGTCCATATTTTGCTTGGTGAATAAATTAGACAAGACTTTTACTTATAGTTGGATGTACTAAAAAGGAATGAATTTCTAAAATGCTGCAAATAAAAAGATGTTTTCCAAAGACCTATTTGGGGCAATTATGATTATTGAAAGCTTGATCGGAAGATGGGTTATAAAGGGAGTTTTAAAAATTAAAGCCACAGTTTTAAATTTGTACTTTTTTATATTGTCAGATGGCCTAATGAGCTTTATAGCCAAGTAAATCTCTCTGATATGTTAGTCAGTAACAATATAGGAAAAACGACTACCAAATTCCACAAAATATTTTTGTGAAATTTTGGGGATAGTATTGGGTGTTGACATTTGGTCAGCTATTGTGCTGTTGAGTCAGGAAATTAACTTCTGCATTCAACAGAGAATAGATATGCTCACTCTTTTTTAAGACAGAACCTTTTGGAATACAGCAATACACTTGTGCTGGAATGTAAGGCTAGACCTTGTCATTTTGTTGTGGTGCTTGTATTCAAATCTCAATATTCTAAATCTGTTGGTATGCAGTGCATTCCAGTTAATTGGGACACATCAGGACCAGTACATTTTAGCCCAAATAAGGGGCTGCCTCAATTAGCCAAAGTTTCATAGAATTAGTTAAAAAAGTGTAAAAAAGACAAACTACCATTTAACTAACAAATTGTGTACAGAACAAATTAGAACACTACCAATACTTTATATCAAACTGTGTATTTGTTCCTAATAGTTATCGATGGAGGAATTCATCCTGTGTACACTGCCGTGTTCTTTTGATTGACTGTAAATGAACAAAATCAGTGCAGAGTCTGAGTGCAGATAATGGGCTGCCTTCATACAATTGCAACCTCTAAATCCTCATTTTCATTGTAACGTTCAAGGTGATTGTCGATACCTTCAAACTCTTCACAGCTCCTAACTTGATGAAGTAGTGACCCTGTTTCATTTTCACTCCCGGCTGTTTCTGCCATCTCCAAGCTTGAATGTTTGAAACTGCAGTGAACAAGACAGTTCCGAATGATCTTACTGCTTATTTCTCGCCAACCATCGGTAACTGCTCTTAGAAGGCAAATGTGAGCATCTGATATTTAAAAATGGATCGCTATAAGCTCAGTGTAGTATCTAACAGCCACGCAGTACACACAACTGACGCTAGTTAGAAACTGTTCAGCAACAATCTCCTGTCCCAATTAAGTGACATTGTGTCTCAAATATATGAAGGAAATCCAGGCTATTTTCTTGACTAGTTTTTGCTCTTTAGGTGTTGTCCCAAATAAGTGACTTCCCCAATTAACCGATGCCCTGTTAACTGAAATCCACTATATTCACAGACAGAGTTGTTTCAATGACAACTCTGTTAAGTCCAGCTGGCTAAAAGCAAAAGCCTAAGCATTAATTTTGAGTTTATCAAGGGGCATGCATTCAGGAGTTTGGAGTAAAAATCCTGGATCTCAATTGCTTCTTCAGATTCTGTCCCTAGTGGGCCATTCTTGAGCCTGCCATTGGAACTGCCCTAATATCAACTGGTTTTGTCAATGCACCAAGTGTGGGAGACAGCATGTAAGCATGGGGACAGTTATCTAAAATGATGAAGGTAAAAGTGGTGATGATTGCGGATGTTCTGCAGGAGAAAATAAACCATTTCAGCGGGTACCTGATACTGTTTGAATGTAAGCTTTAGCGAAGCTTGATTCCGCTTAAGCAGATAGGAAGGATACTGAGGCATAGGGTATGATATGGATGAAAAGAGAGAAGACTTTATATTCCTGCCTTTCTTAAATACCTTGCATTGGCTTCAACACTGTGTCAGCTTCTTTGACAGGTAATTTACAATCCTGTGGCAGCATATGATTGTGGGAAGCTTTCATAGGTTGAAACGCCAGCATCTCCATTCAAAAGAGCACCTAGGGCACCATACCAGTGAATGCATGTGATACATTTTCTCCAATGTGTAAATGGAATCCAGAGAAGCTTTAGATGTAGAACAATGACATAAAATGAAATAGCATAGCTCTGAGGCAGTCAGTCAATATATTTATTTAATTTGTGATGAATGCCAATGTTCTGCAGGAGAAAAGAAACCATCTTAGCAGGTACACTGTGCCGTTTTAGTGAAGCTTAACTTGTGGCATTTGGGTAATGTTCTTACTTTTGCAGCAATTATCTCTCCAAAGACCTGGGAACAAAATTCCAGCCTGACACTCCAATGCAGTTTGGAGGTGCCGTCCTTCAAAGAAGAAATACTAATTCAAGGCTTGTCTTCGTTCTCAAAACAAATATTACAGACCTTATAGCACCATTTCATGGAGCATGAACACCATCCCTTGTGACTTATTGAATATGTATTCCTCCCTTAACTCTATTATAAAGAAGATGATCTGATTAATATCAGAGTGCCACATATAGAGCTCACTGTGTATAAAATTCCTGTTGATTTCTTTTTACTGTTACAATGACTGTAATTCAAAATTACTTCCTTGGATGTGAAATGCTTTAAGAATCCCGAACAGTGGTACATAATGCAAACAGACACACACAGAACAGCAATGACTACTTAGATTAACAAAGATCTTATGTGTGCTACTCTTTACCTCTTACTTATTGCTGTAAGATTTTTAAAGTTTTAACTTGGGTTTCTTTATCATCAATCTGGATAAAGACCTCAGTGGCAAAATGGATGGAAAGGGGCTTGGACAGATAATGTTAAACCAATGAAACTGCATAGTCTCTGTTAATAAGATTACATTAAGGTGGAAGAAGAAAAGATAAGCTTAAATTTCCCAAGCTTTATAGAACCATACTGAAACTATAGTACATTGTGTTCAAAGCTTTCGGATGTTCAAGGCTTCATATTAATGATGCAATGTGCAGTATATTTAGTGAGGACACACACACACACACACACACACACACACACACACACACACACACACACACACACACACACACACACACACACACACACACACACACACACACACAGACAGAGTGATTGATAAGTTCATGGCCCAAGGTAGAAGGAGTCAATTTTAGAAAACCTAGCACATTTATTTTACAACACAGTCCCCTCCTACATTTACACACTTAGTCTAGTGGTCATGGAGCATACAGATCCCTTCTTTGCAGAAGTGGTCCACAGATGGGTGATTGATAAGTTCATGGCCCAAGGTAGAAGGAGTCAATTTTAGAAAACCTAGCACATTTATTTTACAACACAGTCCCCTCCTACATTTACACACTTATTCTAGTGGTCATGGAGCATACAGATCCCTTCTTTGCAGAAGTGGTCCACAGATGGGTGATTGATAAGTTCATGGCCTAAGGTAGAAGGAGATGAGTTATACAGCTCTCGTTACATGCGCATGCAGTTCTTTGAGTGAAAATGTAGAAAGTTTGAAGTAAATAACTCATCTCCTTCTATCTTAGGCCGCAAACTTATCAGTGTGTGTGTGTGTGTGTCTATATAGACACACACACATATACTGTTCACTGTGAACTAATATCCAGCAAACAGGGAGGAGACAGATCTTTAAATCTTACTTCTTTAAGCTGCCGTACTCTGAATTTTGAAGCCATCACAATAGTGAGTTTTCTACTGGGGCACAACAAGTATCAATAATTAGAAACTACCACATAGACTCCAGTCTCAAGCTCCACACATAGCTAGTTTTGAATTGTTTTACAATTTATTTCTCTCTTGCTGGTTGTAACTTGCTGCCTCCATGACATTTTGAAAAATCCCATTTCTTCGTAAATAGTCTTCACTCTAGTTTCTGAAAAAAATGTAGCACCCAACCGGCTGCTTATTTAGACAGGCCCAGAGCCATCAAATGCTCCTCAGAAATGCTAACCCTTTCATTCCCAGAATCATTCTTGTGAAGAAGCTCCTCTGTAACCTCTCCAATGCCAGCACATCCTTTCTTAGATAAGTGCCCCAAAACTACTCACAGTACTCCAATGTTTTGTAAAGCTTCAGCAATACACCCTTGCTTTTATATTCTAGTCTTCTCAAAATGAATACCAGCATTGCGTTTGCCTTCCTTACCACCGATTCAACTGCACATTAACCTTTAGGGAGTTCTGCATGAAGATTCCCAAGACCTTTTGCACCTCTACTTTCTGAATTTTCTACCCATTTAGAAAATAGAATATGACTTTTTTCCTTCTATCAAAGTGCACAGCCATAAACTACCCTTCACTGTATTCCATCTGCACTTCCTTACCCAATCTCCTAATCTGTTTAACTCCTTTGTTGACTCCCTTTCTTCTTCAAAACTACCTGCCCCACCCCCATCTATCTTTGTATCATCTGCAAAATTACCATTATGTCCAAATGACCAAAATGTCATCCAAGTCATTGATATATAATGTAAAAACTTATCCAGACCAATCTCTACTGTGTCCTGATAGACCTTGTCCTACGATTCACATGAGATATTCCCTATCTCAAAGACCAACTCCCTGTCATCAACATTGAGGGCACCTCTCATTCAGGCCACTGGAAGTTGAAACCTCTGTTTGTGATATTAATACCCCAAGGTATGACTATTGCAACAAAAGAACAGTGGAAGTCAAAAATATGAAACGGCCAGAAAACTAAAATGCTAGAACCACTTAAAGAGGCACAGAAAATACCAGACAGGTAGCATCTGTGGAGAGAGAAACGTTTCATACCAATAACCCTTCCTCTGATGCTGCCTAATCTACTAGGTGCTGTCAGCATTTTCTGCTTTTGTTTTAAATTTCCAACATTTACAGATATTTACAGTTTACTTTTTCTCTGCAGTTCAATCAGCATTAATGAAAAAAGAAATAATTTATGTCCTTGTCTCTTTGTGTTATCTTCCTCTAGGATACTACATCAAATCTATCTCTGTGCTCAAGTTTTCAGTAACTCATTTCTGTACTTCACTCGGAATCTGAGAAGATTTGGAATGTCTCCCAAAACAATCAAAAACAGTTGTAACATTCAAGATGATTGTTGATCCATTCTAATTCTTCACAGCTCCCAACTTGATGAAGTAGTGACCCTGTTTCATTTTCACTCCCGGCTGTTTCTGCCATCTCCAAGCTTGAATGTTTGAAACTGCAGTGAACAAGACAGTTCCGAATTGTCTTATTGCTTCTTTCTTGCCAAACATCAGTAACAAAAATCGCTGCTTTTTGAAGGCAAATGTGCGCATCTGATACTTAAAAATGGTTCGCTATAAGCTCAGTGTAGTATCTAACAGCCACACAGTACACGCGACTGACGCTAGTTAGAAACTGTTCAGCAACAATCTCCTGTCCCAATTAAGTGGCATTGTATCTCAAATAAATGAAGGAAATCCAGGCTATTTTCTTGTTTAGTTTTTGTTCTTTAGGAGTTGTCCCAAATAAGTGACTTCCCCAATTAACCGATGCCCTGTTAACTGAAATCCACTATATTCACAGACAGAGTTGTTTCAATGACAACTCTGTTAAGTCCAGCTGGCTAAAAGCAAAAGCCTAAGCATTAATTTTGAGTTTATCAAGGGGCATGCATTCAGGAGTTTGGAGTAAAAATCCTGGATCTCCATTGCTTCTTCGGACTCTGTCCCAAGTGGGCCGTTCTTGAGCCTGCCATTGGAACTGCCCAAATCCGAACTGGTTTTGTCAATTCACCAAGTGAAACTGTTTGGCAACAACCTCCTATCCCAATTACAGATGTACCATGGAGAGCAATCTAACTAGCAGCATCACCATCTGGTATGGGGGTGGGATCGAAGTAAGCTGCAGAGACTTGTAAACTTAGTCAGCTCCATCATGAACACTAGCCTCCACAGTATCCAGGACATCTTCAAGGAGCAATGCCTCAAAAAGGTGGCATCTGTCATTAAGGACTCCCATCACCCAGGTCATGCCTTGTTCCCATTGCTACCATCAGGAAGGAGGTACGGAATCCTGAAGGCACACATTCAACAATTCAGGAACAGCTACTTCCCCTCTGCCATCCGATTTCTGAATGGACATTGAACCCATGAACACTACCTCACTACTATTTTTATTTCCAGTTTTGCACTACTTATTTAACTATATATATTTATATATCATTTTTTTACTCTATTATCATGTATTGCATGAACTGCTGCTGCAAAGTGAACAAATTTCACAACATATGCCGGTGATAATAAACCTGTTTCTGTATCTCCTTCCATGACTCCATGACCAGCTATTATACTTGCTGTCCCACAAAGCGATCTCTTAGCTGAAGGACCTCCGTAAACATGGATTCTTGCAAACATACACAAAGAATAAATAGCTCAGAGAGAAAAGGACACTCACGGTACAGGATAGAAGCAAAGGAATTGGGATAAGCAGTTCTTCTGAGATATGGCACAGAGACAGTGAAGCAATCCACCAGTTCCAGTGCTGGAGTTCGAAATGGCTCCTTCATATATGAATGATATACGGTAAGTACAAAGGAGAGTACAAAACCAACGGAATCAATAAAAACAGTTTTGCGAGCTGGAGTGCCAAGCAGCAGATCAAAGTTTAAAGAGGACGCACCAATCAGCCTTTTCACTCTTATGAGCACATACTGAATGCACACAAATATCTGGTAGCTTTGAGGTTAAATTACTGGACTAACAGCCAGAGATCTGGACAATCAGTCTGGAGGTGGATACTGTCAAGGCAGCTGGGGAACTTAAATTAACTAAATAAATCTGTAATTTGGAAAGAAAACAGCTATCTCCACCCTGATGAATGTGAAAACACTGGGGTGCTTCCATAGTGCTATTTGCCATCCTTGCCCAAGCTGGCCTGTATGACTCCAGACCCTCAATATGGTTGACTCTTTAACTGCCTTTTTAGTTCAGCACAATTATGAATAGGCAATAAAATGATGATCACATCCCATAAATCAATACACCTTTTTACAAAATAGAATTTGCATATTTAACCAGCTCCAATTTGCAAAATATTGTTAATGATTATGATTTTTTATTGGAAAATATTAAACATGAACAATAAAATTGCATCATCAATTCTACTGAACAGTTTACATTTACAAATTCATGTAAATTCTTGCTATCAAATTCATCAGTGAAAATGCAAACTTGAAATTGAAAATTTGCCAACAAATGTCCAAAAATAAATTTCAGTGATATAATTTGCTTCCCTGTTTTGTTCGGAATTATGTGTCAACCGTATTATGCATTTTATCCATTTTTATTATTAAGATGATCTTTTATAAAGCTATCAGTGTTGAGATTTAACACGCTGATTTATACAGTAGAATATTTTGGTGTTTTACTGATGGTCTGAGATCTATTTTTAAAGCTAGACACTGCACACGTAAGTATCAAACCACTGATGCTGTGGCAAAGTGCTTGCCTTTCTACTGTGAGAAGACTGATGGGATTCAAATGTAAAATCTAATAACATGGTAGGGATTTGCACTGGATTTGTTCTATTTCATCGAGAAAAGCAATATATGCACCAGTCTAGAAACAATAACATTTGTTTAAATATTATGATTTTCATAAACTGTGTGTCTGTTCAGTTTTGCATTAGATGCAATGCAGTGTGTTCATTATCGAGATTTTTAAATACAAAGATCATTCTGAAAGATTTTTATTCTCTGAAGACTGGTCTGCTTAGAACTTAATAAATCAGTTACCTTGTAGCAAATGACAACAGTGGAAACAGCAGGATTGAAAACAATGCCTAACATTAGGGATATTTACTTACAGCTTTGTGGATAAAAGAAACCCTCTTACCGTTAGGTTAGTAATTGTTTTCATTTTCTTTCCGTGACTTTTATATGGCTTTTATGATGATAAACTACGAACCAGGAGCTTTCTAGACAGGTGTGGGTATATTTTGTAGAAGATTCTGCAAATGCTGATTTCAATTAACACTTCTGTCAATGAAAATTGCCAGGACTGTAGTTCTGGAAGGTTAGAAAACAGGCAAAACCTGCACAGCTTGATAGCCCTCTTTGCCATCTACATAGTCCTCATTCTCTGCGCATACATATAAGTGGGATTCCCCGGGAACAATGGAATCAGCAGTACAGACTGCACTGAGTGCTGTAGTGAATGCTGTGCTGCGGTCTTTTAAGGACCTTTATTTTTGGCTCAGAGTCAGCCATTGGGTTAAAGTCACTGCATTTAAACTGCGTAGCTCTGTGTACCTGACTTACACCGACACAAGATCAGAAGAGGGTTCACATATTACTGAAGAAGAGAGTTGATCCTGACATAGCAACAGCTTTGAAAAATGGAGAAGATTTCCAAATTATGCAGAGTTCCGAAGCAGTACAATTAAACGGGGGAAAAAACAGAGCAAAGGTAAAAACCACCAAGATTATGAATTTGCTTCTATCACCATTAATATGCTGAACTTTCACTGAATACAGGCTCATGATGGAAGTGCAGTCTTATTACCACATGATTAGAAGGATATTTTTGCATACAAAGCACCCACATTTTGACAGCCTGTCAGATCCAAATTGAAAATTTATGTATGAATTTTTCTACATATAGACAAAATTCCAATCATACCAACCTATCCAAAAAGGTGAATCCGGGATGATTTAATCCATGAATAATTCAGTTGCAAGTGTCTGCTGGAATTGCTATGTGCGAAGGGTTTCTGTGGCATTGTGCACTGCAGACTCTCCATGAGACTTTCATTTTATTTTTGATTCCTTCCATAGCAATCCTCTTTCCCCCTTTGTAGAACTGTCCCTTGAGGGGCTATGCTCATATGCATCAAATTGGCAGCAACATAAATGTGCTACTGTCTCCTAATGCAACCATCACTGACTGTAATTTTTTTTTTGGCTCATTAGATACCACATCCTGGCCTTGACTGGAGCTTCTGAACTTGAGGCAGAAATATGCAAAGACGCAGTCAGGGTTACAGAGTCAAGCAAACGGTTGCATTCCAGGTGATGATACGCTGCTTCTTCCTGTTATCCTGATACAATTTCTTTCCCCTCAGCAGCATCCCATTTATTCTGTTAAATCCTTCAGGTAGAATGAGCAGATTAATATACTAATTCCGGTAGTTGAAGCTCAGATAAAGACAGGTATTAAAAGACATTTTAATCCAAATGCTGCCGCAGAACCACACTGAATCAGATGGTCTGGGGTTTTATAGCTGCTTAAAACTGCAGTAGATAGTGTAACTGTGAGTAACTCCGTTTTCCACAGGCACCAGCAGTCTGGCACTGCAATCCCTGGGATGCTCCGCACAATGGCCAGTGATGCTTGGTGCAAGATAGCTGCTTCCCTGCATCCACCAATGATTTGAAGGGAAGTAGGTCAGCAAGACTGGCCTCTAATTTGAGTTTTGTGCTAGGCAAGAGGCAGAAACTGTTGTCAGTCCGTGTTATTATTGTGATCCCTGATCTCAGTTAAAACTGGAACATCAGACTGCGAGGTTTGCAAAACAAAAAGGCCTTGATCAGACGGTGGATGAAAAGTACTGTATCCTTTGTCTCGCCCTTGCAGGTACGTCGGCATGGTACAGGGAATATTTATAAAGAGCCAGGGAGGTAAGGCATCCTTTATCCTAGGCTCTCGTGCCACATTGTGGACACAGACCTCTTGCATGGTCCCTCTGCTTAACTGCAAGCACTGCATGCCAGGAAAATTAACCTGTAAATCCAGCAGGCAGTTTCCTTTCCTATTCCGCTCCCGATAATATTTTCCTCCCGTCAGACCAGCGGCACAGGTGAAACTAATCCCATTGCAGCTTTGTGGGCTGCTGCAGCGTCTGCTTTGCCGCACTGCGACTGGAAAGCTGCAGCAGTCAGAGCTAGCTCTCTGGCAGTTGCGATCATGAAGAAACCAGCAGCACAGTGACACTGCAGTCAGCTGACTTTGCAGTGTTATCATTTCAGTGGTGCTCCGCAGACTTAACCCGATGCGCGTGGTGGTGCATGCGAAGGGGCAGGCCAGGCTGACTAACCACGTAAAACAGCTGGCTGACTTCTGCTGCCACTTGCTTCGGTAACATCAGTTTAAGTAACTTTTGGCAGGAGAGCATCGGAACAGTATTCCACTTCCTGTTGATGCAGTATGTGCACGAAAACCGCGGTAGAGTTCCCCCCCTCCACTGGTGAAACGCCTACAATAACTGCAGCATTAATTGGATCTGTGAAGAAAATATTTATCCACCTCTTTGCTACAATGCAGTTCCTGTCTACACTTTTTCATTAGCTACTGTAACCCCTTAACGGGCAATGCAGTGCAAGTTTCCACTCCAGCTGGCTGCTTGTAATTGGTTTTGTTTAAAATAGCAAGTCCCAAATGATGACTAATTCTCAAAGGTTTGTAGCAGAATATTTAAACTATGCATCAAATAAATAATCATTGAAAAGCTTAGAACTACGTACCTTTGTAAGAAGATGGACTTCACTTTACACTGGCACAGTAATTTTCCATTTATGTTCATTCAGATTCATAGGCAACAAAGATAGTATAGTTTAAATGGTTTTGCAACAAATTTATCATGGATACGGGAAATTCTGCCGATGCTGGAAATCCAAAGCAATGCACACAAAATGCTGGAGGAACTCTGCAGGTCAGGCAGCATCTATGGAAATGACCGGTTGACGTTTTGGGCCAAGGCCCTTCTTCAGGACTGAAAAGGAAGAGGGAAGTGGGGAAGGAGAAGGAGACTGGCTGGAAGGTGATGGGTGAAGCCAAGTGGGTAAGAAAAGTAAAGAGCAGAGAAGAAAGGAGGCTGATAGGAGAGGGGAGTGGACCATGGGAGAAGGAGCAGGGAACCCAGGGGGAGGTGATAGGCAGGTGAGAAGAGGTAAGAGGCCAGAGTGGGAGAATAGAAGAGGGAAAATTTATTTTACTGGAAAGAGAAATTGATATTCATGCCATCAGGTCTGATGCTACCCAGACAGAATACGAGGTGCTGCTCCTGCACCCTGAGGCTGACCTTGTCGTGGCACGAGGAGGTCCTTGACCTGTCGGAACAGGAACGGGAATCAGAATTAAGAAGTTTCAGCAACGGGATATTCTGCTTTTGTCAGATGGAATGGAGGTCCTCGGTGAAGCAGTCCCCCAAATTATGACAGGTTTTGCCACTGTAGAGGAGGCCAGATAGAATAGGCAACCCCAGCAGGTGAAGTGTTGCCTCATCTGGAAGGAGTGTTTGGGGCCCCGAATGGAGGTGAGGGAGGAGGTGAGTGGGAAGGTGTAGCACTTTGGCCACTTGCAGGGACAAGAGCTGGGAGGGAGATTAGTGGAGAGGGATGAATGGGCATTGAGTCACGGAGAGAGGTATGTCTATGGAAAGCGGAGTGGTGGAGGTAAAGATACGTTTGGAGGTAGGATTGCTTTGAAGAAGGCAGAAGTTGCAGAGAATGGTCAATTGGATGCAAAGACTGATGGAGCAGTAAGTAAGGACAAGAGGAACTTTATCACTGTTAAGACGGTGGGAAGGTGGGGTGAGTGTGGATGTTTGGAAAATGGAGGAGATGTGGGTGAGGGCAATGGTGGAGGAAGAGAAACCCCATTCTTTGAAGAAGGAGGACAGCTCTGATGTCCTGGGAAGGATAGTGTGCTGGGAATAGATGTTGTGTAGACAAAGCAAGTGAGAAAAGGGAATAGCATTTTCACAGAAGACAGGGTAGAAAGAGGAATAGTCAAGATAGCCATGGGAATCGGTAGTTTTATGAAAGATGTCAATCAACAGATTGCTTCCCGAGACAGCAACGGAGTGATTGAGAAATGGGAAGGAGGTGTAAGAAATGGGTCAAGTGAATTTAAGGGCGGGGTGGAAGTTGAAGGCAAAGTTAATGAAATTGACGAGCTCACCATGGGTGCATGAAGCAGCACCAATGCAATTGCCAGGGTAGCAGAGGAAGAGCTGGGGAGCATTACTGAGGAAGGCTTAGAAAATGGACCATTCTGTGTAGCCAACAAAAAGGCAGGCATTGCTGGGGCCCATGTGGGTGCTCACGGTTACCCTTCAAGGGTAAAATGGGAGGAGCTGAAGGAAAAATTGTTCAAGGTAAGATACAGTTCTGCCAAATGGAGGAGGGTGGTGGTGGAGGGGAATTAATTGGTTCTTTCACTAAGAATGTAGCAAAGAGCTTTAAGGCCTTCTGGATGGGGAATAGAAGTGCACAGGGACTGGACATCCACGGTGAAGATGAGGAAATAGAACATTAGTGAAGAGATTGAGAGCATGAGAAGTGTCACAGATGTAAGTGGGAGGAGACTGAACCAAGGGGGATATATCATGGTTTTAATGATAAGATTGATCATAAGGCTATAGCACAGAATTAAAGATCAACTCAGAAATAACTATGGAATAACAGCAAAATCTCAAAATATTTTTATCCTTTAAATATTTCTGTATCTTGTCCAAATGTTTTAACTCAAGTGATTGCTATTGTGTTGGTATTGAATCATGTCCAAGTAATGTCAATGAAACAAGTCTGATTATACATTGAATTGCAGCAATGATTTTGTTTTTGTTACTAGTCCAAGCACAGTTTCACCAAATTGTATGTTCCCTTGCATTACCTTCTTCATCAATAATACAGCAGATGGTGACTTCCAGGGATCTCTTTGATGCAGGTAAAAGAGACTGCAGATTCTGGAATCCGTAACAACCCAGTGCTGGAGTGACTCAAAGGATCAGGCAGTATCTATGGAGGGAAATGGGCAATTGATGTTTCAAGTTAAGGCCATTCACCTGGACCACCTCACCTCTTTGGTAATGTTTGAGGTAGCTATTGAAAATAGTGCAAGAATGATTCAGAAATGAGCAACACTCCAATTTTCTCCCATCCATAGTCAAGAATCCAATGACACTTTGGGACTAGTTGGCAAGATTCCACAAAGATCTTGGTCTAGATGCCACGTCTATTTGCCCAAACAACACTGAGTACTTGTGCTATTAATAAACCTGTGAAAATTGCTCAGTGGGGTTAAAGGAATAGCCTTTTATGGTTAAGGCAAAAGAAAGAGGTTTGGGATTGTCAGAGATCAGATTTTGCAGTCTCACCACATTACTGCAGGTGACTATTTGGAATGCCATTAGGAGATAAGAGGAAAAGATTCTGTGCTAACTTACTACAGGCATTGAATAAAATACAATAGTGAGTTGACAAAATCATGTAATATGCTCGCCATATTAGCCAGGAAATGACAACTTAATTAAGAAAGACCCTATTACCTCTTGTGCCTCAATGACTTCATTACCTGAGTTATTCACTATGGGTATCCCAAGGGCCGCTAGTGACAGGTTATCAGAAGCAGCAGATTATCATTGTTCTAAACACAAATGTAATTGGATAATTGTTGTCATATTTACCGAGATGCAGTGAAAAGCTTGGTTTGTATGCCATCTAGACATATCATTTCATACATAAGTACATGAAGATAATACAAATGGGGGAAAAACAGGTATAGCGAGCAATATAAGGTGCAAGAACCATGACGAGGTAGACTGAGAGATCAAGATTCTTTATAATATAAGAGGGCCATTCAAAAATCTAATAACAGTAAGATAGAAGATGTCCTTGATTTAGGTGATGCATGTTATCAAGCTTTTGTATCTTCTGCTCGATGGAAGAAGGTAAAAGGGAGAATGTCCAGGGGTGTGCTTTGATTATTTATTTGTTTATTGAGATACAGTGTGGGATGGGCCCTTCTGGTCCTTTCAGTCTCACCACCCGGCAATTCCCCGATTTAATCTGAGCCTAATCACGGGACATTTTACAACCACCAACTAACCTACCAACTGGTACGTCTTTAGACTGTGGGAGGAAACTGCAGCACCCGGAGAAAACCCACGAAGTCATGGGGAGAACTCCTTACAGGCGGTGGCGGGAATTGAACCTGGATTGTCTGCACCGTAAAGCGTTGTGCCAACCACTATGCTACCGTGTTGGCTGCTTGCTGAAGCAGAAGGGAGTGCAGGCAGAGTCAGTGGAAGGAAAGTTGGTTTTCTTAATAGTCTGGAAAATGTCTGGCAAATTTGTGACCCTGCAATTTTTTTCTGTCAACTGCCAACTTCAAATTAGGTCTAACAGAAAACCCAGAAGTTAAATAGATGGGGGCAGCTGGAATGCCAGTCATGTTGTAGAAAAAAAACATACAATTTAATTTCTGCTCAAACCTTCGTTCTATGTTCTTTCATTACCATCACACTGTACCTGCAGTGCATATGAAAGATATGATTCAACGTCAAAAGGAAATGTCAACATAGGTTGGTATCAGCCAGACAAGGAGCTTCCAAGAATGTACCTAAACCATCAGTGGTTATATGACATGGTCTGAACATGGGAGAACATAAACAGCGCCAATCACTGAGTGTTTGTCTAAGCTTCAGAGTCTGTCCCTGAAAGAACTGGTAATCTGCCCACATAAACATAACTGGATGAGAGAGATTGGAGGAAATGCTTGCAGTCTATAACTTGACAAGTTGCATTCTATACTTGGTAAAACATTTACCAGCTTTCTTTGTAAGTGGATTGTGGTTTGGAGGACCAGGGGTCTGATTTATTCTCTATCAGTATAAATGCAATAATTTTAGTCACCCTTGATTCTTGAATCTTTTTAATTGTTACTGCATCACAGGCATATCTTTCGGGCCTTGCTAAAATGACACCTTGAATATGCTGTATGATTTTGATCTCCTTTGCTACAAAAAGGATGTAAAGGTAGTAGAGTGAAGATTTGCCAGTGAATGGAAGTCAGGAAAACTGCAGATGCTGGAAATCTGAAATTAAAACAAATTATGTTGGAAGCAATTCAGTAAGAGAATTTGCATACTATTCTTGGGATGGTGAGCCTGTTATATGATGAGAGATGACGATCTGACATGATAATATTTCCATCATTTCTGTTTTTATTTTAGATTTTCAGCATTTGAAACTGTGGAATCCCCTACCACAGAAAGCAGTTAAAAACAAATCATTAAGCTTACTCACAAAGATTCTCAGGGTTAAAATGGATCAAGCCATATGAGGAGGAAGAATGGTAGAGCTGACCTGAAGCTCAAAGTTCAAAATACATTTTATTTTCAAAGTATATGTCAATTATACAACCTTGAGACTTGTCTGCTTAGAGGCAACCACAAAACTAGAAACCCAAAAGAACCTAATTTAAAAAAAGACCAACACCCAATGCACAGAGAGAAAACAAAACAAATCAAACCAAATCATGCTAACAATAAAGTAAGCATCAGCATTCAGAACAAAATTGAGTCCATAAACCCAAAACTGGGAGCAGCCAGAGTAGGCCCATAGTCTCAGTCTATCACACAGAGGCAAGCTCACGGACACTGAGCCTGAAGTAGCTAGGGCATGACACAGCTTCAGCCTCAGTGCCAAAGAGGGCAGAGTAAAACATTGTGGAGCAGAACCAGATCGACCCTCATCTCTGGTCCCAACACCTTGCCTTTACAGTCCATTTAGCCCAGTGTTTAAATTGTCCAAGCACTGGGTCATCCTCTAAGCTCAGGACCAGGCCCCACTGCAGTGATACTCTCTGGGCCGCTTCTGGCCCGTACATGACCTGTCCAAATGTCACACCTGTAGGCCCCGACCCTCAGATCACCCTTGCCTTCGCTCAGCTCTTCATTGTTTGCAATGTTCGTTCACCACAATTCTCCATATAACAAGTGTTATTAATAGAGCATTTAGTCAAATGTCTTGCTTTGAGAACCATCAGTAAGCTGTCACCCACATTCAGTTGCACCATCTTAAACAGCAAGTTAAAGGCTTACTCTTCCCACTTTCTATATTCCCACATTTGAGGTGAGCTGACATTTCGCTGTTAGTTTGTTGCATCACAGCCCCATCCTATTACATTTGTTTTCTACACAACAACTCTTCCATTGCTGTGCACAACCTCTTTTCCCCAGGCCCATGTTTAGAGTGCTGTATCCTCGGTAGGCTGCTGTTCATCGGTTTTGGCTTCCCATATTATACTCACTTCCCTCTTCATTTTTCCATGCTGTGCATATACATGACTTGGGCTCATCCCAGACCCATCCATGTGTGTTCCCTTATTCACAGCCATTTTGATTTCTTTGCTGTACAGTGACTCTAGTCTACCACGCTCCATCATTGATGTGATGCACTTTTGCTTCATCAGTTAAAATGATCCATTATTATGTCTGTTTTGATGGGATACTATTCACCTGATCTCTACAATTGTTTCTTTATTAAGTCCAATATGATGGAAAATATTCTAGTCTGGTGTGGTAATAATTTATGGGTGTGAGCTAGTACAGTTCTATTTGAGAATTATTGGTATCAAATTTTTATTGGAACTGCCATAGTTTCAGTGTGTTTTATCACCTTTTCCAAAGACATATAAAACTGATGATGCAGAGAGGCCTACCGCTTTTGAGGGAGGATCCCCTGGGCTTCATCTGCTAGAATATGTACAGCAACTTGTGTAAATCAAAGCCTTGTGTCTCGACAGAGGGTCGATCTGGTTCAGCTCTGTGACGATTTACTCCGCTCTCTTCTGCACTGAGGCTCAGGCTGTGTTGTGCCCTGGCTGCACAGGGCTTAGCGTCTGCCAGAAAAACTTGCACCAAGGTTTGCCTTCAGAACAAACTTCCTTTATTACAAGTTGATGTCAACGGGGAAGAAGTGTGGCCTGGAACAAATGCTCTAGAAGATTTTATACTGTTTCATTCCTAATCTTTGTCCTTTAACATTACTGCACATGCTCAGTGAATACAAAGAGCAAGATAATTGATTTACAATGATAAGTTTCAATGCCCAGCTTTTGCCTTACATGTGCAATGTTCAACCTTCGTTCTTGGAGGATATAGGATTGTTGTTAAGAAGAGTCCAAGCATGGGGTTACTATGAGTCACGGGAGTCAGCAACCTGTGGTTTGGGTCAATCTACCCAGGCCTAACATATGGCCATCTCTTGTTTCACTGTTACAGACACCCTGTAACTGCATGGAACTAGAACGTGGAACATAGAATAGAGAATATTACAGCACAAGAACAGGACTTCAGCCCACAATATTGTGCTGAACTCATTAAATTGGTAATGAAATGTCCAACTAAACTAATCCTTGCTGCCTACACAATGTCCATATTCCTCTATTTCCTGCACAATCATGAGCCTATCCTCAAGTGACTTGAATGTCTCGATCATATTTGCCTTTACCGCTACCCCAGGTGCGACATTCTAGGTACCCATCACTCTGTGTAAAAAAAAACTTGCTGCGTGCATCTCCTTTAAACTTACCCCTCTAGGTTTAAACACATTCCCATTGGTATTAGACAATTCAACCCTGGGAAAACAATACCAGCTGTCTACTCTGAACTAACAGAGTAATTCACTTGGTCTTCAGGATATGGGGGCTGGGTAGAGAGAAGTGAGGGGATGCAGAGAGGATCTGAGGGTAAATAAAGAGAATGAAGGGGATTAGTCAAGACTATTGGATTATCACCTCATACAATGAAGAGGTGAGTGAAGGTGAAGTGAGTTTGAGGGATGAGCTGTGCTGATGCATTGCAGAGTTGATGCAGAGGGAGTGAAACATTTGGAGAGGTGAAATTGGGGCAGAGGAGCTCCAGTGCCCATACAACTGGACTGGGTGAGAGGTTGGATCACTCTGGGTGCCAAGCCAATTTATAGAAATCGAGAGTAGCTTTGGGCTGGGGAGTGAAATCTGGACCTGGAGTGAGTCACTGGGCAGCATGGTCTAGGCCTGAAGCCTTTCGCTGCTGTGGTGTCCAGGTCCTAACTTGAGGTACGATACACAGTTTGCACAAGTTAAACACCGGCACAGATATACTGCAAAGACAATGTGTCGGGATTTCACTTGCTGTTCACAATGTTCACTCTTTCACTCTTTGCTCCATTGGCTGAGACTGTGAAGACTGCCTCAGCTGCTGTGCTTTGTGCCCACCAATATGATGAGCTGATACCAAGGCTTTGGGCCTACTCTGCTCCAGGGCTCGGATCTAAGGACTCAGTTTGGTTCAGAATGATTGCTCGCTTCTATTGTTTGCGTGATTTGTTGTTTTTTCCCCCTTTCTCTTGCACATTGGGTGTTGGTCTTTATTTTTTATATGGGTTCTTTCAGGTTTCTTGCTTGGTGGCTGCCTGTAAGCAAACAAATCTCAAGGTTGTATAATTTATACATTCTTTAATAATGAATGTACTTTGAAACTTACAAACATGGAGGCAGCTTGAAAGACTGGCCCAGGACAGAGGATGATGGTGAGCTACTGTCGGCAGCCTATGGCCCGGTAGGAGGGTTGGGGTTAAGTAAGTTACGTCAGGATGCTGCTTCTGGAATTCAGTTCATCATTCAACACTATTATCCCACAGATGTTGATGAACAAACACCTGCTTCTCATCTGACTACACCATTGTGCAACTGGCTGTTGGACTTACTAACCAAAGGAACTCAGATAGTCAGGATGCATGACTGCTTCTCCCTCATTATCATCCTCAATACGAGGGCCATGTGCTGAGCCTCCTGCTGTGCACTCTGCTCACACACAACTCAACGACCAAACATCCGAGTAATCACTTAGTCAAGTTCGCTGTTGACTCAATAGTGGTGGGGCTCATCACCAACAACGAAAAGACGGCCTACAGAGAGGAGGTGGAAGAGCTTAGGGCCTGGTGCCAAGCAAATAACCTCTTCCTCAATGTCAACAAGACAAAGGAAATGGTTATCGGCTTCAGGAGGATTTGCACCGCTCATACCATTTGCATCTCTTTGCATCGGCAGCACAGCAGTGGAAACCGTGAGCAGTTTCAAACTCCTGGATGTGTGCACAGCCCGCCCAACCTCTCATGGTCCCAGAACATATCCCACACAATCAGGAAAGCTCGCTAATGCCTCTACTTTCTGAGGAGGCTGAAGGCAGCTGGACTATGCACGTCAATAACCTTCTGCAAATGCACAGTAGAGAGCACCCTAACAGTGCATCACTGCCAGGTATGGAAGTGGCACTGCAGCGAACAGGGTGCCCTTACAAAGTCACCACCACCAGATTACCTGTCATCAAGGAGATATATACAGAAGGGAGCTGGAAAAAGGCCAGCAATATCATGAAGGATCCCACCAACCCTGCTATGGGCAGTTTGTCCCACTTCCATCAGGGAGAAGGCTATGCATCATCCATACCAGGATCTGCAGACTCAAAGATGGTTACTTCCCCAAGCAGTAAGGCAGATTAACACCTCCAGTCACAAACCCACCCTTGCACATCCCCCTACTACCACTATGCTATCATTTCCTGTCAGTCACCTTATGTACAGACACTCCTGTACCTAGTGTCACTTTATGTAACTGTAATCAATTTATGTATATAAGCTATCTTATGCACTTATATCTATTGTGTTTTTTTAAATTATTGTGTTCTTTATCTTAGTGTATTTTTTCCTTTTAGTGGATTTTTATATGCTGTGTTAGATCCAGAGTAATAATTATTTTGTTCTCCTGTACACTTGTGTACTGGAAATTACATTAAACAATCTTGAATCTGGAGAATGGATATAAAAGGCCAATATTGAAAACATTAACAAGTAGATCATGCTGAGGATGGCGTATTTGGGATCGATTAATATTTAGCACTCTTTTTAGCATATTAAAAGAGAAAACAAGTCATCAGAAGATTCCTGCCGTCGGAGATTGAAGTGAACAGTTTTTGCTCACCCGTAGCCAAGCATATTGAGTCTTGTGCAGTCCTTCAATGCACATTACGGGAAGTTATTGCAAACTTTAAAGGGACTAAATGGGACAACCGGTGGAGAAGTTGTAAAAATTTATATTGAAGCTTTTAGCATTATTTCCAATCAATACATTTACACAAAAAAAACTTACGAAGCCAATGGATCAAGGTAATAATAAGACGGACCTCAGAAGAAACTGTCATCAGTTGAACCTAAGTAATTCTCCAGTATGTCAACCAGTTCTAATTTGGTGATGTTTATATTGCTTTATCTTACTCTCAGCCAAAGAGAGAACCAATAGCAACAAAAATGTTGCCCTATTGTAGCAGCAAAGATTAGACAATTTATCAGAGTACTTCAACTTTGTGATAGTAAATTGTACATCTATGCCAATTGTTTTTCTTTCTGTTTACAACCATAGAAATATCAATGGATAATGCAGCCTTTAAACTATTAAGAGAATTATGGGTAAAATTACACCATAAAAAGATGACAAACAGTAAAAGGGAGAGTTGAGATAAAGGCAAAGGATATAAATTGATTTTGATCAGAAACTTGAAGGGAGTGTCACATTTAGTTCTATTATATTTTTTGCTGCTGGTTTCCCTTCAGCTGGCATCACTCTTTCTCTCATTATTTCTAACCTTTTGATACAAAAGGAACAATATTCACTTGGTTTTTGTTATTCATTTGATCTTCAGATTATGGGGCCAGTGTACAGAGGACTAAGAGGGTGGAAAGAGGATCTGAAGTTAACAAAAACAATGAAAGAGGTTGGTGGAGTAAGTAAGTACCAAATTATGTCTGAGATCTGGTTTCTGAAGAAAGCAGGATTATTGTGTTCTATGATGTGTGGTGGTTAGATTACTGAATTCTGTACCATTGGTCCAGAGACGTAAAGTGTTATTCCATCATGGAAGCTGGGAGTCTGAATACATTTGGAATTAAAGTTAGTTTCAATGTCAGTAACCATGACTGCAATGTCGTAGAACAAAAATCTTGTCAATAATTGTTTACTTGTGGAAGCCATTTAGTTTGCAGTGCTTAGGCAGCGCAGGAATTGACTATTTTCAAACCTCAAATAGACCACTCCCAGTTATCATAAGACCATATGGAATAGGAGCAAAATTAGGCCATTTAGCTCTCCAAGTCTGCTCCAGCATTCAATCATGACTGTTTTTTTCCCCTCTCAACTCCATTCTCCTGCCTTATCCCTATAAACTCTGATGCTCTTACTAATCAAGAAACTATGAACCTCTGCTTTAAATATACCCAGTGACCTGGCCTCCTCAGCCATCTCTGGCAATGAATTCCATTGAATTCGCTACCCTCTGGCTAACAAAAAAAAATGCTGCTTAGCTCTATGCTAAAAGAATATTCTTCTATTTTGAGTGATCCCTCTGGTGCTAGATTCTTCCACTATCTCCATGTCCACTCTATTCAGGTCTTTCAATACTTGGTAGATTTCAATGAGACCCGACCTCATTCTTTTAAACTCCGTGAGTACAGGTGAGAGCCTGTACAAGGGAATGAAATAATTGTTACTTTGGATCCGATGCAGCACAAAAAAACACAACAGGATGAAGAGCACAATAATTCTTCAGCAAGAGAGTTGTGAATCTGCAGAATTTGTTGCCATAGGCAGCTGCGGAGGCTAAGTCTTTGTCAATACTTAAGGCAGAGTTTGATAGATACTTGATTGGTCAGGGCAGGAAGGGATGTGGGAGAAAGCAGGAGATTGGGGCTGAGAGGAAAAGTGGATTAGTCATGATGAAATGGCGGAATAGACTCAATGGACCAAATGGCCTAATTCTGCTCCTATACCTTATGGTCTTATAATAAAATACAATAAATTTAAATCTATAAGATAGCTTATATACATAGGTTGATTGTGTGTCCGTAAAGTGATGCTGGTCTGTACATAAGATGGCTGACAGGAAATGATGAAGTAGTGTTGGTGGGGGGTGTGGAGGAGTGGGTTTGAGCTGGAGGTGTTGATCAACTTTACTGCTTGCAGGAAGTAACTGTTCTTGAGTCTGATGGCTTTGGCATGGATGCTACGTAGCCTCCTCCCTGGTAGGAGTGCGACAAGCAGTCCATAAGCAAATTGGGTGGGATCTTTCAAGATGTTATTGGCCCTTTTCTGGCACCTTTCTGTATGAATCTCCTTGATGGTGGGTAGGCTTATGCTGGTGATGCATTGGGCAGTTTTGATGTATTGTTGTAGAGCCTTCCAGAATTACACTGTAGTGGACTTTGATGGAGAGGAAGTCAAACAATGGATCTTCAGTAACATAGACTATAATCTATATTCTTTATCTCACATAGAAATTGGAAGCATTCAGAAATACAGTATAATGTGCTTTGGGTCCATTAATTGTGGCCACAGCAAAAATCCACAATTTTGTGATTTGCCCAGATGGAGATCTAATCATGCCAGAGGCCAGGCAATAGTCAGAGGAAGAGTAGGGCATGTGTTGTGCTGAACTATGCCACTATTCTGTACTTGTATTTATTATTCAGGCTTCTTCCACCTTCCTTTCCAGTCCTGATGAAGTGTCTCGACCTGAAACGTCAACTCTTTATTTCTTACTATAGATGCTGCCTGACCTGCTGAGTTTCTCCAGCATTTTGTTACAACTGAGAGAGGCGTTTGGTTAAGAAATCCAATAGTGATGGGGAAGAAACTCTTCTTGAGTCCGGTAGGCAGGGCTTTCAAGTTCCAGTGTTTTGTCCCAGAAGGCAGAAGAGAGAAGTGAGAGGCCAGCGTACTTATAACCTTTATTTGTCTTGTGTCTGGCTTGTGTGTAGCCACGTGAGACTGGCAGTAACCTGAAATGTTCATAACATGATGTGGCCCAGACTCTGCTGCATGAAAGATCTGTTTCTCTTTCTCACTCACCCTCAGCCAATTTTAGCAAAACCAGAGACGCTGTGTGCAGAGATCTCAGTCCCCAAGCAGGACGTGACAGTTGGTTGTACGAGGGACTGCCACGTTTCTTGCCTTTCTCAGATGTGCTCCAGGAGTGCAGGGAGGGGCAGGGAAGGTGGATGCTAGCAGGATCTGCTCTGTGCAACATCTTTCATTAGTGTTGTTCCCAGCTGTATCCTGTTTCTATGCCAGTAGGATAAATAGTCCTAAGAGAAGGTAACACTTAACAGTGCACATAATTAAATACACACAGTATGGGAGTATGATATCACCCTCTTTGGACATGTTTAAACCAGTAAGTGGAAGTGATTCAACCTATCCTTTTTTAAAACATGTTTGGACCAATAATTCTCTAAATATGTTATTAGCAAAAGAAAAGGATAAAACTCAATATGAGCTGTATAACGAAGAGTTTCTGTTGATTTACATTATCTGCACCATGTCATGACACCATTGGAACTGAGCTGAAAGTCAAGGCAGTGAAATCATAACAAGAAGTTGAACTTGGCCATGTTAAGGAGGGAGCCCCATATATAAAGCAACTTCACAAGCAGCACTGAGCAATGATAAACATGCAATGCTGCAAATCCAAAGCAACACATGCAAAATGTTGGAAGAAACCAGCAAGTCAGGCAGCATCTATGGAAATTAATAGATAGTCGACGTTTCGGGCCGAGACCCTTCTTCAGGACCTAATTTCTCGCATCTTCTGACTTCCTTCTCAGTCCTGAAGAAGGGTCTCAGCCCAAAACATTTACTATCTATTCACTTCCATAGATGCTGCCTGACCTGCTGAGTTCCTTCAGCATTTTGTATGTAATAGCAGTGTCATTTGGCACACATCCTACATGGAAATTATGCTAAATATACAAAAGGTAGTTTGTGATCAAAAATGCCTGAGTGAACATGCCAGGTGGCATGATTTGATCTGGAAATGGTCATTATAGTGTCCCATTCTGGGTAAGAGTGGGAGGTGCAGAGGAACTGATCAATTTCCAGATGTACAGCACTGGGGCACCATGGCAATGCATCTCAACATCCTGGTTGATAAAGAAAGATGGGATGTGTCGTTTGGAAGCAGGCAAGTGCTTTGTAGCTCCATCCCATTGATTTTACTTTAAATTTCCATTCAGTTGCTCTACAATTCTGAGTTCACCCGCCCCAAAACCTTGTAATTATGACCGATCCACTCCTTTATTGAATGACACCATCACCCATAAACCATTATCTTGCTGGCAAAGATAAAAGGGAAAATAGAATAAAAGAATGTGGGCCAAAGAAAGAAGGCATAAGTGAAAATGAAGTGAATATGAAGACATTTCCTCTAGAATCAAGAGTCACTGTTTAAATACAAGAGGTCGTTTCCCATTTTTGACAGAGGTAATGTGACTTCTCTCTCTCTCTCTCTCTCTCTCTCTCTCTCTCTCTCTCTCTCTCTCTCTCTCTCTCTCTCTCTCTCTCTCTCTCTCTCTCTCTCTCTCTCTCTCTCTCTCGCTCTCTCTCTCTCTCTCAGAGATTCAATAGTCTTTGGAGCTTCCTTCCTTACTAGCTGGTGTAAGTAGAACCTTTGAGGCAAGAGTTTGATGGATTCTTGATAAAGTAACTGGGAGCTGGTGGGAATGAAAAGCTGAAATTACAGTTATAGAGCATTGATTTACAAAGGGAATGGGATAGGTCATAGATATTTGTATATGAAATTATATTTACATTTAACTGTTAGAAAGTCTAAGGATTGAGTAATGATTGCCACATTCCTGATCCTGATTCAATTTTTGTATGTAAGACCATGGCTTTTTTAAGTTTCAAGGACATGTCTCAAAGATTCAAGGCAAACACATTCTTTCTGGTTCTAATTTTTCCAGATGTATATCGTGGTGGGGGGAGTTATGATCTCCAGTTCATGGTGGCCTCTAATCGATGGAGGTATGTACTGGGGGGAGGGATGCCTTCAACTTCTAGTGTACATTGCCCTCTGTAAAACTAGATCTCCATATTTTTCAATGAAGCGATAAGTTCCCCTCCAACTATGGGAGAAGCCCTGAAAATGATAAGAAACTAGTATTCCTTTATTTGAGGTTTAGAGATGAGAGTGATTATAGGGAAAGATCTGACACTAGGATTTCCTTTCCATTCTCTCTACACATCCTAGTTAGAAGCCAAACCAGCATTATACTCACCATTGTGCCAGTGGTCAGAATGCCAACAATGCCATGAGAAATAACTTCCTGCAAATGCCCGGTTCACTTCCATGATCGAGATCCACTGCTGTCCCGTCTGGGATGTGACTGGCTGCCATGTTCTGAATGCATCTCCTGTGCCAATGGACTTCTGAGGACTGACTTAGCTCCCCTTTCCTGTCTGCAGTAATTAGGTACCTTTAACGTAAAGTCACCTTGCTACAGATGATGGAAACAGCTTCCTCCCTTTGATCTAACAATGTTTACACATTGCTCTTCCCCTTTTGGCCACAGCTAATGGTATTTTAATCGCAAACAAAAGAAAATCTGAAGACGCTGGAAATCCAAGCAACACACACAAAATGTTGGAGGAATTCAGCAGGCCAGGCAACATCTATGGAAAAGATTACAGTCAACATTTCGGGCCGAGATACCTTCAATGGTATTTTAATCCTTACCTTCTTCCCTAGCTTAGCTATTGTTAAATTTTTTAATGTTGTAATGTAATGGGGGTACAGACAGATACATTAAAGATTTTTAAAAGACATTTAGATAGGTAGAAGAATGGGTGGAAAATGGACATTGTGTACACAGATGGGATCAGTTAGGTTGGCCATTTGATAACTAATTTAATTGGGTCAGCATAACATTGTGGGCTGAAGGGCCTGTAGCTGTGCTGTACTGTTCTACGTTCTATGTAATAATCTTCCATTAGACGCCAGGTGATCAAATGCAATCTCAGTAGTTACATCGGGATACAGTTTGGAAGTAATAAAAACTTCTGGCCTTTCCAGCACCTGCTTTCTGCTGTTGCATGCCATGTTTATGCAAATATCTTCCTTATGTCTGTTTTACTAAAGAAAAATTAGAACAAAAGTCAGACATTAGAAGCCTCTTTCATAACAGTATTGTTAAAGGTAGCTCTTTGGGTAAACAAACAGACAGATGGCTAGACTTGTGACTCATACCTATCACCTGGCTGCTCTGCTTCACATTGCCCACAGACAGCCTTCAGAGCCACCAGAAGTTCCATTGATAGGAAAGGCTGTGCTATTTTCAGCCAGTTGCTAGAATATCCAATACATTGTATAATCAGTCACTCCTTCTGCAAGTATTAGTACACATTTATCAGGAGATGATGACATCCAGTGCATAATACACCCTTACCTTGACTGGGGTTTTAACGTCCAGTACACAGTGATCTCAATTTCCAACAGTGTACATTGGAGACTAATGATGTTCAGTGCACAGTGCCTTATAACATGGACAGGTGGGTACTGGAGACAAGGATGTCACATATCATGTAACCTGGACAGGTGGGTACCGGGGACTCTGATGTCCAAGTTAGAGGACAGAATGGATTGAACACTTCCTTGTGAATACTGGTCCAGGTTAGAGGGCTGTAAGGACTGGACACCAAAGTTCTCAGAACGCAGTGTCTTCTAACATGTGCAGATGTGTACTGGGCTCTATGGTGTCCATACACAGTGCTCTTTAACCTAAATCAGTGTGTACCAGTGACAATGATGTCCAGTCCACATTATCCTTTAGCCTGGATAGGTGTGTATTGGGACTAGATGCTCAGTCCACAGTGCCCTCTAATATGGTCAGGAGTGATTGGGGTCTGCAAACCAACATTGGCAGAAATTCCACAAAAGCCTTTGAAAAGCAATTTTTAAAACTGAGATATTAGCTCTTTATGTGACCATTCTCAAATATACCTGTTTCTCCATCATTATCAAAAAACATGAAGGTCAGTATTGTATTGCATACACAAAATAACACTCAGACACAGTTTTATCCCTTAGGAGGTACAAAATGAGCCTATTGCCAAGATTTTGAAGAAGGCTAGTTCTTCCTCATGCCCTGGCCAATGATAATTTGTGAAGTAGTATTGTTAAAATGTTGTCACATTGCTGTTTCTAAGAGTTTGCCACTCACAAATTTGTTACCTTGCAATTCAAATGTACTTTAAGGGTTATTAGGTACTCCTAAGATCATCAGAAATATAGTATATCTTTTTCTCTTTCCAAGATTTTGAAAATGTACATTTTCTTAATTGAATAGGCGTGCCTTATCAGCATTGCAATCAGGTATTTTTTTTTCTTTGGAAGCGGGTTCCAAGGTAGACTATCCTAATCCTACTCAACGATGCACTGGACAAAGCTGAACAACAGCTGGTAACCACCTGTGCACACTGCCAAGGTGTGAAGGTTTCTCTGACCCTTTAGCGCTCAGCCACTCTTTCTAAATTGTTCTTCAGCATAAACAAAATCTTGCAATACACGTGTTTGAATTTATTTTTGGGAGTTTCTGAGAACTTAGACTCTTTAGAATTGAATAGTATTTTCACTTTAGCTTTCTTCTTCTTGGCATTATCATCCAGTTCAGTCAATTTTGCTGAGGCCATAGTGTTGATAAGATTGTTTAGAAACTTATAAAGAAACTACTTCATTATTCAGTGAACATTGAACAAAATATTTGAATAAGTACCTCGTAATACTGGTAAATTATTAATTGAAACAGATATCCACAGCTGCCATGTATTACGTTACCGATAAGATAAACTATAGTACACCTGCCATGTGTAAACAAATCATGCTATCTACTCCACAGCACTTGAAATCATACTTCTCAGTAAAGGTGTTACAAGCCCAGATAAATTTTGAAAATCTTTAATGCAGCCATTCCCTATAAAATATTTTTTATACTCACATCTGTTTCAAAGTCAGGAGCAGCTGAACATACAAAGTGGCATCATTATATTTAATTGGCCTTTTTAAAAAGACATAATGAAAAGATGTTTTTTAAAAAAATATCTTCCCTTGAAGGTATTTTTTGTAAGATGCAAAATGTAATTCTGTTCAATTATATTTTGAGGTAGTATTGTGGTTAAAGTTAAAAGTTGTAAGTTTTGTTCAGACTAAGAGTGATTGGATTGCTGCTACAATTGACATTTGCTTCCAATTTTTTGTGAAAATATAGAGGGCAGAAGTATGCATGTACATACGTGTGAGTATTTTGCAAGGAATCACTCTTCATTTGCCTGGACATATGAAAAACAATGTGGTAATGAATAGGGATTGAATATACAATGCAAGGCACCCCACAGACATTTTCCCTTCTCACAACTGTTAATCATTGGCTTCCCTTCACAACTAGTGTAATTGGTTGCCTTCTGGCATGGCAGCTAGGTGCATGATTGTACCCTCAATCATATCCTGTTGTCATTTCACACTTACCCTTTTCTTTCAGTTTTGGGGACTGGCCTTTCTAAGTATGGATATCTGAAAGACTGCTCTGTATTACCAATTATACTACAGCTTGGACAATGCTTTTACTGTGTATAAAATTCTGGTTGCAAGAATGCATCTGTGTCTAATGATATGTGAATTTTAAATTTTGGTAAACTGGAAAGTGTTTTAAATACTGGAGCTACAGTACAAGAACTGAATGTAAATGAGCTGATTTGTGATTAGAACAAGCTGGTCATCAAATGGCATACATTATCAAAGTAGCTCCTAAAGATTACTGGAACGTACAGTCACATAGCATGGAGCTTCAACCCACCTGTCATCAAAAGCTCATTTACACTCACAAAATGCTGGAGGAACTCAGTAGGTCAGGCAGCATCTATAGAAATGAATAAACAGTCAATTATTGATATTGCGGGGGATGATGTGTTGGATGTGGAGGCTCAAGGGATGGTAGGTAAGGACAACAAGATCTCTATCACTGTTAAAGTGGCGGGAAGATGGGTTGAATGCGGATGTTGGGGTCATGTTCTGATGTTCTCAAAAGGAAAGCCACATCCTGGGAATAGTTACCGCAGAGACGAAGGAACTGAGAAAAGGGAATAGCATTTTTACAGGAGAGAGGGTGGGAAGTGATACATTCGAGATAACTGTGGGAATTGGTCTGGTTATAAAAGATGTTGTTCATTAGTTTGTCTCCAGAGAT
The DNA here is from genome assembly GCF_048418815.1 of Hemitrygon akajei. NCBI lineage: Eukaryota > Metazoa > Chordata > Chondrichthyes > Myliobatiformes > Dasyatidae > Hemitrygon > Hemitrygon akajei. The sequence continues at coordinate 24,932,145 of NC_133143.1, forward strand.
GGAGAGATGGAGAAAGGAATGGGATGTGTCAGAAATGGACTGAGAGAATTTAAGGGTAGGGTGGAAGTTAGAGGCAAAGTTGATGAAATTCACTATTGAGAAATGGGAGGGAGGTGTCAGAATTTTCATGAAAGTTAAAATTATTCCCTTTTATTATTTTCACATTTCCTTCATTTCCTGATGGACTGTAACATTCTCGTGCACATTATGGGCAACTTACTGTGGTCAATTATTCTACTAACTTAAAGTCTTTGGGATATGGGACGAAAACAAAACATTGGGAGAAACTAGCTTGTCATAGAATGGACATAGAAACTCCATACAGACAGCAGCCAAGGTCAGGAATAAGACAGGATCTCTGGAGCTGGGAGACAGATCTTCATCAGCTGTGCCACGGTACCACACTGACTCCACGTTGGCTCTCTGGAGGCCCCTTCCTCCTTTCCTCTACTACCGTGGGCTTATTTCCCTCATTTCCCTATCCAACGTTCTTTTGAAATTAGGGATAGTCATTGCTTCCACCAGCCTTGTAGGGGCATGTTGCAGGCTGTTACTAATCACTGTGTAAAAGAGTCTTTCCTCATCTCTCCTCCTGTAGTGCTTTTCCAGAATCTTAAGTCTGGATATGGATTTCAGCAGAACAGCTTTCTTAATTTTGCAGCCATCACAGGGAAAGTGTGTTAGTGTTCACTTCTGAGACTTCAGTGAAATGACCATGACCAATATCAGTGGATGAAAAGAATGGACTGGGTCTAGTGCTGCAGAAATGTTCATGTAGGTCAAAGGTTATCATCCTGGTCTCCCACTGTCGTAAAGAAAAGCGGCGACCATAGGCCTTCCTCAGAATGCTGTGTTATCTGGTCAAGGTGGTGCCGAGCTGCATTGTGCATCTGCTTACTTGTATTTTTAGGTTCGTGGGGACGGAATTTGGAACAGCACAGGGGCTTGAGGTTAGGGTTTAGGGACAGGGATGAAAGAGACTAGGAGGTCAGGGGCAGCAAATGAAGAGTCAGGGCAGGAACCGGAGTTCAGCATCCAGGCTGGGAACTCCGCAGCGGAGTGTCAATGATCCCTGAAGTCGAGTTGGCGAGTGCTGAGGGGACCAGCAGTCCCCAGGTCAGCAATTTCCAGCAGGAGGTCTGTAAAGGCAAGAGTCACGAGGGTCAGTGTTCACTAACCTTACCCTCCCCTCACCCTGGGGCCTGGAGCTCCATGCATGTCCAGAAATTAAGGCCTGAAGATCAAATTCATGATTGGTGGCTCCTGAGGTCAAGGCCCAAAGTTCAAACTCATGATCAGTAAGTTCTGGGGTCGAGGCATGAAAGTCAAACTCATGACTGGAGAGTCCGGGTAGATAGTCAGTGAATTTGGAGGACAAAGCCAATGGTAGAATCCAGAACTCAGCAAGTCCAGAGGAGGAAGCCCAAAGCTTGAAGCCCTTGGGTCAGCTTGTCGGGAGGTCAGAGGCCCAATGTCGGCAAGTTTGCAAGTCTGCGAATCCATGTCAGGGACAGGAGGTTGGAGCCCTGATGTCTGGAGTCTGAGAGTCCAGAGGCCATCCATGGACTGGAGACCCAGAGGCATCCTGTTCTGGGGGGGGTGGAGGTTTTCAATCCAATTGAATTGGCTTTATTATTTCCATCCTTCACATACATGAGGAGTAAAAATCTTTACGTTATGTTTCTGTCTAAATGTGCAATGTGCAATTTATAGTAATTTATTGTAAATAGTATGTACAACAATATAACATAGAAATGCAGTTGTGTCAGCGTTAATCAGTCTGATGACCTGGTGGAGGAAGCTGACAAGGAGCCTGTTGGTCCTGGCTTTTATGCTGCGGTTTTGTGGTTGCTGGGCTGCATGACTCGAAGGACCGGAAAGGCCTATTCTGCGCAGCATCGCAAGAAGTAAATAAATAAACGTTTTCCTCACCCAAGTGCTTGTGAAGCTGCTGCAGGCAAGTTACTCCTCACTGCACTGCACTTCAGTACGATGACAATAAACTCAACATCACTTGATTTGATTTGGCTCCAGTTCAAGATTTAAAAGTCTCTTCCATGTATTAAATTCAGTGGCCTCACCCTCTTCCATCTCTATTAGTCACCAGACACAGGTATCGGTTCTCGCTCTTGATCATTGCTGAATCTAATTGCTCTATAAACGGTGGATTCCTTCAGTAAACAGTCCTGCACGTAGAACACCCCTTAACATTTACTTCATTGGCCAAACGTTTGGTCACTTTTAAACACAAAATACTCTGCAGATGCTGGGGTCAAAGCAACATGCACAACACGCTGGAGGAACTCAGCATCCGTGGAAACGAACAATCAATGTTTTGGGCCAAGACCCTTCATCAGGACTGAAGAGGGAGGGGGCAGGGGCCCTATAAAGAAGGTGGGGGGAGGGTGGGAAGGAGAAGGCTGGTAGGTGCCAGGTGAAAAACCAGTAAGGGGAAAGATCAAGGGGTGGGGAGGGGAAATGGGGGGGGGGGGATAGGCAGGAAAGATGAAGTAGGAATGTAAGGGGAAAGCACTATGGCTAGTAGAAGGAGATGAAACCATGAGGGAGGTGATAGGCAGCTGGAGGAAGAGGCAGAGTGAAACTGAGATGGGGGAAGGGAGGGGGAGGGAATTACCGGAAGTTGGAGAATTCAATGTTCATGCCAAGGGGCTGGAGACTACCCAGATGGTATATGAGGTGTTGCTCCTCCAACCTGAGTTTGGCCTCATCATGGCAGTAGAGGAGGCCATGTATGGACATATCCGAATGGGAATGTGAAGCAGAGTTGAAATGGGTGGCTTGACATATCCGAATGGGAATTTGCAACTCTGCAACTCCCTGGTCCACATGTCCCTCCTCACAGATCTCCCACCTGACACTTATCCCTGCAAGCGTAAGTGCTACACCTGTCCCTACACCTCCTCTCTTACCACCATTCAGAGCCCCAAACAGTCTTTCCAGGTGAGGCAACACTTCACTCGTGAGTCTGTTGGGGTAATCTATTGCATCCGGTGCTCCCAGTGCGGCCTCCTCTACATCGGCGAGACCCCACACAGATTGGGGGACCGCTTCATCGAGCACCTACACGCCGTCCGCAACAACAGACAGGATCTCTCAGTTGCCACCCATTTCAACTCTGCTTCACATTCCCATTCGGATATGTCAGTCCACGGCCTCCTCTACTGCCGTGATGAGGCCAAACTCAGGTTGGAGGAGCAACACCTCATATACCATCTGGGTAGTCTCCAGCCCCTTGGCACGAACATTGAATTCTCCAACTTCCGGCAATTCCCTTCTCCTCCCTTCCCTCATCCCAGTTTCCCTCTGCCTCCTCCTCCAGCTGCCTATCACCTCCCTCATGGTTCTGCCTCCTTCTACTACCCAAAGTACTTTCCCCTTACATTCCTTCTTCACCTTTCCTGTCTATCCCCACCCCTTGATCTTTCCCCTTACTGGTTTTTCACCTGGCACCTACCAGCCTTCTCCTTCCCACCCTCCCCCCACCTTCTTTATAGGGCCCCTGCCCCCTCCCTCTTCAGTCCTGACGAAGAGTCTCTGCCCGAAACGTTGACTACTCGTTTCCGCGGATGCTGCCCAACCTGCTGAGTTCCTTCAGTGTGTTGCGTTTGGTCATTCTCCCTCACACCTCTGTGCCTCAGAATCAATTTTTGTTTAACGGTACACTTGTGAACCACTTTGGGATATTTTGTTAATTTGATTTAGTTAATTTGGGGGGGGGGGCACGGTAGCATAGCTGTTAGCACGATGCTATTACAGCTCAGTGCATCGGAGTTTGGAGTTCAACTCTGTCGCTGTCATAAGAAGTTCACATGTCCTCCCTGTGAGTGTGTGGGTTTCCTCCGGGTGCTCTGGTTTCCTCCCACAGTCCAAAGATGCATCAGTTGGTCGGTTAACTGGTCATTGTAAATTGTCCTGAGTTTAGGTGGGTTGCTGGGTAGTGCAGCTTGTTGAGCAGGAGGACCTGTTCTGGAATCTATCTCTGAATAAAAATACAAATAAATAAATTGATTTTAATACTTTATTAGGTTAAGGACCCTGTGTTACCTTAATCCACAAGGATACTTGGGAAATGTAAATGAAAAGTTGATGCTGGATATCTGAAATAAAAGCAAAAAAAAAATGCTTGTACCGCTCAGCAGATCAAGCAGCATCTGGGGAGAGAGGAATGGTTAATGTTTTAAGTCAATGACCTAACTTGGTAAAGTGAGAAAGAATGCATGGTTTGCTGTTGAGAAGGTGGAATGACAGGAGAAAACAAAGGGATTATCTGTTTGTATGGGAAAAGACCCGAGAGACAGATCCATGCAAGTGATGGTGGTGTCGGATGAATAAAGGTGGTGGGCAATGTTTAATAACAGTCAATCTGCTTGCATCAATTGACCAGCAACTGCAGTCCTCTGTATTTTACAGAAGCAACATTATTTTCAAGTTGGTAGGACTTTCTGCAGAACTTGAGATTGTACAAGTTATTTGGCACTTGACAAGAGCCAATAAAAAGAAGTTTAAGTGGAGTGACCATTGTTGGAGTGTGTCAAGGTTAGAATGGGGAGTTGAGGTTTTGGTGAGAAGAGGCAGAGGCCAAGGAAGGTTTCTGGTAAGTTTCTTTCCTTCTCATTGCACAACTAGAGCAGTGGGAATGACACTCAGAGCAATGGACCACTCCTGTTGCGGATCAGAGAAGATGGGAAGGCCTCCAGTATCCCTGATGAGTACGCCTGCAAGAAATGAATCCAGGAGAATGTGGGGAGATTTAGTAAAGGGATACAAAATTATTAGGGATATAGATAGGGTAAATCCATTAGGTTGGGTAAGACTAGAAGACTAGAGGTTAAGGGTGAAGGGTGAAATATTTAAGAGAAACCGGAGGGTGGAGGGGGGAACATCTTCACTTAGACGATAGTGCAAGTGTAGAATGAACTGCCAGCGGGTTCGATTTCAACATTTAAGAGAAACTTGGATAGGCGTATGCATGGATGGTTGGGTAGAGTGTGACGGGCTATGGTCTAGGTGCTGGGAGGATGTGACTAGGCAGAATAACAGTTCAGTGTGGACTAGTTTGGCCAAAGAGTATATTTCCATACTGTACCGCTCTATAATTTTGTTGTATTTGGCATTTACTTCTCTCTCCTTTGACTCAGTTTATCTCTGTTTCTCTCTCTCTCTCTCTCTGCTTACATCTCATCCAGCCAGATCAGTTTTAGTGAAAAAAAACAGGGTTCACCACCCTTTCTCAGCCTTTAGCACTTACATGATTTGTTATCCCTCCAATTACAGCCATCCCCTTTGTTCCCTCCACCTCTCCTGTTCTCTGCAACAGAAAACATGTCTGCTTTCTAACTTTTACTGGTTCTAGTAACAGGTCATCAATCTGAAACATTAGCTCTGATTCTGACTCTGCAGATGTGTATTTCAAGCATTTCTGCTCTCTCTAATATATGCTCTTTGTCAGAACATATGCAAAGTAAAATGGCATTTAATTAAACCCCAGACAAATTAAACTCCTACATATTTGACAGATATCTACATCTTGTAGCTTTTCTAGAAACATGTCCAATTGTCTATTCCATCAGTCTGCAAAGACCTCCAGAATGGGTTCCACCACCAACTCTAGTTACAATGCACTACTATTTCAAGTGCTGTAACCTGGGTATAAACAGAGCCAACAAAAAATATAATGGGATCCTGATAGAATAGTAGCAAGTAAACAGTTCCAGCACAACTACAGTACTTGAGTTAGAACTTTTAATTCCTCAACCTTGTGCTTTCATTCTTTCCCATTTATAAACAAGGGACAGGTTGAAATTACTGGAACACAAAACAATAACATTCGTTCTGCTTACAACATCATTAATTGTCCATATATAATCTAATTAGGAATAATTATGTCCTGGACTTTTCAGAAGTTGGCAGAAGCTTTTTGTTTTACTGCCGGGGCAAAAATCTGGTACAGCAAATTACCCAATCCAATTAGAATTCTATAAAAATCAGTGGAAGAAAATCAGAATAAGGTTTGTTAACCCCTTTCATTAAGTCACTGCTGCAGTAATGAAAATGAAATACACCCTTTTTAACTCTTAATGCATCAGCACAAGGTTTCCAATGTTATTTGCAAGTACATAATTCCTCATTTCTGGTCCAACTTCACCAGCATTTCACTGTTAATTGCAGTAAAGGAGCAATAAAGGGATATTATTACCCTTGCTTCTGTTGGTGGCACACTAGCTCTGACACAGAAAGTAGTGTGCTCATGCGAGAGTCTCCATCTACAAAATGTACAGCAGGTCAGGTAGCACCTCTGAAAAGGCGGCAGTACAGTACTGTGCAAAAGTCTTAGGCACCTATATATAGCTAGGGTGCCAAAGACTTTTGCACAGTGCCGTACTTGTCAATGTAGAGCGGAAAGTGAGTTTGCAAATCTGGTGGGACTAAAGGATGTGGGGAATGGGGAAAATGGAGAGCTGCAAAAGGGGTGTGGGCTGTGGGGCAGAGAAGGAGTGCCAGGGGTGGGGGTGGCATGGGCGCAGACACATCCAGCCCTGAAACGCCAGGCAAAGTCATTTGATTCCAAACAATTGGTTTATTGATCATTACAGAATATATCTCTAGTGCTTCCCACTCCCTTGCCTCTCCCTTTCCCTTTTCTCAACCATGATTCCACTCTCCCTGCCTCCTTCCCACTCCCACTTCACAACAGAGACCCATATCAGAATCAGGTTTATCATCACTCACATATGCCATGAGATTATTTATTTTTGCTGTAGCCATACAGTGCAATACAAAAAATTACAATACTACTTTGCAAAAGTCTTAGGCACCAAAACTATATATATACCGGTATATATATATATATATATACACACACACATACACATATATGTGTGTGTGCCTAAGACTTTTGCACTGTACTGCAGTTTCCTCTGGGTATCAGTGTAGTTCTTAAGGACAATTGCACTTCCAATGAGATGTTAAAGAGAAGTCATCTTTACCTCTGAGATAGATGTAAAAGATCCATGGCACTCTTTCATAGGGTCAAAATTTAACTTTCAAACCAACATTGCTTCAACAGATGATTTAGACACTTGGAAGTCACATAACGATAATGGCTACACTTCAATGAACCACTTGCTTGGTTGTGGATGGACTGTTTTTGTGTTTTTTGTTTCATTTCCCTGTTTCCTTCTGCTGAGAATGTGAGAGTGCCCGTGGAATGTTTATGGCGACTACATTAACTGTGGTTGATTTGAAGCCCCTTACTTGCATATCTGTGAATTACTACGCCAGAAATCCTGTGTGAAGGATTAGCAATTCAAGATCCTTGGCTCCCAGTTCCGCAAGCCCTTGGCGGGCAAAGGAAATGATTCAAAGATAACATCACAATCAGCCTGAAATAACTCAACATTACATCTAAAAATTAAGAAGACATTGAACTCAGTGGACACAACTGGTGGAAATCCATTTAATAGGGAGCTGCACTATGTGAGAGTGACCTCTGCTATGCCACAAAGAACAGACAGCAGCTGGGAAAGGTGAGACTGAGCAACCAAATGAACCAAACACTAACCACAGCCACTACCGGCCCTCATTGCACCAGGATATGTGGATCCTGTGGACCCACCAACAGACAGCCCCTTAGGAGAATATCACTCTCGATTTGAGTGATTACACTACCAATATTACTACAACTACTTTTAGCAGTTCTCTCCAATGAGGGTACTGGATCTCAAATTCTCATTCTGTGAATATCCGTGGTTCCAAGTCGGCTTGCTTTGTGACACTTCACTGAAAATGTTCTGTGCATGCCTTCAACTGGGTTGGAGAAAATTAAACCAGTAAATGTTAATTACTAATTACTAATGTGCATTCTCCCATTGCTAATTTATCCACAATAACTTTACATGTATCTACACATACATTTAACAGTGATTGAAAGAAATTGCTTTCAAGCTACATATGCAAATTTAAAAGATATATTCAATCTGATTTTCTGATTTAAATACAGTATTAAGTTTTATTTCATTTTTCAGTTGTGTCTGAAAAAGTAACTAATTTTTATTTTTTGGTCATATCTCTTACTATCTTTTAAATCCTCAGACTCATTTATTAATATAAAAGATCACCCATTATTTTAAACATGTCAACTTTGAAAGGCATTTCTCCACTCTTGTTCTCTCCTGAAAGTCTTCATTTAATCTGAATGAACGTCATAATGATTTATGAAAACAGACAATGATAAACTGAGTTGTCAAGGTATTTAATGTTGAGTGATACGTAACCAAGAATTTTCATGTCCTCATCCATGCTCTTGGAACAAAGTTGGCATGTGCATTAGACAGGAGTGAGGAACAGAGGTTGAGTTGAACTTAACTAACATAACTGTAGTCTTCCTACTATTAGTTGCGCATCTAAGCTCAGCTTCCTATGCTTCAGCACTGTCCTTGTATTAGACCAGGTCTATATTACTCAGTGCTTAAGAAAACCACAAGTGTATGTCATTTTGTGCATAAGCCCTCCCAAAAGGGAGAACCACATAATAGCCCCAGTTTTATTTTAATAAGCAAATTAGTAATTGCATTAATTTTGAAACATCAGCAAAATATTCATTACTGTACTGATTTTTTCTGTGTATTGTGTGGCAGCAATCTGTGAAACAGATTTAAAAAGGAAAAGGCTCCATTTCGGGTTAAAGACTAATAATTAATCATCAGAAATTCAAGATTATATTTTAGTTTGCTGTATGTTATTCAGAATGACACTAACATTCAAGGGTTAAAATCTGAGGCCTGGTAATCACTGGAGAATAGCTCCCAATTTTAAAGTGCCCATAATGTCATTAAACTTTCCTAGACATTTGACACGAGCATTAACAAAATAAATTTTTCATTCTGTGCTTCTGGAAAAGGACAAAGATAAAAATGGAATTAAGACTTTATAGGAAGGCAATTTTAATAGACTGAGGGGCGATTTCTCAGAAGTTATTGTGAAGAACCAGCTATTTAAAGATCAATCTGTCTCTTAGCATTGGGAAACACTCAAGAGAGAGATTCAGGGAAAGAGGGCAATCATGTTTCCACATAGAAAACTCAAACTGAATACAATTACTAATTTGTCTATTAATATATAACCAATGCAATTATTTGGCTCTTCCTTTTAGGAGTGTCTAAGTCCCAACTTTGGAGACCCCAGATGGCAAAGTTCACAGAGGTAAGATAAGACAATTAAAAAAAATCAAACATTAGAGGAGTGAAGACAGTATATGAATGAGAATAGAAGGGTCAAGGGTAAAGTCAGGAGTGTGCATGAGAAAATACCGATGGAAAAAATAAAAAAAAGCATTTTATGTGAACATAAATTGATAGTAAAATACCTAAGGAGACAGTGTGGCTTAATAGAGACCAGATGTAAGCCATGTGTGGTGTGGGAGATATAATGACTGTTTTGCCACTGTCATAACAAAACCTGTACAATGGCATTGTTATAGTTAAGGATCAATGCTGGATTAACGAAATACTGGATGGGTTAAACAGAGTAAGAAAGGGGTATTAGGGAGCTTATCGTTTTTGAAAGTGGATACGTTGTGAGGCCAGCAGTTTCTTCCCAGACTGTTAAAAGAAGCATGGGAACAAATTGCAAAGTTTCTGACCATTATTATCAATCTTCACTAGCATCAGGAGTGGTACTGGTGGACTGGAGCACTGCTAATGCTATCTTTTGTTTAAAAAAGAATAAAAAGTATGTGATTACAAGCAAACAGTTGCAACCTATTCTGAGTGACAATATAAACTTCTGTTTAATATATATATATATTAAATAGGGGCAATTGGCACCAGAAAATTGAGGGAAATTCTAAACTGAAGAACTTGACTAAAATTTTTGAGGCAATAATTAGAGGGATGAAGAGGGTGGTTTCTTTCATTCAGTGTACATAGATTTCAGCAGCGCATTTGCTAAGCTCTCATGTTGTCAGAAAGAGATAACATGCCATGTTATCCAAAGAAAAGTGGAAAACTATAAACAGAAGATGCTGGAAACACTCTCTGCAAACCCCGTTAGGCCAGTGTAAGAGGTTTGTATTTCTCAGTAAGATCACCACTAACTCTTCTAAACTTCAAAGGGTACAGAGCCAGTCTGTTTAATCCTCCTCACTGGATATACATCCCCATCTCTTAAATCAAACTGGTGAAAATGGCACTTCCTCTAATGACAGTCAGAGCTGTACACATGTTCCAGATCTGTTCACACTAGCGCATGGTATATCTGCAGTAATACATTTCCATGCTTGCTCTCAAATCCTTTTGCAAAAAAGAGCATACAATTTGTCTTCTTCATTACTTGTGCATGCACGTTAGCCTTTGGTGATGTGTGTATAAAAATACCCAGACTCATCTGAGCACCAGCATCATGTCCTTGCCAACATTTAAACTTCTTATATTCTCCTGAAGAGTCTGCAACTACTCAGTCACAAATTGCATTTATTGTACTTAGTTTCCCTGTTCTAATCATTGATATAAATCGTGAGCAGCTGGGGCTCCAACACCAATCCCCACAATATCCCACTTGTCAAAATCTCCCAATGACCCATTTGTACTAGTCTATTTAACAATCCTAAATCCATGTGGGTTTATTACCACTAATCCCATCTGCACTAATTTTGTTCAGTAACCTCTTGTGAAGCACCTTCGTAAATGCCTTCTGAAATATATATACAACATCCAATGATATTTTGTTATTCCCTTGCATATTCTGTTACTTCAGAACCAGGTTTAATATCACTGGCATATGTCATGAAATTTGTTGTTTTGTGGCAGGAGTACATTGCAATACATAATAAGAAAAATGTATAAATTACAAAAAGAAGTACATATATATTAAAAAGAAAATTAAATTAAATTAGTAGTGCAAAAAGAGAGGGAGAAGTACTGAGGTAGCGCTCATGGGTTCATTGTCCATTCAGAAATCTGATGGCGGAGAGGAAGAAGCTGTTCCTGAAACATCGAGTGTGTGCTTTCAGGTTCCTGTACTTCCTCCTTCACAGTAGCAATGAGAAGAGGGCATGTCCTGAGTGATGGGAGTCCTTAACTATGGATGCTGCCTTTTGAAGATGTCCTGGATGCTGGGGAGGCCAGTGTCCACGATGGACCTGGCTGAGTTTACAACTTCCTGCAACTTTTCCTGATCCCCCTCCATACCTGACGGTGAAGCAACCAGGATTTCCTCCAGGTTCTCCGGTTTCCTCCCAGAGTCTAAAGATGTACCAATTTGCAGGTTAATTGGTCATTGTATATTGTCCCATGATTTGGCTAGGTTTAAGGCAGGGATCGCTGGGCAGCACAGCTCTAAGTGCAGGAAGGGCCTATTCTGAGCTGTATCTCAATAAATAAATAAATAAATAAATTTAAAAAGACACATAGATTTAAAGATTAAAGAAAAGAGGAAGAAAAAAAATTTCAACCCGTGTTTGCCAGACATCAAGAACTCACTGCCTAAAAGAATGGTGGACAGCTCTAGGATATTTATTTGAAGAGCCATAAATAGCAGACCTAAAGACCCAGTTGAATAAACAGTTGAAAATCATCAGGCACATTCGAGCTGTGAAACTGGACTGCACAGTTTGTTCTTTCAACACCACATCAGTTTTCTTTCAGTTTCCTTTGTGAGTACACATTTATAGTGTGTCTTGGATTATGGGGAAGAGATGGGATCTGACTTTCAGTACTTGGCTAATTGGATAAAATGGCACCATGTGCTGTTGTGTTCAGATATTTGGGGTAGCTGAGAGGGGCAGCCTTTGTGCAATAGATTCAACACCTTTCTTGCCTGGACACAGCAGAGTAAACCAGCCAGCTCCACTATGGGAAGAATGACATATAGCTACAGACAGAATTTTGTACAGACCCCAACAACTCCAAATCTGTGCCATCAGCTCTGATACTATTTATAAAGAATTTTAATAACTAGCAGGTTTGTTGCTTTTTGAGACTGAGTTTAGCTTGTGGGAGAACACGGTGTTTATTCATTTAGTGTGGAAGTAATGACTACACCAGGGTCATTACAGACTTTATTAAAACAGCTGTGGATGAGTGTATCCCCACGAAATCATTCAGGGTTTTCCCTAATCGGCAGGCCTGGATGAATGACGAAATCCAGAACTTGCTGAAAGCCAGATCAGAGGCATTCAAGTCTGGAGATGAAGAATGCTACAAGAGGTGCAGGTATGATCTCCGGAAAGCCATCTCTCGGGCGAAATGGAAGTTTTGGACTAGACCAGAATCAACGATGCTTGACAGAATCCAAGGAAAGCATTTGGTTCAGATAGACAACCTGGCCGAGTACCGAAGACCTGTGCTGACCAGATGGCTAGTGTGTTCACAGATATCTTCAACCTTTGCTCTGGCAGTGTGTGATACCCACCTGCTTCAAGAAGGCTTCAGTCGTACCAGTGCCCAAGAAGGGAGTGGTAATCTGTCTAAATGACTATCGCCAGTGGCACTTACATCCACAGTGATGAAGTATTTTGAAAGGCTGGTGTTGAAGCATGTCTGCTCCTGACTGAATGGCAATTTGCATCCTCTCCAATTCACCAGTTGCAACAGGTCTACAGCAGATGCCATCTCATTGCTCTTCACACAACTCTCGAACATCTGGACAGCAAAGATGCAAACATCAGGATGCTCTTTATTGACTACAGCTCAGCATTTAACACCACCATCCACTCAAAACTAATCAATAAGCTCCAAGACCTTGGCCTCAATACCCCCTTGTGCAACTGGATCCAGGATTTCCTCACTTTTAGTCCCGAGTCAGATTGGCAAAAACATCTCCTCCACAATCTCCACCAGCACAGGAGAACCGCAGGGGTGTGTGCTTCTCCCTGCTCTACTTACTTTACACCGATGACAGTGTCTAAATAGAGCTGCAACACCATATACAAGTTTGCTGATGGCACCACTGTTGTGGGTTGTATCAAAGGGGGTGATGAATCAGCGTGCAGGATGGAGATTGAAAACTTGACTGGTGTAATAACAACAACCTCTCACTCAATGTCAATAAGACCAAGGAATTGATTGTGGACTTCAGGAGAGGGAACCAGTAATCATTGGAGGATCAGAGGTGGAGAGGGTCGGTGACTTTAAATTCCTGGACGTCACTACCGCAGAGGACCTGTCCTGGTTATATATATTATTGCGAAGAAAGCACAACAGCACCTGTACTTCCTCAGCAGTCTATGGAGGTTCGCCATGTCATCGAAAACCTTGACAATCTTCTATGGATGTGTGGTGGGAAGTGTGCTGACTGGCTACATTACAGCCTGGCATGGGAACACCAATGCCTCTGAGTGGAAAATCTTATAAAAGGTAATGGGTTCAGCCCAGTACATCATGGGTAAAACCCTCCCAACCATTGGGTACATCTACATGAAACATTGCTGTAGAAAATCAGCATCCATCATCTACGATCCTCACTACCCAGGTCGTGCTCCTTACTCACTGCTGCTATCAGGTAGAAGGTACAGGTGTCTCAGGACTCATACCACCAGGTTCAAGAGCAGTTACTACCCCTCAACCATCAGGCTCTTGAACAAAAAGGGAAAGCTGCACTCATTTAAAGAATGTTATATTTATTTCATGCTCGTTCTTTATTGCTATTTATTTATATCTGCATTTGCACAGTTTGTTTACAGCTAATAGTTCCAGATGCTTACAGTTTACAGTCACTGTTCCGTAGATTTGCTAAGTATGCCCGCAGAAAAAGAATCTCAGGTTTGTATGTGGTGACATTTACATACTTTGAACTTCAAACTTAATATCCTGCCAACTTTACAGAGAGCACTTTGACTGGCATGTGCTAAGAATCCCTAATGACACATCTAGCCATCAGCACTTCCTAGTGCAAATGAGAACAGTGGGAGTAGGGATTAGGGCTCCGCCTGGAAGCATGTGACCCGTGTATTTGGAGAGCAGACTGGGCAGTAATATGTATTGAATCTACTCTTTCCCATGAAGGCAGAGAGAGTGATCATTTGCAAGCTGCAGCCACAATTGTCCTGGCTCTGAAGGTAGCTGTGGGCAGGTGTCTTTGACATTAGTGATATGACAAGTCGTTGTTGGCGGCATCAACATAATATCTTCCAGCATTCCATCCATTGTGTGTTAGGGAGGGGACAGAGGCTGTCTGATAAGC